>NC_051228.1:20155554-20530554 GCF_015220715.1 Pygocentrus nattereri | reverse complement strand
CTGCCACGTCCTTCCACTTCACTGTTAGATGGGAGTTTGGCAAGTATCGTTTCTACAGAGCATGTATAGTAAGTGCAATTTGCAAGCCTCTAAATTGTTTTGCTCTCATCGTCTCTGCTGCTCAGGTAAAATGCTAATGTTGACACTGTAGCCTATGTTAAGTGGCTGACTGGCTATTAGACCATAAAGCAAGAACAAGTCTGCCATGGAATTTTAAGACCACCAATTAAGTTTTTAGATAATGTATTTCTTTCATGTTTTTTGGCCAGTTTGTTATCAGTACCAGTTTGGTATCATTTGGGTCATCCAATCAAATAGGAGGAATCAAGGTTCTCTGCATGTTGGTTGCTGTTATTTTGGTATTTAATAAGTTTATAAATCTGTAATGTGTAAAAAATGAAAATATATATTATAGATGGCCTGTAAATGCTAAACTAGCCTAGAGGAATGTGGCCCATAGAGACACTCACAGAGATCTTGGTGAAGATGTAGAGGAACAGGGAGAGCACGGAAAGGTAGATACGGATCCTTTGACCGCCGAAACGCTTTTTTAGGTACTCTGGCATGGTCACCACCTGCAGATAGTCAGATAACAAAAATAAACTGGTAAACCAGAGATAATAAAGACAGAACACCATAGACGTCACACCCTCACCATGCATTCACCACACACAGGCTCTGGGATTACTCAAGTTTATATAAACTGGGCAGGTTTTGGCACACAGGATTTTATTATTTTACTCAGATTATGGTTATGTCATCCATGCAGTTTGGAATTTATACATGGTTATGTTCAGTGTCCACATTCTCATGCAGCCGCTGCCTCATGTCTTACCAGTGCGATTGTGCCATAGCTGTGATGTAACAGTGGTTTTCATCCAGCTCTAACAACAGTCAACTATTGTTAATTACAGAGACACAGATTTCTAGAGCTACGCTCAGAAGGATACTGTCTAGTGGAGTTGTAGAATCACGTAGCGAATTCTGGAATCTAAATAAATGTGTCTCTCTGGGTAGGTGCATGGATGGATGGAAAAATTAATGGATGGATCAATGGACTGATCTGTGGATATATGGATGGATGAATGAATATGTGATCAGATGGATGGATCTCTAGATGGATGGAGGGATGGATGAATGGAAATATAAATGAAAGGATAGATGGTTGGATGGAGGGATTGATCTCTGCATATATGCTATGGATATATGAATGGATAAATAGATGGATGAATTTGTAAATAGGTAGATGCATGTGTTCGGAGACAAATGCTTACCCCAGCCTTGATGTAGATGGGCACGAAGAGCCATCCTAGAATTATCACCACTACCAGAGCCTAAAAGGGGAGAAAAAAAGAGAAAAAAAAAGTTTCTGAACATTCTGAAAAAAGTTGTTCTGAAGCCTTAATGTAAAGTTTCTATGGGATTAATCATTAATGCTATTCAAACGATTCAAACAATCACTCCACTGTAGTTCATTTGCAGTTCATTTTCACTACAGAGTTTTCCTCTCACATTCCATTCGAATCCTCCAGTGGCGATTCCTCCAGCAGCGCCGGTGCCTGCCAGGCCCACAAAGTGACCAGAGCCGATGTTACTGGCAAACAGAGACGCGCCAATCTGGACAAAAGGAACAGCAGTGACAAATTGCACAGCTACTTACAGACATTGCATAATCAATGCTGACACAGTAACTCAGCAGGAGAAATTCAAAAACCTGGCATGATTTCATATGAACAAAATTATACTTAATCCTCAAATCCTCAGGCCTAAAACTGCATATTTTAATCAGTGGCCTGATTAGTTAATCACAGCACTGCAAATTTTATTACTGAACTGATAACTGTATTTATTAAGGAGCATGTAGAGCTGATAAGAGCTAACGTGTGTGAAGAGCAAAAGAGTTCAGAAGAAGAAGAAGGAAAAGAAAGGAAATGGACCATAGTGGACGTTACAGCTATGTTGGCTAAGTAAGAGGACGTGTAGAATTGTACACCTTTATAGCCTAATAAAAGCTCTGATCTCTATTGAGCAGGAAAAAAAAACAGATAAGGCGTATCAGAGCTATAATAATTTCAGAATCACATCGGGCATCTGACCATTATGGCCTCATAAAGTCTTTTTTCCACCTTTTGCCCAAGAGATTAATGTTTCTTGACTGCTGCTCTGATGTGTACTGGTCAGCTCATTGAACTGAAACAGTCAGGACAGACTTTATCATTCATTCACACTTTCAACTGCATTTAAATACAACTTTAAATCGTTTTGGCAGATTGTACTTTTCTAACCTTAAAAGGGTTTTTCACCTTACAAGCACGATTCTTTAAAGAATCTTCATTTAAAAGGATCTTTAGGGAACTGATGGCGTGTCTTCAAGGTAATGTCCAACTTACCGGCCACCACACCATGCTCCTGCCAGCCAGGAAGAATCCTCCGACTGTGGAGCGGTTGGTCCTCACCATGGCCTGCAGGGGGAAAGCACTGAGTTATACTGTGCTCATTCACACATTCAGATCAATTCATATTGGCATAGTGGTTGGTTTGTGTGTTTATTTATTTATTGATTGATTGATTTTTACCAGTCAGTTTTGCAAAGCAGCTTTACAGCAATAATAATATGTCAACCTGAAACTAAAACCGTAGTAATACCGCGCTGTCACTCAAGTTTAAGGTTAATAGCCATCTATAGCCATCCATGTGACATTATATATGACATTAACTCTGAAGTTGTATAAACTGTATAAAAAGTTTTCTATGATGAATGTCAGTCCTGGGTTGTATTTTAGCTTCTTGGTTTAAAAGGAACTGGATGGACGGGACTTAAACCAAGGATGTAAACCAAGATAGTGTCAGCAAAACCACCAGTGAACCTACATGTGTCCTCTGAGTTTCACATGTAATGTTGAGGTTGGTAGAACAGTGATAAATCTACAGAAGTAAGTTTTTGGGGGGACTATTTTGCCCTGCATAACACATCCTCTATAGAGATCATACTCTTGGACATTTTAATACAGAATTACTGTTAATTTGCTGAATTTAATGCATAAAACAATAAAACATTAAAAACAAGTGAAAATATGGCCTGTGCAAAAGTCATGGCACATTTTAAAATTATTTATATATATTTTATTTTTTCCAATATGTTAAATTTAGCAAATAAATATAAATTGTGTGATAAAATTCACAGAAAAATGGCATATTTCAGTTTATTCAGGTTAACTTATTTTCTCAACATGAATAGAATTTAATAATATAATACAATTTGACCAGGGCACACAAGCTTTTAACAGGCAGTTTTAACCCTTTAAACCGAAAGCTCAAAAAACTCTTTGTGGCATTCTCTTTTTAAGAGTGTACTTGTCATACATTGTAACCTGATTGAGTGATTCCTAAGTTATAGACGTGTGCAATAAAAGTTTGGACCTGCTGGTGGATCTGTGCCATTTTAGGGACATTTTAGGAGAGCAGGAGGCCTCCAGAGCTTTGTTACTCATAATTAGTATATAACAGTGAACACTATGGTGTTTAGCTACAGCCATGTATAAAAGCTCAGTTGTCAATAATCAAAATTTCTGCAAAATTAAATAGTTAAGATGTAAACAGAGTCGTGCATAGTGGTTTGGTGTGAAATGCTCTGGTAGAATTGTTCACAGTGGTGGTGATAGGAACCAGACGTCCACCTCTAGAAGTTCCATCACAGAAAGTTATTACATGAAATGGATATGAATACACACTGCCTGATGTCTGAGACAATGTTTTACCATAGTTTTGAGAAGATTTTGTTCTAAGAGCTATGTCTAATATCCACTCATGGTGCATACAGGATGTTGTGGCAAAACAATCCTCAAAGAATTTTTTCAGATTTATCACCATCAACATTCCTTATAAAACTCAGAAGACTTGTGTAGGTTCACTGATGGTTTGGATAGTAAATTAAATGTCTATATTTGTGTTGTAGTCATGGTGACCTGGTTCCTATCACCACCACTGTAAAGAAACATTTGTGTCTAGATAATCCCCCTGAAAAACTTTATTATACCTTAACAATTGACTTATGCAGAAATTTGGAAATATCAAAAGCATCATGAGAACAAAATGTGGAGGTACTGCTGCAGTAAATTTCACCTGATATGAATAAGTACATTTATAAAAAGTGTGTATATCATAATATACATTACTGTTTATGACCTAAATACACATTGCCTTTCTAGCTAAGATGCACATATTGTAAACATAGCACAGCTGTCTATGCTTTTATATTGTGTGTAAAGTTGTTTTTTTTCATTTTTATTGCATTGGCAGCTTTGCATGACTATAAATTCTTTGTGTACTTGCCTAATAAAATTACTCTGAATCTGGAATTGCCATCAGCCTGGGTCATGAACACATTATAACCATTTCAAACTACTTTTTTTTTAATATGTAAAATGCCATTTTATCTCATCTCATATGCACATAGCAGCTGTAACTCTGCAACTCTGCTCTGTGTTGAAATAAAAGTTAACAATTCACAAACAGTGGTCAATGGAAGTTAAAGAAATACTGGCAGGAACTTACCCATATTCCAACAGCCAGGACCACCACAAAGTAAATGACGATGACAGAGATGTCCGCCGGGTTGTTGATGGCTGAATCTGTCTTTGTAGTGTTGGAGGAACTCCGAACCAGTGAGAAACCGAAATATTCCCACGTCATTTTGGCACCAGCGGTCCAGCAGAGTAGAACTCTCTGCTAACGGCACTCAAACTGAGCGCACCTGCTCCTACAGCCAGCTTCAAATACTGCTGGAGCTGTGCAGGTGAGTCACCTGAGGCTACGTGAGTGAGAGCGCATGCGTACACACCTCACCTGTGAACTTTATATGTTGACACACACCTGGCTGTTCATGTCTGCATGTGTGCTAGTTTTTGTAAATTTTCAGAACCAAACAGTCCTAAGCCACAGAACCAACGGAACCAGTAGAACGATCCAGACTTTCGAAAGTGCATTTTACAAGTGCCGTGCTTATCTGAGATTTAAGATTGGGGCTAGGCTTAGCATTAGGCCTAGAAATCTTACATTTAGCTTCTTATATTTATAAAATATATATATGGGACAGATTATTTTAACATATAGGTAATTGCATACATATACGTACACTGTAAAAAACGGCTTGTCATTTCATCCTAAAATATTTCTTCATGTGGTAATAATTCAATTAACTAGTTTTATTCAGCCTAAATACTTTCAATAAACTATTTTTTCAACATAATTTTTTGACTTAAATAAATCTAGTTCAAGTGCTTGTTAATACATGTAGGATATTTTTTTTGTTTCGTCTGATGAACCATTTTTATAGTGTATCTAGTGTAAATAGAGCTTATTACTAAATATTTAATAAACTTAATATGTATATTGTTACAGTAGGTTACAGATTATTATTTCTGCAGAAGAAATCACATTTTAATTCCTAAAAAAGTTATTAAAAAAGGTTTTAAAGAAGTTTTGAAAGTTAGTTTGAAAGTTAGTTATTGCTACAGGATGGACAGAAACACCTATGGATGTAAAGCAGCTTGATTTTCTCCTCTCTCTCAAAGGTGAAAGCAGCATTAAGTGCTGTTCCTCTGATGGGGAGAGATTTGGTGTCTACCAGGTGGTTGTTAGAAGTCTCATTTTGTCTGAAATTTTTGATAATTTACTTGGGTTTTGGAAACTCTTGTTTACCTCTGACTTTCTCTTTCCTGTATGTAGTGGCTGTTTTGACAGTAAATTAAGTGACTAATTAATTAATAAGTGACTTTTTCCACAGTTCTGTATTCTACATGTAGAATATATATATATATATATATATATATATATATATATATATATATATATATATATATATATATATATATATATATATAGTACTGTGCAAAAGTCTTAGGCACCCAAGACACATTTTCAAAATATATTTATTTGTGCAGTATAAAAATGTTTATTTGCTGAAAAAAGTGTTAATATTTGAATAAACAAAATTTATAGAATATGAATTTTTATATATATATATATATATATATATAAAATAAATAGTGATTTTATGAATTTCAGTGTGTTTGTTTAACCATTTTCAAGCCTCTCCTCAAGGAAGCCCAGTATTATATGTAGTTAAAAAGCAGCTCCTAGTTCGACCAATTAGTGCTTCAGTAAATTGTGCTCATGATGTAATTGATGATATTAACAAGTCTCTGTGGCAGCTGTGAAGGTGTCAAGGAAAAATATGGACCCAAGAAATTCTTGTTACTTTTTATTGTTTTTATGTTTATTTGAATTATGAATATGACTTTATTCTAATGTATATTGTGATCAACTCACTGCTGAGGTAAACTGTTTAAAAATTTGCTTAGATGCCTAAAACTTTCGCACAGTACTGTATATATATATATATATATATATATATATATATATATATATATACACACTCATCCCAACAGAGTGTTAAAACACACCTGTGTGTGTGTGAGAAGGACACAGTGGGCATTTCCCCTTCAGGGTTAATTATAAAAGACAATTTGCTCCTCAGAGCTGTCAGAAATCAGTGCTTTTGGACTCTAGAGTCATTAATGATCAACTCAGCAGGAAGAAAAGGAAATTCCAGTAAATGAGATCACGCACTGAATCCACTCAGATCCTGCCCACAGTATGCAGGTGATACATGCCAGTATTAAGTCTGCCAGTTTTTGCCATCCTGACACCCTGAGGTGCTTCTCAAACAGGACCTCAGAAAACTGGACGAGGCCTGGAGAAGCGTTGGACTGAATCCAGTCAGAACCACTGGCTGATATCAGAGAAAAATCTGTGATAAGGGTCAAAGCTGACTGATTACATGAGGTCGAGTTATTACACTAACTACTACTGGACTATACTTTACCCCTTACGCTGCAGGCATATGATTCAGCTATTAAACCCAGGACTTGCATTTCTGCAACTACTATGAACCTCTGCACACTTTATTAGGAAAACCCTCTGTTTCTGATGTACAGTTAGAGACTGTAGCCCATCGGATTGATGCAGTTTTTTACTGATCCTCTAGCCCTTCATCAGCGGTCAGTCTGAATGTGAGTAAACATACAAAGCAGGTGTTTCTAATAAAGCGGCCAGTGAGAAAGCATAAGGTGTGAGTGTCTAATAAAGTGGTCAGAGAGTGGAAGTACAAGGTGGGTGTTTCCAATAAAGTGACCAATGAATGGAAGCACAAAGTAGGCATTTCTAATAAAGTGGCCAGTGAAGAAGCACAAGGTAGGCATTTCTAATAAAGTGGCCAGTGAAGAAGCACAAGGTAGGCATTTCTAATAAAGTGGCCAGTGAAGAAGCACAAGGTAGGCATTTCTAATAAAGTGGAAGCACAAGGTGGGTGTTTCTAATAAAGTGACCAGTAAATGGAAGCACAAGGTAGGCGTTTCTAATAAAGTGGCCAATGAGTATAATGTGTGAGCTCTCTTCAGGCCTTAAAATCCAGAATGTCAAAGGATTCAGTATAATGTAGAATATTTACTTCCTTGACAGTATTCTTTGTGGACAGTACTTCTACACAAATGAAGCTACAGCAGTTTCATGGACATTTCAGTTTGTAGGTATGTCCTAGGTGGGAATAAGTAAAGATATTATTTATATTTGCACAGTTGATTTACAACCTGATTTCCAAAAAAAGTTGGGATGCTGTGCAGAATGTAAATAAAAATAGAATACAATGATTTGCATAATCATGTGAACCATTTTTTTTCCAAAGGAAAAAGTGTTTGATGCCAACAACACTTTCAAAAAAAGTTGGGATGGGGGCCTGTTTACCACTGTGTTTCATCCCCTCTTCTATTAACAACACCCTGTAAGCGTTTGGGAACTGAAGAGAGTGACTGCTGTCGTTTTGAAAGTGAGATGTTTTCCTGTTCTTGTTTGATATAGGATTTTAGCTGCTCAATAGTTCAGGGTCTCATTTGTCCTATTTTTTCATTGAATAATGCGCTAAATGTTATCAGTGGGTGACAGGTCTGGACTGCAGTTAGGGCAGTTTAACACCTGGACTCCTTTATTGTGGAGCAATGCTGTTGGAATACCTGCAGAATGTGATTTGACATTGTCATGCTGACATAAACAAGACCTTCCCTGGAAAAGACACCATCTGGATGGTAGCGTATGTTGCCAAAACGTATATATCGCTCAGCATTAATGGTGCCTTCACAGATGTGCACATCACCCATGCCCTGTGCGCTAATGCCCCCCTATACTATCATGAATACTGGCTTTTGAACTGATAGCAAGCTGAGTGGTCTTTAGCCCGGAGGACACAGCATCCATGATTTCCAAAAATTTAAATGTTGATTCACCGGACCACAGGACACTTTTCCACTTCCCCTCAGTCCCTTTAGTTGGGTGGCAGTGTTTCTGGGTCCTGTTTATGTAGTTTCTTCCTTGCGTTTTAAAGTTTTAATTAGCATTTGTGGATGCAGCGACAAACTGTGTTCACAGACAGGGGTTTTCCGAAGTTCTTCTAAGCCCATGCAGTTCCTTCCACTACAGAATTGTGTCTGTTTTTAATGCAGTGCTGCCTGAGGGCCCAAAGATCACAGCCAGCAAATACTGTTTTTTGGCCTTGTCCCTTATATACAGAGATTTCTCCAGATTCTCTGAATCTTTTAATGATATTATGTACTGTAGTTGATGAAAAGCAAAAGTTCTTTGCTATTTTATGTTGAGAAACATTATTCTTGAATTGTTGCACTATTTGATCCTACAGTCTTTCACGGAGTGGTGAACCTCTCTTCATCTTTACTTCTAACAGACTCAGCCTCTCTAGGTTGCTCATTTTATACCCAATCATGTTACTGACCTGTTGCCAATTAACCATCAGGTGTTTTTTTTAGCATTACTCAACTTTAACAGGCTTTTGTTGCCCCTGTCCCAACTTTTTTGGAATGTTTTGTTGGTATGAAATCCTAAAGGAACATATACAGTAACTTTCAAAAAACAGTAACATTTCTCAGTTTGAACATTGGATAAACTGTTGTCTTTGTACTATTTTTCAATGAAATATAGGGTTTAAATTATCACATCACTGCATCTTGTTTTTATTTACATTTTGCACAGCATCCCAATGTTTTTGGAAATGAGGTTGTAAAAAAATATAACAAAAATATTTGTACTCGAGGATTTGAATGTTAACTTGTTAACTAATTAACTTGAGGGTTCTTTCCTTGTAGGAGTGTTTATCTACTCAGCAGTGTTTATTCCTGCTGCTTTGTCTTTTTTTGCAGTGCTGGTTTTTAGCACCCTTTTGATGGATGGTTCTTAAGTGGTTGGTAAACATTTGGGCTTATCAAAAAAGAAAAACACTCTGACTTCCTGCAGTAGGACTTCAGGTAAAAGAATACCTGACCATCATAATCTTATGAAAGCAACCATAACTTCATTATAACAGCACAAACAGAAACGACCACTTTATGAACTGCAAAGAACCTTTTAAGCATTCAGATGGTCCTTTGAGTCATCTGCGTTATGTAACCATTGCTGTTACCCTTAAAAGTATATATTTTTAATATTCAATAAATATTTTTAGCACCAAAAACTGAAACGGTTATGTATTAAAAATGTGTTTTTGTTTTGTTTGCTTTGGCTTGTCACAGCACAGAGTGGTTCTGGGAAGAGGTCCGTTATCTCTGAGCCCTCTTTCTTCCAAGGAAGTGAGGTTAACAAGGAAGCTCCTTTACTTCTTCTTTAGAAAATCTCAGGTAATCTGTATGAGCTCAGTTTGACTGTATGTCCTTCTCTGGCTAATAATTCTGTCAGAGTCCAAACTCAGATACATCAGTCAATCAGGTGTTACCCAACGCTCTGAAAATGACCCTTAACTGACCCAAGTCCATTTCACTCATCGTGACCCTGAACTTTAGCTGAACGACTGGAACAATTCATGCTTATAAAAGCCCAGCCCTCTGCGGAGCAGGCTGATAAAAGACTGCAGTCAGATCACTAATGTGCTTTTCACTAACACACGTATATTTAGTATCCGTTAGAATGATCAGTATGGTGTTCTGTCTTCTGGCATCTACTGAGCTTTAAAATGTATTTATCAATGAAACCCAGCAGTATTTTTAATATGCGTGTGAATTGTTATTAGTACTTTTTAACCTTCAGGTTTGAATACAGTGCATGTAGGTGTTGTAACAGAGAAAACATGCATGTGTGTATTTGTGAGAGAAAAAGAGAAAATGAGAGAGAGATGGAGAAAATCAGAAGGGGGAGAGAGGGAAAGGGAAAAGGATAGAGGAGGGAAAAAGAAGGAAAATGAAAGTAGATAAAGAAATAAAGGGAGGCAAAGAGAGTGAGGGAGGAAGAAAGAAAAAAAATAAAGGGAGGTGAAGAGGAAAAAAATAGAAACAAAGGAGAGAGAAAAAAAGCAACAGAAAGGAAGAGAAAGGAAGAGAGAATGAGAAAAGGATGAAAAAAGGGGGCGACAGAAAAGAAAAAAGGTAAAGAAAGAGGTAAAGCAAGGGAGAGAAAAGAGAAGAGAAGAAAGAAAGAAAAGGACAGAAGCGGACGAGAAAGAAAGTAAGAAAATGCCATGGAGAGAGAGAAGAGAAAGGGAAAGAAAGAAAGAAAGAAAGAAAGAAAGAAAGAAAGAAAGAAGAGAGAATGAGAAAAGGATGAAAAAGGGGGCGACAGAAAAGAAAAAAGGTAAAGAAAGAGGTAAAGCAAGGGAGAGAAAAGAGAAGAGAAGAAAGAAAGGACAGAAGCGGACGAGAAAGAAAGTAAGAAAATGCCATGGAGAGAGAGAAGAGAAAGGGAAAGAAAGAAAGAAAGAAAGAAAGAAAGAAAGAAAGAAAGAAAGAAAGAAAGAAAAAAAGAAAG
The DNA here is from genome assembly GCF_015220715.1 of Pygocentrus nattereri. NCBI lineage: Eukaryota > Metazoa > Chordata > Actinopteri > Characiformes > Serrasalmidae > Pygocentrus > Pygocentrus nattereri. The sequence continues at coordinate 20,519,694 of NC_051228.1, read as the reverse complement.
AAAGTGCCAGGGAGGGAGAGAGAGAGAGAGAGAGAGGGAGAGAGAGAGAAGAAAAGAAAGAGATAAAGAAAGAAAGTGTGAAGGGAGAGAGGCAGAAGAGACAGAGAGGAGGAAGAAGGAGAGAAAGAAGGAGGAGAGATGTGTGCAGCTGGAGTAAGTCAGTGAGATCTGTAATAAAGCAGACACTCACTCCAGGCTCAGAGCTCCTCGGCAGGCTTTTGTTTTTAATGGCATTCTTTTACGCGTCGCGCGTCACCTTAACCAAAGACTCTGGAGCCGCCGGCCATCCGGCCAGCCATGACTAACTGACCGGAGATCAGTGGGCATACACAATTCACAAGGCTAGCAGTGTTCACAACAGGAGAGTGGCATAGGGGGCGACGACAGACACATACACATCTAAGCAGTGATAGAGGGGTACAGATGAGGAGACAGGTGAGGAGGAGGCTACAACCACACGATTCGGCAATAAAGTGGAACAACTTCACTGAACGGCGCCACAGACAGAAACTCAAACACCCCCCCCCCCATAATTTAGTGTTAATTAAAAAGTCCCTATAGAGCTCAAGTCCTTCAGAGAGAACACACTAAGTAAATGTCACTTGGAGACCAGTAGGCTAATTATCAGTGACTCATCAAGGGGTAGGGAGCAGGGAGGAGGGGGAGAGGGGAATGGCATACAGGAACAGGGTCAGGAACAGCAAGAGAGGGAAAACAGAGAGCGGGAGAGAGGGTGAGAGAGAAAGAGAAAGACAGAGAGAGAGAGAGAGAGAGAGAGAGAGAGAGAGAGACACACATGCTAAGTGATGGAAAGGTTTATAGAAAGTAAAAAAGGCTGCATGGATCCATAAGGCAACAGCAACCCTGGTGGAATCAGGGAAAAGAAAAGGAAAGAAACGAAAAAGAAAGAAAAGAAAAAAAGAAACAAAAAAGTGAAAAGACAAGAGAAAAGGAGAAGTGAGAACAGAAGAAACAAAAAAGAGAAAAGGAAATAAGAGAAAAGAAGAAAAGGAAGAGAAAAGAAAGAAAGAAAAGAGAAACCCTGATGAGCAAAGTGAATATCAATCAGGGGAACATCACAGAAACAGAAAAGAAGACAGGGAAGAGAAGACACAGGAAGAGATCAGAAAAAGGCAGAGAGATTTTTAAAGGGGGCTATGGGGGGCTACTACAGCTAGCTAAGATCGCAGGACAACAAAGTGAATTCTGGTTCAGTTATTGGGGTCTCCTCCTTCACTGTCCTGCTGGTCGCTGGTCCAGAGGGTCAGGTTGTCCCTCAGCAGCTGCATGATGAGCGTCGAGTCCTTATAGGAATCCTCGTTCAGATTGTCCAGGTGACCAATGGCCTCGTCGAATGCCTCCTTGGCCAGCTGGCAGGCCTGCTCCGGTGCATTCTGGATCTCGTAGTAGAAGACAGAGAAGTTGAGGGCCAGGCCGAGGCGGATGGGGTGCGTGGCCGCCATGCTCTTGCTGATGTCAAAGGCTTCCTTGTAGGCGGCTTCTGAAGCCTCCACGGCAGATGCTCGCTTTTCCCCAGTCGCCACTTCGGCCAGGTAGCGGTAGTAGTCTCCTTTCATCTTCAGGTAGAAGACCTTGCTCTCCAGCTGGCTTTCGTCGCAGTTCTTGATCAAATACTGGTCCAGCAGGGTCAGCACGTCCTGGCACACAGACTCCAGCTCCTTCTCAATGGTCTCACGGTAGGCCCGCACCAGCTCCAGCTTCTTCTCGCTGCCGTCTGCCGCCGTCTTCTGCTCGATGCTGGAGGTCACACGCCAGGATGAGCGCCGGGCTCCCACTACATTCTTGTAGGCCACAGAAAGCAGGTTGCGGTCCTCGTTGGACAGTGGCTCGTTCAGTTCTGTCACCTGAGGAGATATTTGGAAAAGTAGGTGCCAAATGAGCAAAAATGAGCAAAATTAGTTAAAATCATTTCTAGAAGCCTGTATTTCTCTTTGTAAAAAATGTAACTTGCTGAAAAAAATCTAATTAAAAATTAATGTTGATTCCTGGTGGTGTCCAGTAGTCATATTTAGTGTTCTTGTCAGGAAAACACTAAAAACCATTACCCTAAAAGCAAGAAGATAGTAGTCCACTGTTGGCCCTCTGACAGAGAAGCTGGTGCTCCACTAGCGTTTTCTGGGCAGCCCACTGGTGGTTATGCAGAGTATTAGACACAATTCCCTTTATCATTTTTCATTCATAGTCTAATTTCCTTATTTTTCCTTCCTTCTTTAGTTTTACTTTATAAATTATTTCAGTAATTCATTTTAATCTAGCTCAGTGTTAGCATTAACATTTTCAATAAAATCATCATTCGACTAGGCTTCGTTTGTAGGCTCGTTAGAAGCGGCCAGAGGACGAACTAAGCTATTAAAGTTTGGTGAAGGTGGGCTGACCCCGGGGTGGGGGTTGGGACTAACTACTTAGCATGAGGGAGTCTCCTTCGTTATCGGAATTGATCACTCCATCAATTAAGAGCGGCCATGCACCACCCTTAGTATTGAGAAAGAGCTATCAATCTGTCAATCCTTTCCGTGTCCGGGCCGGGTATGTTTTCCCGTGTTGGGCTGGATGGGGACGTTCGTATTGCACTGCTACAAGTAAAATTCTTGGAAAGGTGCAAGACGAATAATAGCGAAAGCATTTTGGAGGTTCGAAGATGGGATATAAAGGTGACCAGTAGAAAGTCAATCGCCATTAGAAAGCAAAACCATCGGGTTTTAATCTTAATAGTTCTAGTGGTGTGAGTAATTTACACAGCTTTTTCCTATTTACCTCAAACATAGACAATCAGGCAAATGTTATCTATGAAGTTCTCTTCTTTTAGTTATGCACCGACGCCACAAGGCTAATGCGGCTGACAGGTAATGTATCCTTTACCAATTACTGTGAGAACAAGCTTAAAACCATCACAAACCACGCTGAGCTGTTGAGTAATCTTCGATTAGACTTGGTTATATGGTTTAGGAAACTGTATGACTGCTGTCAGCAAAAATGAACTAAAGCAAAAAACAAAGGTGAAAAGTAGCAGCAGTAATACACAGAGGCTGCATCTCAAATGGGTCACTACTCCCTATATAGTGCGCTACATAAATCATGAAACTCCAGCTTCTACACCAAAAAAAAGGGCACTGAATGCTAAACAGGAAGTCATATTGCTCAGGGGTCAGCAACATGCAGGTCTTTTACTGCCCTGTTGTGGCTCCACAGCAGAATCAGATTTGTAGATAAACATAAAATAATCATCCTTTACCGTAAAATAAAGCTCTGCTGATCATTAGTTCTAACACAGTTTTGACAAACGCTGATGTTTAATGTGTAACTTCTATTTAACCCTTTAACCCTGAAGGTTGGCCCACAGACTGCTGGTCACTGTAGTAACACAGATAAGGCCTAGCTGGTAACTAATGGACAAATGGACTCATCTGCATTTTTAAGAACTCCAGCTGGTTTCCTGAAACTGTCAAACACTAAAAGGCCACAAAGCTGAAGTCAGCTTTTCATTCGAATTCTCCCATTCCATCTTAAATGGGACAGCAGTTACATTCTGACACCTCAGCCATTATTTAAGGTGGAATGGGAAAATTCATGACTTCCGTTGGGCACTATATAGGAAGTAAGGGATCATACAAGATCCACCTTTATAGACAACAGTGTATCCAAGTGCATGAGCCAAACTCCTGCTTCAGACACCTGCAGAATGCTAAAGAGGACGTCCTTGCCTCCTCTTGCTCCTGCTCTAATGTATGCATCCATTATGAAGGCAGCAAACAATATAAATACACCAAACAAAACATTTCCTAAGAAACATCTCAATTAAGCAGGGAACCAGGATGCTTAGAATGAGTGCTCAATCAACTGGGCTGCCCCTCATTCTCCTTCCCTCCTGACCTTGCATACAATGTCAGTTGAGGACCATCACCTTGGTGCACCAGTCATCAGCTCAACAATCAGGCAAATGACAGCAGACCAGTCAAACGTTGCATATGCACGTTATTTCTGAAGCAGAACAGAACATTTACACACAGGCCATCTGCACTCAAAGGTCAAGCTCGACCTAAGCCCAGATCCTGCCATTGACATCTCTTTGTGCACTGACGTCCATCTGGACATGATGACTACTGCATTGCAGATTTGATGCTTCGCGTACTTTCCCACTACAACAAATATGAAAAAGGGTTAAGGTATGTGTCTAATGACGGCAAATACCTCTAACACGAGCTTTTTTGCTTTAGAAATAAAACAATAGATAGACTAATAAATGGCAAATGGAGTCTGCAATGTTGTCAGCAGCGCCCCTAGCGGCCAACGGCAAAACCCGCATCTATTCTTCTCAATCTAAACCTGCATTAGTTAACTTCAAAGACAAAATAGTGCACATTGTGTGCTTCTCTGTTTACGCTTTGCTTGCGTTACATTCTAGTGAATATCTGCTACTAGAGGTTCGTGCATCCATGACAGAGCAAGATACATGATGCACAGAGATGCGTTTCTCAATACAACACTGAGAACAACAAGCAAAACAACAACAACAACAGCAAAGCATAAAATGCTGAATGTTGCTTTAAATGCTTAATTTGGAGACCAGCTTCTTACTCGAAAGTATCTGCTCCTCCTTAAATGGTGCCGCAGCTACACGGGCGCCAAAATAACTGCGGCACCATTTAAGGTGGAACGGGTACATTCTAATAACAAGCTGGCGGATAGGAAGTTTCATCGTCTGGAGCATCTTCCCATCTCACCAGCTTCATGGCTGAGGCCATGTCATCGTAGCGCTCCGCCTGCTCGGCCAGTCTGGCTCTCTGGATGAGCTGCTCCCTGTCTGCCATCCTCTCGGTCTCTCTGTCTTTCTTTCTCTCTCTCCTCTTTCGCTCCCCTCTCGTGCACCGGCGCTCCGGCGATTTTATTCTGTCGTTCCCCCTCCTTTCTTTTCCTTTTCACGCAGTCCTGGGCTTCTTCTCGATGGAGCGCTGGCGGAGTGCAGTGATGGAGGAGATGATGATGGTGGTGGTGGTGATGATGGAGGGGGGGGCGGTGGTGAGGAAGATGGGTGTCGCTCGCGACCCGAGCACGCAAGCGCGAGAGGTATGTGGAGCAGTCGCGCACGTGAGAGGGTGTGTGTGTGTGTGTGAGGGGGGGTGCGGTGGGGGGTCAACCCCGACGCGGGGCAGAAAAACTAAAAACGAGGCAGATAGAATAAAAGTCGCTTATTTTGGTCTCTCTGCTGCTGCGAACAGGGTGGAAGAAAGGAGGATGGAAGGCTGAAACGAGGTGGGGGGTGGGCTAGTTGTATTTAATGGTGACGTCACTTTCTAAAAATAGCCACCCGTACACCGGCGGCGCGCATGCGCACTGCGCCTTGCTGCATTCTTCGTTGCAGCGGTTCGACTGCGCACGCGCGCCGCGAAGCGTTCAGCTCCAGCAGCTCTAGTGATTTTAAAAGCACGTTTTCCTGCTCCGACACGCCTGATTCAGCTTACCAGCACAGTCACAAGCTCTTCGTGAGGTTTAAACTGGGTTGTAAGAACAAGAAGACTATAAAATAAGCAGGACAGGGCTGGGAAATAATAACTGACCGTCAACAGTTCCACTGGTCAGTTGTGCAGTCTGTTCAGAGTGCATGTGAAAAGGCGTCTCTTAAGGTTGTACCTGTCCAGGAAAAACTGAATTCCATTCCTGGACACAAATCTGTAATCCAGGCATTTTCACGTGTTAGTATTTCTCACAAAGCCTTAACTAAGAATTTTGTTTAATCCAGCCAAACTATTTGTAAACACATAATGGGTTTTATTAGTTCAGGTTACTGTCAAATACAAGGACAATTGTTTGTGAATACTGCACTGCTGGTGACCAGTTTAGGCAGCAGGACAACAAACAAGTAAACAAAAAAAACCCTGTTTTTTGCCCACCTATAACTATTAGTCAAAAACTTGACTGGAAGTTAAGAGGTGGGCAATATAGGAAAACATCTAGATAGATTTCAAAGTTCTGCTACTACTTTTTAAGGTTCTAAATCACTGTATAACACTGCTTACATCACAGAATGCGTCTGATTATGTTGCAGCGTGTGATCTTAGATCTGCAGATACTGAACTCGTTATTCTGCTTCTAAACTGGAACTCGGTTCACCTTTTATTAGACAGTCAAGCTCAGTGCTCACTTTCAAGAAGCATCTAAAAACTTGGCGTTCAACTTAAATGCATGTTTATCTTTTAAATGGATCTGCCATTTTCTTATGATTATTATATATTATATAATTATTATTATATTGCAACACTTCGAGAAATTTTCACGACACACCATGTCACAATATTTTTTTAAACATTCAATCATTCAGAACAGAAAAAATACTGTAGAGCTACATTTTAAAAATACCATCAAAAACTGTTAACACAATGATTTTTATTAAACATTTCCATACTGCACTGTTAAATATGGCAGATCAACCTAAAAATACTTTGTGTAGTAACAAGCAACTGATCTAGTTTTCCTCAATTTCATTGACTGACAGAATAACTCATTCAAAGTATTTATTAAAGTTATTAAGTTAGTTTATTATTTATCAAAGTTAAACCACATTTTTACAAATTTAGGTTGATCCGATGAGCTATTTGTACGTTGTGATTTACACTACAAGAAATTAATTCTGCTCTCTTTATAATGAAAGATGCTTCAGAAAACCATATTGTATTGTACTGTGACATCAGTTTTTGCTGATGACAATACAATATCAGTTCAAAAGTATCCAGACACTAATTGGCTAATTCAGCTACTTTAAAGTCAACCTTAGCTCAAAATAGACTTGTTAAAGCATAATTAAAACAAAATTCCTTTGGTTTTCTCCTTCCATCTTCCAAAACATCTCATTTTTGATGATGGCACTGGGCACCAGCGGGCAGAGAAAAAAATAACCAATACTATCATGTTTCACCTCCTCCCACGATGGACAGAAAATGCTCAACTAGAGACCCACTGATTCTGATGTTTCACTCAAAAATAGGTCAAAAATAGGAAAAAGTGTTATGATTACTGCCGCAAAGGAGGACAAACTCCCTATTATTACCCTTCATTTGAAAAGAAACAATGGTTAAGCAGGTGTACACAAATTTCAGACACAAATGAATGTATATGTATGTGTGCTGATGAGTCACGCGTTTTAGAACAGGAAAATCCTAAAATGGCTAAACAGGATTCTTTGAACCCTTGCTAAAATGCCTTATTGGACTGATTCTGTTTTCCGCATAACACATACAAAGGACCCAGTGTACCCTTCACTGCGACACAGTGCACAATCAGCAGTGTACATCACTGCCAGAAGCACTGCAGACGCTTCTGCTGACACGGAGTCGAAAGATGTTGAGTTAGTTGTTTAAATTTATTTATTTTCTCTCCTTGGTTAGACGGTACATTAGGTTATTGGTTAGGCACTAATCAGGATTTAAAGCCATAGTCCACAGCAGCAAGTCTCAGCCAAAGTGTCTCTTTGCCTATTTTAGGGGGCACTAGAGTTCATTTTCTCCACACAGCTGTCCCAGAAGGCCACGAGCCGGTTGTCCTTGTTGGCGCAGAAGTCTGTGAAGTCGCGGAGGAGGCGGTCAGCCAGTTTTTCATCGCCCAGCACGCTGGTCCTCCAGGCTTTGGTCAGCATTGTGTTGTAAGCCCAGTTGTAGCCCACTCTTTCCTCACATCCAAACAAACTCTGACTGGCTGAGGAGGCGGAGTTACGGCGTCTTCGTTGCTGACCACAAGAATATTTCCTTTTAGAGTAGGGCAACTGCATAAAGACTGTACCTGGATGGACAAAGAAGGAGAGAGGATTAAAGAGAAAAAGAGAAGGTTGGAGAGATGGAGAAAAAGACAGAGCAGGAGAGTAATACAGATTAGCATGATTGATATTGAGAAAGAAGGAAAAAAGGCAGTGACTGACAGGGACACAAGAATTAGGCGACTAATGCCAAGTGTTAACTATGTGCTGTTGAAAATGAACAGGAGTCTATGAGTCAATTCATCATCCGAAATCCCATTCATATTTCATCTGAAATCAATAACACACCCAAAACTGTAACAACAGGTACAGTTTGTGGGCAGAGCATATATCGGTCAAATTGTCACCACTTTAAAAATAAAAAATAAATAGCCACTATTATTCTCTATAATGGTCACGATACACAACAAGGCTGCACAATTAATCATGCTGTTATCGCTATAGCAATATGAGTGTCTGCGAGGAACACACTGTCAAGGGCTGTAATGACAGAACAAATGATATTACATATGCAGAGTGACATGATGAGATGAAGCATTAGGAGTCATATCTAGAATAGGAGCAGTGGTGCACTCCCTTGAGCTGCTCTCTTGCATCTGGAGTAAGTGATGTGGCTAGTGTGCTATAGTCAATTACAAAGTACACAGACATGCACAGTTCAAAAACTACTCTGTTCTTTACTAATCTGTAAAAATGCATCAAATGTCAAGACCTTTCTCACTGCCTACTTCTAGCTACTATCAAAACATATTCAAATGATATATAATTAGATATATTTTGCTTGCATTTGTGGTGTAAGTAACTGTAACAGGTATCTATATTTCCATCCATCCATCATCTTCCGCTTGTCCGGGGTTCGGGTCGCGGGGGCAGCATCCTAAGCAATGAAGCCCAGACCTCCCTTTCCCCAGCCACTTCCACCAGCTCTCCAAGGGGGATTCCGAGGCGCTCCCAGGCCAGCTGGGCGATATAGTCGCGCCAGCGTGTCCTGGGTCTTCCCCGGGGTCTCCTCCCAGGTGGACTCGCCTGTGACACCTCCCGAGGGAGGCGTCCAGGAGGCATCCTAACCAGATGCCCGAACCACCTCAGCTGGCTCCTCTCGACGTGAAGAAGCAGCGGCTCTACTCCGAGTCCCTCCCGGATGACTGAACTTCTCACCCTATCTCTAAGGGAGAGTCCAGACACCCTGCGGAGGAAACTCATTTCGGCCGCTTGTATTCGCGATCTTATTCTTTCGGTCATTACCCAAAGCTCATGACCATAGGTGAGGGTGGGAACGTAGATCGACCGGTAAATCGAGAGCTTTGCCTTATGGCTCAGCTCTTTCTTTACCACAACAGACCGGTAAAGAGCCCGCATCACTGCTGACCCAGCACCAATCCGCCTGTCAATCTCCCGCTCCCTTGTACCATCACTCGTGAACAAGACCCCGAGATACTTGAACTCCTCCACTTGAGGCAAGAGCCTATCCCCGACCCAGAGAGGGCTCTCCACCCTTTTCCGCCTGAGAACCATGGTCTCGGATTTAGAGGTACTGATTCTCATCCCAGCCACTTCACACTCGGCTGCAAACCGATCCAGCGAAAGCTGAAGTTCGCGGCCTGATGTCCCCAATAGGACCAAATCATCTGCAAACAGCAGCGATGTGACCCTGAGGTCACCAAACCGGACACCCTCCATCCCTTGACTGTGCCTAGAAATTCTATCCATAAAAATTATGAATAGAATCGGTGACAAAGGGCAGCCCTGACGGAGTCCAACTCTCACTGGGAACGAGTCTGACTTACTGCCGGCCATGCGAACCAAACTCCTGCTTTGTTTGTACAGGGCCTGAATGGCTCGTAGCAAAGAGCCATGTACCCCGTACTCCCGAAGCACCTCCCACAGAATACCCCGGGGAACACAGTCAAATGCCTTCTCCAGATCCACAAAGCACATGTGGACTGGTTGGGCAAACTCCCATGAACCCTCCAGAATCCTGGAGAGGGTGAAGAGTTGGTCCAGTGTTCCACGACCAGGGCGGAACCTGCACTGTTCCTCCTGGATCCGAGGTTCGACTATAAGCCGGACTCTCTTCTCCAGTACCCCTGCATAGACCTTGCCAGGGAGGCTGAGGAGTGTGATTCCCCTGTAGTTGGAACACACCCTCCGGTCCCCTTTTTTAAAAAGAGGCACCACCACCCCAGTCTGCCAATCCAGTGGCACCGCCCCCGATGTCCACGCAATGTTGAAAAGGCGTGTCAGCCAAGACAGCCCCACAACATCCAGAGCCATGAGGAACTCAGGGCGGATCTCATCCACCCCTGGAGCCTTGCCACCAAGGAGCTTCTTAACTACCTTAGCGACTTCGGCCTCAGTAATGGACAAGCCTATTCCCATGTCCCCAGACTCAGCCTCCTCACTGGAGAACGTGTCGGTGGGATTGAGAAGGTCCTCAAAGCACTCCTTCCACCGCCCAATGACGTCTTCAGTCGAAGTCAGCAGCACACCATCTCCACTATATACAGTGCTAGTGGCACACTGCTTTCCCCTTCTGAGTCGCCTGACGGTTTGCCAGAATCTTTTCGGAGCCGACTTAAAGTCACTTTCCAAGGCCTCACCAAACTCCTCCCATGCACGGGTTTTTGCCTTGGCGACAACTGAAGCCGCAGATCGCTTGGCCTGTCGATACCTGCCAGCTGCCTCTGGTGTCCCACAGGCCAACCATGCCCGGTAGGACTCCTTCTTCAGCTTGACGGCATCTCTCACCTGGGGTGTCCACCACTGGGTTCGAGGATTACCGCCCCGACAGGCACCAACTACCTTACGGCCACAGCTAGTCAGCCGCTTCAGCAATGGAGGAACGGAACATGGCCCATTCTGAGTCAATGTCCCCCACCTCCCCCGATATCTGGTCAAAGTTCTGACGGAGGTGTGAGTTGAAGATCAATCTGACAGGTTCTTCTGCTAGACGTTCCCAGCAAACCCTCACTATGCGTTTGGGCTTGCCTGGTCTGACCGGCATCTTCCCCCACCACCTGATCCAACTCACCACCAGGTGGTGATCAGTTGACAGCTCAGCTCCTCTCTTTACCCGAGTGTCCAAAACATATGGCCGCAAGTCCGATGACACGACTACAAAGTCAATCATTGAACTGCGGCCTAGGGTGTCCTGGTGCCATGTGCACTTATGGACATCCTTGTGTTCAAACATGGTGTTCGTGATGGACAAACTGTGGTTTGCGCAGAAGTCCAAAAAATGAACACCACTCGGGTTCAGATCAGAGAGGCCATTCCTCCCAATCACACCCCTCCAGGTCTCACTGTCATTGCCCACGTGAGCGTTGAAGTCCCCCAGTAGGACAATAGAGTCTCCAGGAGGAGCACTTTCAAGCACCCTTCCCAAGGACTCTAAGAAGGCTGGGTACTCTGAACTGCTGTTCGGTGCATAAGCACAGACAACAGTCAGGACCTGTTCCCCAACCCGAAGGCGTAGGGAAGCTACCCTCTCGTCCACCGGAGAAAACCCCAACATACAGGCAGCGAGTCGAGGGGCTATAAGAAAGCCCACACCTGCCCGCCGCCTCTCACCATGGGCAACTCCAGAAAAGAATAAAGTCCAGCCCCTCTCAAGGAGATTGGACCCAGAGCCCAAGCTGTGTGTTGAGGTGAGCCCGACTATATCTAGCCGGTATCTCTCAACCTCGCGCACCAACTCAGGCTCCTTCCCTGCAAGTGAGGTAACGTTCCAAGTTCCAAAAGCCAGTTTCAGCAACCGAGGATCAGAACGCCAAGGCCCACGCCTTCGGACACTGCCCGATCCACAACGCACCGAACCCCTACTACTGCCCCTCCCATTGGTGGTGGGTCGATGGGAGGGGGGACTCATGTAACTCCTTCGGGCTGGGCCCGGCCGGGCACCATGAGTAAATGCCCGGCCACCAGACGCTCGCTGGCGAGCCCCTCCCCCAGGCCTGGCTCCAGGGTGGGGCCCCGGTAACCCTGTTCCGGGCAGGGTACACAAGTCCTGTTTTTGTGTCTTCATAGGGGTTATTATGGATCACACTTTGTCACCTAGGACCAGTTTGCCATGGGAGACCCTACCAGGAGCTTTTGCTCCAGACAACATAGCTCCTAAGATCATTCAAGCACGCAAACCCCTCCACCACGATAAGGTGGTGATCCAAGGAGAGGGGTATCTATATTTGTTACTTTTATTTTGGACTTTTTAAAGCTTTTCTTGGTGGGTTTTTTTATTTTTTTTTTTGCTATTTGTTTAAAGGAGAGGTTAGTTATACACCCACACCCCCACACCCACCCCCACACCCACACCCACCCCCACACACATCCACACACACACCCACACACACCCACACACACACCCACACCTTCTAAGCTACTTCTCCTTCTGGGTCGCAGGGGGAGCTGGAGCCTATCCCAGCTGTCAGAGGTTAGTTATATTTCTATATAATTATACGTCAAAAACATTATGTACAGCTATGTACTAAAGTTTGAACAGCCCTGATCATGGCTTCTTTTGTTGATTTTCTAAAAAGGTAAGTTAGAAAAAAAGAGAAAATAGAGATAACATTTGCACATTTGACAGACCAAATTTTTGTGTTTTTTTGTCCCCATTATGTTAAATTCAACAAATAAACAGTACTTAGATAGATTAACTAATAATGATTCGGGACCATCCTCATCGTTATATTGATCCTCAAAAGAAATATGGCACAATTTCTTTTCATCTCTTGACTATACAAAATATAAAATAAAACAAAATATAAAAATGTGCCATAACGTTTATACAGACCACATTTTGGTGTTTTTCAGTCCCCATTATGTTAAATTTAGCAAATAAACAGTAAATGAAGCATTAAAATGTGCAGTGTTTTCTTTATGTGTTCTCTACAGAGAATGTGTTATTTACACTTAGAAAATCAACACAACATGCAACTCGACGAGAAGTGCCCAAACTTTTGCAAGTGAGAAGTTTTTCTTTCATTCTGCATCTCTTCATATACCTGCATCGTTTCATATACCTGTAACGTGGATGTACTGAGGCTTGTTCTCAGCAGGGAAGTTGAAGGCTGAAGCAGAAAACTTATCTTGAACAAACCCAAACCTGACAAAGCAAAAGAGGATTGTTTCAGAAATACAGTACACAAATGATCTGACCACTTTCTGTCATTTTCTTTTGTGCAGTCCACCTGTAGAGAATGGCCTCCTGGAAAAGCTGCATCCTGTCCCAGTACGTCTCCGGTTCAAACCCTGATGGAGGCACATTGCAATATCAGTCTCGTTCAGGAATAACACAAGAAGAAAATCTGTCAATAATCTCCATTTTTCTGCACAGCTTATTATATTAGCTTTGTCTGCATTTACATGGCTTGTTTTGAGGTTTATAATTGACAGCTAAATGTAACTACATCATTTATACATGATTCTGGACCACCATCTTTATACTGATCCTGGATAGATATACTGATTCCAGACTATCATCTTCATATGGATCCTGGATAGATTTACTAATTCTGATTAAGGACTATTATCTTCACATTGATCCTGGTTAGACTTACTAATACTGATTCTGGACCACCATCCTTATATTGATCCTGGATTACTTTACTTAAACAATAATCTTTGACTAACACTGAATATGGAAATAAAGGAATCAATATTAGCAAATCTATCCAGGATCATCATGGCAATGATACCCTTGAATTAACATCAGCAATTATGTGATTGCATGTAAATAATTATGTGATACAATTTAACATATAGCCAAATAGTAATAACTGTAGACTTTTAAGGTTTAGGTGCTCTTTGTATCACTATAGTGGCTCTTGTGCTGACCATCGAACAGGCTGTCACTGGATTCCCTCAGCAGGATCTGGATATTGAGTGGGATGAAGAGTTGCGCTCTGAATGGATCTCCGTACAAGTATGAGGGCAACGCAAAAGGCACCTCAAGAACAGGCACCAGCAGGAAGCCACATGATGCCGCCTTCCTGTGCCAACCTTGCACCTGAGAAAACATCCCAGGTCAGAGGTCACTGTTACACCTTCTCAAATTCTTTAACCTGCTTACAGGAAACACCTAAACTACACCTATTACCTACTGTTAATTCTGCACATGTAGAATGATGTTACTGTAATACTGTTACACCACCATTCCAATGGTCATAAAATATAATTAGGTTTTATGACACATTGTATTTTATTTATATATATATATATATATATATATATATATATATATATATATATATATATATATATATATACATACACATACATACATACATACATACATACACACACATTTTGAGAAGTTTTTGAAATTCTGTATGTTCAACTTCACTGTGGAAATGAAAATAATTAGTCATTAACTTCACTCTGGATATTAATTTGATTAGAGCGTAATTTGGGACATTCATTTTATTAGAACTTTAATCTGAGAGTTAACTTTATTAGAACTTTACTGTGGATATTAATTTCTTTAGAACCTCTTGATATTGATTTTATTAAAACTTAATTCTCTACATTAAAGTTTATTAGAACTTCATTATGGACACTTATTTAATAAGATCTTAACTTTATTCTATTTGTCTGAATAGAATAGCAACAGATTTTAATATCTATGCATTAATACAGCGAAACCTATTTACACAGCACATACTGACCATCTCAAACAGCACAGCCGCAGTGACGGCCATCCAGTGGAGCTTTATCTCGAAGGCTGAGTTGAGTGAGAAGTTGCCGTGATAATAACAGCTACACCATTCGGTGCGATCACTGCGGTTATTAACATCAACGTCCAGAGTCACCGTCTTCTGCTCTGGAACTGTAGCAGCTGGTGGGTGGAGGGGAGAGAGACAGAGAGAGAAAGAGAAAGAGAGAAAAAGAGAGAGAGATGGATGGATGGATGGATGGATGACAGAAAAATTAAATGATAAGGAAAGGAATAGGATGAATAAGAGAGAAAGAAGTGGTAGAAAGAAGTATATGATAAATGGATAAATGGGATGATGTCAGTTTAGTAGTTAGTTTGTGACTCCTGGAACCTTTCTCATGTTGAGTAATGTTAGCTGAATTTTGAAAGACTGATGTTACTCACAGTAGCAGAAAAAAAAAAACAGTCGATAACATGGTGCTAAAAAACAATTGAAATATGACTGTCTATCAACAGGTTGTATATAACAATACATTAAAACCTATAACATGGCACACGTTCGCTCTCATTAGGGCTACCACACTGTTACCACTCTCTAAAAGTCTTCTACTGAGTTTCTAATCAACCTATGATGACAGACAGGATGCCTAAGAAGGCATAATCCTAATTAACAAGATGCTAAAAATGCAAATACATAATGCTAAAAACAAAAACACAATACCAGGAATACATAACAACAGAAATACATTATACCAGCAATACATAATGCTAAAAGATATGATGCTGAAGTACGTAAATAAGCAAAATTAGCTCATGCTGGCAGGGAAACGCTAAAAGCCGAGTGAGCAAAAGTGAGGAAGACGAGGGTGAAGCAGAAAAGCTTCGTGACGGTCAGTCTTGGGCCGCACTGTGGGAAAATTAGGGCGTCCAGCTGCGAGAGCGAGAAGCTGAAAGAGAGCGTGTCGAGTCTGCAGCCAACACTACCAGACCACAGCGTGTTACACACTACAGCCCCACACACACACAGGCCTCTGGAGCTACAGCCTCAACAGGGCAATAAGAACACTAGCCTGTGCACTAGTGGAGAGAGGAGACGTTACCGGTTTGAAGGGTTCCACACTGCCACAGCACTTACTATTACAAAACAGGGTGTTCTGGTTCTAAAATCTGATTGGCTGAGCCATTCGCAATTGACTGACATCATGTGACTTCTGTATTATAGGGAAATCCACCCATTTCTCCAAAAGTTTGACAATGAGTAAATGAGTAAGTTATAAAGAAAGTAGTTTGAGCAGTTCAATGTGAAATGGTTCATTGTTCATTTACAGTGGTGGTGATTTAGTACCTCATACGCTGCCTGATTTTATTCAGATTTATCACTGTTTTATCATCAACAACATTCCATACAAACCTCAGAAGTCACATCTAGGTTCAGTGGTGCTTTTGGATAGTAAACACAATGGTTATATTTGTGTTCCTGGTTCCTATCACCACCACTGTAAAAAAAATCTAAGTTTGTCTAGAAAGGAGTATTTCACACTAAACCACTCTGAGAGACTGTTTAAGCACTAAAGTATGCAGAACTTTTTAAAAATTGGTTGAATTTCTCTTGAAGTTATTAGAAACCATTTACTGTTCCTGCAATAGTCTCTGTCATATGTTGCTACTGTTGACAAACTACACAGGCTGAACACTTGTTTACTGTGGTTATTATTTGTAATACTTACAATTATCCATTGAACAATGGTGTATTTTATCATTTTCTCATACTGTATTTTGTCACTGTTTTATAAAAGCTATAATCCATTCAAAGCTGTGTTTGTGTTATTCCACTTAATCATGATAAAATCACTAAAATAAAATCATAAGATGGGCCAGTGTATTTCTTTAATAGACTCTGACACACCAGAGTAGATTGTGCTTGATTACACCATTGGTTGACAATCCATCGGCTCTATTGAACAAGGGTAAGGACAGAGGGGCATAAACTGTAGAGAAACTAAAGCCCGCTGCAGACTGCAGATAACGGAGGCATTAAAAGTTTACAGCACACCACGCTGTATGAGATGATGCCAATAAAAACTTTGATGCCAAACTCTGTGAGATATCAGTTATGTTCACGTATGGTGCATGCCAGACAAAAGGATAAAGATTCTCTGACCATGATGCAGGAAAGTGACCATGTTCTTCTTGGGTCATTCATCAGCTCTGCCCACTTAGTTAGGTATCATAATGTGGAGTTTTACCTTTTTGAAGCATTTTGTTAATCAGCACTTTTTGAGCTTATAAGTCATGTTGTCCTTTATATATATATATATATATATATATATATATATATATATATATATATATATATATATATATATATATATGTGAATTTTCAGCTTTGATAGATCATGTTCTTTACATATCAAATAAATGCAACAGTAGCACCTACAAATCATGCTATTAACAGAAAAATATTGATAATTGTCTTCACTTTTTAATTACATCATTTGGTATTGAGAACTGTGGCAACACACTCTGTACCAGTATCAAAACTCTAGCATTGTGACAGCTGTAGTCTATTATGTTTACTGCATGCCACACCGTGAGATGATACCAATAAAGTCTTTAAATGTCAAATGTCTGAGACATACCGTGTGATATCAAACATGCTCACGTGTGCTGCATGCCAGATTATGTAACAAAGACTCTCTGACCATCAGCCTAGGACAGGTCTACATGCTAACTGCTTAGAGGAGGGGTCAGTGAGAGGGCTACTCTACAGACTACTCAACAACTACTCACAGCATGCAGCCCTGGAGGACTGGAAGAGGAAGCTGAGTCACACATGAGTCCAGATGATGATGCACATGTTAAAGTGGAATTCTACACATTTGTTTGCAGGTTTTACTAATAAAATGGTCAAGACAAAATATTAGAGTGGTTTGGTGTGAAATGCTCTGTTCTAGAGAAATGTACAGAGTCAGAATTGTTCAGTGTTGGACATAGGAACCAGACATCCATCTCTAAAAGCTCCCTCACTGAAAGTATCACATAAAGTGGTTACAAATACAATGCCTGGCGACTGAGACATTGTTTTAAGGCTTTTTAAAATCCATTTATTATGAATGGACATAGGTTCACTAGTGGTTTTGGATGGTAAATAAAATGGTTATATTTGTGTTGTAGTCGTGGTGACCCCTGGTTCCTATCATCACCACTGTAAAGAAATGTGACTCAGTAAGTTTCCCTGCAATTAAGCATTTTACATTAAACCACTCTTATTTACTCATGTTAAAAGTCTGGAGTCTTGGAGTACAGCTACATTGTACAGTTTGGAGTGTGCAAAAGTGTAAAGACCCCTGGTCAAATTGCATGTTCTGTTGATTTTTTAAGCGAAAATAAGTGAAAACGTCCTCTACAGAGAACAAATATTTCAGTTTAACATATCGGGGGAAAAAAAATATAAAATTTCCCTCCCAATGTGTTAGATTCAGTAAAGAGGCAGTAACTGTGTACTAAAATGTGCAGAAGGGTGTTCTCTGTAGAGGATGTGTTCATTCAACAAAACACAGCATTTGAACAGGGGTACATAAACTTTTGCATACAACTCAGTTAATGTTATTCAGAAGTTTTATGGAGTCGGTCATGTGCTAATACACGCAGAGGATCTGTCTCAAAGCCACAGCCAGGAATTTAAAATCAACAAAAACGATAGGACCGTCCTTAACATTCAGTTTTCTACATGAGTGAATTTTTATACATATTTATAAAAAGCTATAACAAATGTCTGACTATATAATAGCACTAAATCAAAGCGACTATGCTTAATATTTTAACCACTTGTACAATTCTCGAACACAGAGATTTTAATCCCTATTTTCACAGTCATTTTAAATCATCTGAACTGAAAAGACCCCTCAGATGAGCAGTGAAGTGCCTTTATGACTTTACCGCAAGTCCAGTTGCCTTGGCAACACCACGGCTAGACTAATCAATGACCAGGATGACTAACCCCACACACCTAATTATGGCTGTTACTATTGATAAGAGAAATCAAGTAATATAGCTATTATGACGATTGAGTGAAAAGGGACTGAACAATATACTCTTTCAGAATTGTTCATTGAAAAGATGGAAAGAAAGCCTTCATAGATAAAAGCATTATGTGACAAAAAAAATGCCCAAATGGCACTTCTATTGGAATTTCAATGTTTCGCTAGTACAAGTGTTCCAACACAGAGTTTAATACTGCATAGGCCAGCTCAACAGTTAAACATTATGTTTGCAACAGGCATATGCTTTACTTTATATGTCACTGTTTATAAGAAAATGCAATCAAACTCAAATTGCTAATTGTTAAGCCAATTAATTGAGAACGTACATTTAAACTGATTCATTTTCAGACTGAATATTCAATTTTAATCAAGTAACAGTGAAAGCCCTACACCTAATCCTGTTGCTCCACACTATAAATTATGCGTCCAGTTTGCACTGTTTTAGTAGGGTAATTAAATGGAATGCTAATGCCTCTTGGATCACAACACACAAACAAGTAGATCTGGCTTGGTCCATGACAACATGCTACAAGTGTCTAAAATGGTGCAATGTACCACAAAGGATAACCAAAAAAAAAAAAAAAAAGTTTGCTAATCGCTGCCTGTGGCTTTAATGACATTATTATACATGCATTATGGTGAATGCCTCTAATTATTGTGGCAGCCTTCTTACAGTTAGAGATGGATTTTGCATCAGTATGGTTTAGTTCAATAAAGCAGTTTTTGGACTCTGTGTAACAACAGTCTTCCCCTTTTCACAGTCCTCCATGACCATAAGGTCAGAAACACACCTCACACAAGTATGCAAACTGCAACACACAGCTGATCGTCCCACTGTACACCAATCCGATATGCGTTATTATGTTACTGTGGTGGTTACACATCTCAGCACTCAAAGGGGCGACAGTATAAAGTCTGTAAAACCAGATTATTCTGATAGTTACAAAAACAATACATGCCAACAGGCGAGGAATGCATACCAAAAAGAAATTATGAAAGATCAAGGGGAGTCGTCAGCTGATCTGAGAACCAAAGTGTTTGGTCTTCCTAATTACCGACTATGTTCACAATGCATTTTGTGCTTGCATTGCATTATAACATATTTTAAAATGTAATGACTACGGTAGGGTGTCATTTGCAACTTGCAGATTACAGTATCGCTGAAAACTCATTGTTCTGATTCATTAACGACTCTGAAACTGATAAATTACCAAAAATAAATACATAAATACATAAATAAATAGAAAATGTTCTAGGAATTACAAAAAATCCTTTTTAAAAAGGTATATAGTGGATTCACAAAAATTTTCCTGAAAAAAGGGCCTCTTCTAGATCTTAAGAGCTTTCAAAGTTTTCAAAATTCTCTTATAAAAATCTGTTATTTTCTTATGTCACATTTTACAGATTATGATAAGTAATGTGAGGTTTGTTATGAATTTTAAATTAAATATTTATACAATCATTCTTAAGAGAAAAGTAAGTTTTTGAAGGAATAATAATTCTTCACTCTTCCTTCAGTAAGAATGGGAAGAAAAACACTTTTATGAAGATTCTCATTCTTAAGTCACTTTTGTGAATCCAGCCCCAAGTGCAAAGCAAAAAAAACATGGTTGTTCACTTAAAGTCTATTTTCAACTTTGTAAGTGCAGCATGCTGGGGAAGCATAGGGAATACTCCCATGATGTTTTCACTCACGACTGGTATAAAACAAAAGCTTTATGGAAACATCGGTATATGCATACTTGTGTTTAGTCACGTTTATGTCCTAATGGGGCATGTCATGCTAGCAGGCTGGAGGCGGGGCCTGTGTAGCTCTCAGGGCGGGGCAGGCTGTGTGTACCTAGCAGGGCGGCGGCCTGGCTGCGTCCTCCGAAGCTGCGGCTGAAGGAGCTGTGCCTACTTGCGTATGATGCAGGTCGGCTGGGCAGCCAGGGCAACAAGAACGCAGGCAGGTCACACGGCCGTCGCTCCTCCAGCACAAACGCCACCTCGAACCACTTCCTCTGGAACAGCGCAAAGTCTTCCAGCGCCGCTGTTGACCACACACCAGCGCCACCTGGAGGCAGCTGAGCAGCAGGACCTGAGAGAGAACGTGTGAAGAGTGTTAGTGAGAGGAATTCTGCGCTGTAGGATGAATGTATACTACATTATTAGTGCAATCTCTACTATACATGGTCATGCATGACCTTACTGTTGGAACCAACAGTTTTGAAGCTGCAACCTCAAAAAAAAAAATATCAAATTTACACAATTTTATACTTCCTAATGGATTCAATGTTCAAGATGCTGTAGCCAGAAGTTTTCTTTACTAGTCCAAGTCTTTTCTATCTATACAAAATACAGACAAGGCTTTAAGACAGATGCTATGACTGCTTGAGCTATGCAACATACCTTTGTGCATGTTTAAAGATAACAATGCGTCATACAGTGTCAAAAACCACATAAGCAAGTCTATTAGAAATTACTGAACAACTCCACACAGTCTGAGGTGTGTGATGATTCAGGCATGCAGTCAGCACCATGCTAACTGTTAAGGTATAAGGCCTAATTCACTCATGTTACATGTTGCAGAGCGAAGCAGCAAGAAAGTTATACATACATTCCTGTTTACAGATGGAAAATGGTCATATCAGTCACTCTACTCAATAAAAAATGATAAATAATTTTAATTTATGAAACTGCATGATATATTTGTTTATCCTTGACAGCATTCTGACTTGTGATTAGGCAAAAGTTTTAGACCAACAGGGAAATCTGTGTGCAGCACAGGATGTACTAGTATTTTGTCATGAATTAAATGAAATCTAAAAACGTTTGTATATGATTTTCATTGCAATATAATTGTCAGAAATTTTCAATTTCAATGTATTTTGCTGCGTGACGGGCAGCATGCAGAAAAAAAATCAGCACTGGCCCTATTCTCCGAAAATCGCGCTGCTTCACCGCTGCATGGGCGCCAAAATAAAAAGCATAACGTTCCGCATCGCTCACGTCAAGCTTACACAGTACGTGTGAATCAGGCCAAAGCTTCCATTAGCCTTGTAAAACTTCAGACACTAAACATGTCTTAGCTGAATGACTACATTTGGACCAGGAGTCTCACCTTTCTCACTCTCTTTGTCCACGATCTTGTAGAAGTAGAAGCCATAGACGAAGGTGCGCATGGCTTCTCCAGATGCGTGAGCTATTAGGCCTTCATCCAGCATTTTCTACACAAACACCATGAACACAGAGCAAAGTGTTTTACACACACACACACACACACACACACACACACACACACACACACAAACACACACACACACACACACTAATCCGCTGGGTTGAGGGGGCAGCTGTACTGATCCCAGCAGTCATTGGGTGGAAGGCAGGGAACACCATGGACAGGTCCCAGTCCATCACAGGGCAAACAGACAGGCATATACCAAAGTGTTTTAGTTAAACACATAAACAATCAACAAATTGAGAAACTGCATCCATTTTCTGTGACAATAGTCTTTTTAATGTTTTGTCAAAAAGTTAACTTATACATAAATACAAGAACAAGTAAACACCTCCCTGCATCTACACTCACTTTATCAGCTACACTCATTGTATCACTCAGCTCTATTACTACACTCATTTAATCAGCTCCACATAGGAACACTTTGCAGTTCTACAATTACAGACTGTAGTCTATTTGCTTTTGTGCATAGTTTGTTAGTCCCCTTTCACCCTGTTCTTTAATGGTCAGGACCCCCACAGGACCATTGCAGGGCAAGTATAATTTGGGTGGTGTTAATCGCACAGTGGCGTGTTACTGTGTGTTGGGCTGATATGAGTAGATCAGATACAGCAGTACTACTGGAGTTGCAGGAGCAGAGAAACAGACGGACTACAGTCAGTAACTGTAGGACTAAGTGCTCCTATATGGTCAGTCGAGCTAATAAAATGGACAAAGAGTGTGGAAACGAGATGTACTTGAAGTGGCTGGTCAGTACACACACACACACACACACACACACACACACACACACACACACACACATACAGATGTGCACACAAATTATACACATTTGAATTCTGCTATGAGCTGCTGATGTTTACCTGCATGATCTCCACAGCGATGCCCTGAGTGGCCACATTCTCTACTGTGTTCATCAACCAGTGAACCACCTCAGCACTGATGAAGCAGTTGGGTGGAAGCCCCTTCTGCTCCGGCAGCAGCTGCACGCCAGTTCTGTATATAACACACAAACACAAACATAGACCATGTGTTTTTGCACTATTTGTCTTTTATGCCATCCATTTGTGCGTAAAATGTAAATAAAAACAAAATGCAATGATGTACAAATAATTTAAACCTTATACTACACTGAAAATGCTTCAAAAACATCAAATTAAATGTTAAAACTAAGAAAATTAATTTGATTTTTGAAAAATATATACCCATTTTGAATTTGGTGCCATTACCTTCCAAAAAAGTTCGGATGGGGTCGACAAAAGCCTGTTAAAGTTGTGTAATGATTAAAAAAACACCTGATGGTTAATTGGCAACAGGTCAGTAACATGATTGGGTATAAAATGAGCAACCTAGAGAGGCTGAGTCTGTTAGAAGTAAAGATGAAGGGAGGTTCACCACTCCGTGAAAGACTGTATGATCAAACAATTCAACAATTCAAGAATAATGTTTCTCAACATAAAATAGCAAAGAACTTTTGCTTTTCATCAACTACAGTACATAATATCATTAAAAGATTCAGAAAATCTGGAGAAATATCTGTATATAAGGGACAAGGCCAAAAAAAACAGTATTTGCTGGCTGTGATCTTTGGGCCCTCAGGCAGCACTGCATTAAAAACAGACACAATTCTGTAGTGGAAGGAACTGCATGGGCTCTGAAAATCAGAAATCTGAAAATCACTGTCTAAGAAAACAGTTTGTCGCTGCATCCACAAATGCTAATTAAAACTCTAAAACGAGAAAAAAGAAACCATATACAAACAGGATCCAGGAATGCTGCCAGCTTCTCTGGGCTTGAGCTCATTTAAAATGGACTAGTGTGAAGTGGAAAAGTGTCCTGTGGTCCGGTGAATCAACATTTGAATTTCTTTTTGGAAATCATGCACACTGAGTCCTCCGGGATAAAGACCACTCAGCTTGTTACCAGTGCACAGTTCAAAAGCCAGTATTCATGATAGTATAGGGGTGCATTAGCGCACAGGGCATGGGTGATGTGCACATCTTTGAAGGCACCATTAATGCTGAAGGATATATACATGTTTTGGCAACATACGCTACCATCCAGTCTTTTACAGGGAAGGCCTTGCTTATTTCAGCAAGACAATGTCAAACTACATTCTGCATGTAGAATGTAGATGCTAAACTGACCAGACTGCAGTCCAGACCTTTCATCCACTGAAAACATTTGGCACATTAAAAAATACAACAAAGGAGATGCTGAACTGCTGAGCAGCTAAAATCCTATGATAAGCAAAAATGGGAAAAAAATTTCACTTTCAAAACTGCAACAGTCAGTCTCCTCAGCTCTTTGTACTATTTCCAATGAAACAGTGTTTAAATTATTTTCACACATCACTGAATTTAGTTTTTATTTACATTTTGCACAGTGGCACAACTTTTTTGGAAATATAGTTTACATGCCTCTCAATGTACAGCCCCCTGCTTTGCACATTTTTTCTGTTTCCAGTGCTGGTTCAATTCAATAAGATCTGTGCAGGATATGGCTGTTTGGAATTTCATTTTTGTTACAGCCTTCTATTATAAAGAGGATATACAGGGCTAGTCTGGAAGTTCTACTGGTTCTGTAAAGAAGTGTGAGAATTTGCTGTGATGGGAAAGTTTCTTTTACACACAAAGACTCTTACGTTGGGTGTCTGATGGCCTCCAGGATCTCCAGCAGTGTGGAGGATGATGACAGACTCAGACTGCCTTGCTGACCTCTGCAGAAAGATGATTCAGATTCACAATTATTAGCAGTCATTAAACCTAGTAACTAAATATACAATTCTATTCATAATTTTCTCCTTATTGATCTCTTCTCCCTGTTTACCCTGAGTCAGTAGCAGTGCCTGAGGCTGCCTCTCCTGTGCCTGATCCCAGTTGGTTTCCTCCTTTGTCCATTAACCCAGAATCAGCAGGATTGGCTGTCAGAGGCTCGGTGGGGATCTTCAGGAGTCAATCAGAGAGACAGATATACTTTCATTACACCAATATTATGTTACATGTTTGGTACCAAAAAACTCACATTGTAATTACATGCAAGAAAATGCATAGGTGTGTTAAAGGCCATCTATTTCACTACGCAAGTGGAACATGCATGCATTATGGATAAGCACCAATGATTTCCACACCTCAGCACCACTGTACTTTGGGGGAAAAATAAAAAGTATGCTATATTGTCATTGTGTCAATAAACATATTTATAAAGTGTCAGTGAATTTTTGCACAATGTAAAGCTGTTACTTTTAAACTATGTCAAAACCTAAAAAACTCAAGGTATGTCAGACTCATGGTTTTGTGTCCTATATGGTAAGTGGAGCTGATAAAATGGGGGGAGGTGATTTTATAGAGACACTGTAAAATAGAATGGGATGCTCTGGAGCATAAGATCACCATGCCTAGTGCCAAAGGTGAGGGGAATATATAGCCCCCCAACTTTGGGATGTGAAGCATTGAAACCATGTTCTCAGGAGTGATGGGATGACTATGTCTGAAAGATTAATAGTTTTTATATGAAAATCACAACATGAAAGTGGTCTTTTTAATTATAGCGAACATGTTTAAAGTGGGGAATATTTGACCTAATAGCAAATAAATGTCTATACATGAGTTAAACCAATCCAAAGCAACCACAATCCAACCACAATCAAGTTAACATTCTGGCTTTTTTGGCCAAAAAACAGGCCTGGATCTTAATTTAGACAAAACAGTCATACGTTAAGTTGCAGCCACAGGACTGGTCTAAGAGAATGCAATTAGATATTTTCCCCAAATTTTCAGCCCTAAGTTGGTGCAGCATTTGTGATCAGTACCTGATCTCACTAATGCTCCTGTGGCAGACAGAAATCAAATTCTCACAGCAATGCTGTGACATCTAACATGAAGTCTTTCCAGAAGAGTAGAGGCTGTTAATGCAGCAAAGGGAGGCAAACTCCCCTTATACTCTTCATTCCAAAAGAAACACTGTACATAAACCTTTGGACATAAAATGCAGATGCATGGAGAATCCAGTTAATATGGCACTACTGCGTGTAAAAACCAGACCATGCAGACACACACACACATATATAGACAAGGCACATGCACACACAGCACACATGGGCCCAATGCTATTTCACCCCTTGTCCCTACCACTTAGCCCTCCGTTTCACATCTAGGGGTAGGGTGTCCTGATCCTTGATGAGAGGCGGAGGGCGAAGTGTTAGGGATACATGGTCCTCCAAATGGAAGGTGTTATGAGGAACAAAAGAAAAACCAGCAAGATGGCTGCACAAGCGAGCAAAGAAACCCACAAATGTGGACATTTTCTCTGTTAAATATGACAACAACCAATGTATCATCTTAAAGTTTAATGTTGTTTCAATGCATTAAGGTAATTTTCTCCATAACAAGCTTAAAAGAAATCACTAGTATGCTGATGTCATGATAGATGGCTAGCTTCCTGTTCCCACTTAACTAGTGCAGCAGTTCTTTTGCCTGTGATGCATAGAATGTAACTGCTGTTTCTTTTAAGGTGGAACGATGAAATCTGAAGCAGCAGCTGGTGAATAGCTGACTTCAGCTTCATGTCACTGAAGAATCAGAGGTGGGTGATTGTAAATAATTATCGCATCCCCCCTCTTTGAAGGCATATGATGCCCTGAATGTAACTAAAGCCCAGCAGTGAGGTTGCTGAACTTCACCCTCCTCTGCTATCACTGCAGACTGGCAGGGTCATCTACAGAGCAGTGCTAGCAGCCTGATAATGAAGTAATGTTCTTTCTATTTGAGGCTTCCTTTATAGGGAAGATTTCAACCACTAACCCTTGTAACTCAGTTTCAAGGGGCAAAATGACACTTGAAAACAAGGGGTAGTGGTAAAAATAAGAAATGGAATTGGGCTATGGAAGAGAAGGAAGGAAGGGGCAGAGAGACAGATTACTGACCTGAGAGTGAGAGAGGTAGGAGGAGCGAGGGCTACGAATAAAATCCAACATGAAGCCAGCATCCTGTCAGCATTCAGAGGGAAAAGTCCCAGAGAGTGCGAGAGACAGAAAGAAAGAGACAAGATTGAAAGAAAGAGAGAAAGGACCCCAGAAGGTTGAACATGGCTGGAAGGGAATGAAAGTGATTTATCTTGAGCTCACCGTCTGTACAGCTCCAGCACAGAACAGTTTAGTGTTTGCTCTAATACACCTGAATCTACAGAAACCCTGAGGTGCAAGATGAAAACAAAAAACTGAAAGTGCACTCCACTTCACCTATTTTTACTGACGGTATAACACGCAATTAACAGCCTAGAAAATATTTCCAGCATCACATGTACAGTTTCAGACATCAAAAAACTTTATATCAGCAGGGACGGCTGAAAAAAAATAAATAAAAGGGGAACTCAGTAATGCAAGCCAGAAATTTTAGAGTTGACCCCAGTTTAAGTCATGGGAATCAATGGAGTCAAATCCACACGACATATTCAACTACAAAAACTAATAAATAGAGAAGAAATAGAGAAGATCTGGCAAAAAATAAAGAGTACTATCCCATCCCGATTCCTGCTGGGACCCCTGTAGGGCAAAGTGTTAGAGCTACATGGCCTTCCAAATGGAGCTTTTTCAGAGTCACACTCCAAACTGAGTGTTATGCAGGAAAAAAGAACACCCGGAAAGATGGCGGCAAAGGCAACAAAAGAAACGTATCTTCCCTGTTAAAAAAATATTATAACCACTATATCTTGGTTTAATGTAATTCAGCACATTATGGTCCTCTTCTCCATGCTGGTCCTTTTCTTCATGCCTATGCTAATGTCTCTGTAGCTAGCTAGTTAAATTTCCTGTTCAATCTTAAATGCGGCATTGCTGACTTAGGCTTCATATCCCTGAAGAATTAGGAGTGGGCGATAATAAATAATTGTCATCCCCCCTCTTTGAAGGAATATGCTTCCATAAATTTAACTAAAGCCCAGCAGTGAGGTTGAGGCTGAACTTTACCCTCCTCTGCTATCACTGCAGACTACAGGGTCACCTACAAAGCAGCCCTCGCAGCCTATTAAGGAAGTAATGTTCTTTTTATTTGAGGGTCCTATTTCATAGAAAAGATTTCAACCACTACTCCTTTTAACTTAGTTCCAATAGGCAAGGTGACACTTGAAATCAAGGAGTAGGGGTAAAAATAAGAAATAGAATTGGGCCCAATTCTATTTGATCTTAGCAAAGGAAATTTAAGAACTGAAAATTAGAGCTTACGAGGGCTGAACAAACTCAGCTGACTATCGAGGGGCTGGCTAATCTGTATCTCAATCTCCTTCCGTCTCCTTCAGGTGAGTAGATGTTTTGGTACTGGCACTGTTGGTTGATTGTTAAGACAATTTTTCATTACAAAATTTACATTTTACTTTGCTACCCACTGCATCTAAACCTTTTCACGGTGCGACTCTTTTGTGGGGTTAAAAATATTTTGCAACCCCCTCCACACAACAGTATACACATTAAAGAAATTACAGAAGAATAATCAAAAAGTTGATCTACCCATTTACTGGGCCTGCAATCCTGCAGTTTTAAGCCAAGCAATGACAAAATGTTACTTTTGTTTTTTCCATTAAGTTCAAGGAAGAACGTCTGACCTAAGCATAATACAGCTAGGCTATCTATGTCCAAAGCTTTGAAGACCTGGAGCTGAGGAATCCATTTTTTTTTTCGATCAACTCCCAGATCTAGTTTGGTACTAAAAGGACTGTACCCGTGGGTGTCCACTGTCTTTGGTAACGCTTGCAGCTGCAACAACAACAATTGTACATTGAGTAAATTTACATTTTTGACATTTTTATGAATGAGCACAGAACAGTGCAGTACTGTTTCATATCAGCTATCAGCCAATAAGTTAAACTAGCCATAAAAATGGCTTTTTAGCAAAATTAGACACTTTAGATTGGTTATTATGAGGGATCCAGTTGTCTCTCAAGCAAAATATGTACTGTAAATGAACTGTAAGTTCCGCTGCTTCTTTTTGTTTTAAATTGTGCATTGCGCCACTTTATCTGAAAATATGAACAAGCATCATCTCAAAGATGAGGAATATTTAAATCTTTCATTTCTTTAGAGAACGTATTCGGTTTCAGGGTCACTCCAAAAGTGTTTTGCTACGTCTCCGTCACAGCAGTCTGTTCCGCACATGCCCAGACAGAAATCCGAAAGACAGAGTAAGAGTTTACATGTACTGAAAAATCTGATTACTGAGCTAAATCCAGCTCTCTTCATCAATTTATTTAATCAGATTTCTATATAGGAGCATGGTGTTTACATGACCATTTGAATAATCTGATAACTGCAGAAATGCGACTCTGATCAGATTATTGAGTGCATGTAAACACACTCAGCGTTACTGTACTACATGTGATGATATATTACTACATTTGCCTATAAGCTTTTCAACAGAACTGAGAAAAGTGACAACCAAAAGAATTTACGGTTCAAGTTCTAGTTTATTTTCCACCAGCTTGAGAAACAGCTTGAAACATCTTGATAATTGTAATTAAGAATTTGTCTTTGTTAATTTTATGCCACTTGAAAGTGTCTAATTTTGATTTCCTTACTAGTCAGCTTAACTTACTGCCTAACAAGAAACAATATACTACACTCTTCTGTGGAGGCTAGCATGAATGCTAATAATGTCAGCATTAACGTCCTAACTAGCTTATGCTATCTTAATAAAATCTTTACAAAGTCTAAAAATAGAAATCAACACATTAACATCCAATTCTAGTCTACATTCTGATGCTCTTATTGGTGATGTTACAGTTCTTGGGGACTTTCTCTTCACCTGGAAGAGTAGAAAAATGCTAGATTGACATTTCAGCTGTGTTACTAAAGACAGCAGTAAACAGATGACTATATCTTGATGGTTCAGATCAGCAGCAACCACAAACCCTAAAATCTTCAGCACAGGGCCTGCCAATGGAAAAAGCACGGTGCCAGTTCTCTGGTGCCAGAGTTCTTAATGTTTTGTGTAGTGTGTAATGGAGCGCAGCAGACAGTGCAGTTCTGTGCCCATTTGTGTATCACCAGTGTTTATGGGCAGAGAAATGTCAGGATTAGAAACGAGGCAAACACCGCGCACATTAAAAAACAAAACCTAAAACAAAACAAATCTGAAATCACAGAAACTAAATTTAATTCAGAAAGAAAAAGCCTTCTGATATGCTAGTACTTCCTCCAGAATAAGATGGAGATGCACCACTGTCCCTGATGTTTGGGTCCTTGCACCTCCCCCGCCCAAAAAATTATATAAAATTACCGTAGTACTCAGATGTGATCATTTTTCTAACTTTCAGTAATATTATCACCTTTGTGTTTTTTTTTGTTGTTGTTTTTTTTGTTTGTTTTTTTTTGTTAAAAAAACAAAAGAAAAAACCAAAACCAAAACTGTCCAAAAACAAGGAGACGAAAAGCAAAAAAAAAAACATTGGAAAAAAAACATTGCAGATATACCAGAATAAGTGGAACCCCAACCAAACATGCACAAAAGCCTATGTTCTCTCTCTCTCTCGTTCTCCACCTGTCTTTTTCAGAGCTCTCACCTTCCGGGGGCTGTCTACGTAAGTAGTTGCCATGGCAACGGAGGCAGCTTCACTGAAGGGCGCCGTTACTTTCCCCACTGCCGCATGCTGAGAGGCAATCTGCTCCTCCTGAGATCTACAAAATGAGAGAGAGAGAGAGAGAGAGAGAGAGAGAGAGAGAGAGAGAGAGAGAGAGAGAGAGAGAGAGAGAGAGAGAGGAGGATAGATGAATGAATAGGACGGAATGGATAGAAAAAAAGAAAAAAAAAAGAAAAGAAAGAAATGGCATGAAACAGGAATTATTAATAGAATGTTTTCAGTTTGTAGTCCATTGGAGAGCTGAAGAATGATTCACATCATAGACCTCACTCTCCCAAGTGGGTGAATATCATAACATAATGGAAACCTACAGCATGTGATAGAACTTCGATCAACACTAGTGTACTACAACAGCGTACTGAGACTGACAACAGTAAAAAATTAAGATAGCAAGAAAAATAACTGTAATAAAACACAATAATGTTTACTATCTAATAATTTAAGGTCCAGTGATGTTACATTAGTGGCAGTTTGTAAAGATGTGGAGGAGCTTCCTGTCACTAAGCCTTAAATCTCCCAGCTTGGCATCATCGTGTGATAGAGGGAGATCTAACTAACAAGTGGGAATTCGCAGTAATAAAATTGGGCAAAAAACTGCCATATTTACAGAGATGTTTGTGCTGCACTCTTTCTAAGTGAATGTTTGTGTTCAGATGAGTCTTACTTGTGTGTCTGGTCAAGCTCCAGTAGGGTAGAGAGAGCTGAAGCTCCTTTCTTGCCCAGCGGAGGCGCTATAGGCTCAGGAGGATAAGCAGAGAGAGGCCCTGTCACCTGAAGCCCCTTGATAGCAGCTCCTTTCTACAAACACAGCAACAACAATAAAAACAGAGGGTCAGACTGAGAGGTCATCTTAGACTATCTTACTGGAGAGCTTCTCTTTCTGACAGATAACTGTCCAGCAAGAGAAATGCAGAGTGTCATTTTACTGGTCAATCCTCACATTAATTTATGCAGCCTGATATAAATCATGATTTATAAATCCTACCAGGAAACTTCATCTAGAAGGCCCATCACCGGAATTTATAAAGCTTTTTGCTTTGTGTATGTGCTCTTGTTGATTTTTAATTGTGGTAGGCATCTCAAAAATGAAATGATTTAATATTATTTTGCTATTAGTAATTAAATACTCCAGCATTTTCCCAGCCTACTCTTTCTGTGGCATTCAACTCTTTCTGTGGCATTGGTCTCGCACAGGTGGTTACTACAGATAAAAATTTCGACAGTGAGGTGGTGAAAAATGACAAAGGTTAACCAAACTGATGTTTAAGTTATCCAGTTCAACCAAAGGTCAGCAAAGTAGGCTACTGAATTAAAGCCTCTGTTTATTGGTGGTGGTCCATTGGGTGGTCCAGCAAAGGGAAGAGCTACAGTCCTGGGATGGGTTTAAGTAGTTGAATAAGGCTTGGAGAGACGGATGCATTTACAGTAACATCTGGCTTAAATGCATCTCCTGCAGTGGTGTGAATGTATATGACTCTGTGCATTTACACCTGCAATTTATGTTGATCTCTGTCCAAATATAAGCCTGGTCATTTTGATTCTCAAGATGCATGAAACATTTGTCTGCACTTTTCCACCCCTATTCTATTTTCCTGATTCTCTGGATTTTCCTCAAACTCACCCGGATGATGCGGTCGGATCGATGGCGTCGGCGAATCCTGTTCAGTCCCTCCAGGAAGCGGATGAATCCGTCCAGTAGAGCCCAGTCTCCTGCTGCCCCAGAGCCATCCCGCGCTGCCCCTGGCCCATCACCATAAACATCCCAGTGGCCTTCGCCGTCTGCCACTCGCCTAGCTCCTCCTGCAGGCAGCAGCAGGAAACGCGTCCGCCAGAACTTCAGCGAGTCAATGAGGCTGCAGTGAGTGAGTGATGATAAAAATAAATAAATAAAAATTAATAATAATAATAATCAGCACCATATTCAACAGATCTTATAATGCATGGCATTTGTCCATAACAGTGCATCATAGAGTGTAAGAGAGATTGTTTATTGCCAATATTGGTAATATTTTGCAACAGTTCTGAGAGTTCTGGAGAAAACTCCTTTCTGCAGGTGTTTTATGAGTTATCTGGTGTACCTGAAGTCCTCAGAGCCAGCAGAGCAGATGTACTGATCCAGATAGTTCCATTTATACTCCTCCAGCCGCTCGTGACTGAACTCCACCCAGCAGGGGACGAAATGGCCTTCTGCGTGAGGAGGGCAGAGGCTGTAGCTGTACTGGATCTGAGTGGATTCATACGGATACCTGCCACACAGACAACACAGAAAAACATTCAAATACACAGTACTAACAACAGCAGTTTATACCACCAGCATCATCGGGTCAGTTAGGGGGATTAGATTACATACTTAAAAATGATGGCTCTTCAATAGGCTCCTAAGTAAAGAAAATAGTTCTATAGCACCATCAACACTCAAAGAACCCTTTGCATCATGACAGGGTTCCTCTATTATTATAAGTTTCACGTTGTAACAATAGAAGAACTCTTTTTGGTGCTATACAGGATCCTTTTCAAAAAGGTTTTGTATAGAATCATATTCAACACATTCTCCATCAACCTGGAGAACCATTTCAAGATGCAAAGAATCCTTTAATCATGCAAAGGGTTATTTGAGTGTTCATGGTTCTATATAGAACCATTTACTTTACTACAAAAATCCTAAAGAATCATCATTTTAAGTGTGTAGGAGTTGTGAAAGAATTACAGCGAACCATTTCACATTAAACCTTTGTCTAAATGACTTTCACAGTGACTGAATTATGTGAACATTTCACTTTAAATTAAACGGCTGTGAATTTTATGTTGCTGACAAATTAACTTGACTGTAAATTGACTGTAAACTAATTTTTACTGTTACGTTTTTAAAAAAACAATATTTTGGCCTGTGAGGTGTGCCAATTATGCTAAACGCATCCCCTCACCCAATGAGAGAACAGACATATTTTATACTGCATATTAACTTCTTATTTTCATTAAATTCTCATTCTGAAGATTTTTTAAGTACATTGCTAACAAAGTACAGTGTAATTTGAAAATAATTTGATTTTGTCCGTCAAGCCACTACAAAATATGTACTTTGGCCCCGAAAGACGTTTGTGCACCTCTGTGCTAAACAAATCCACATGCGTGTTTGTGCTTTAATGTGATACTGACTTGGGCAGATAGCGAGTCACAGTGATGATTTTGTCCTTCAGGCAGACTTTATGGAAGGTCCGACCCATACTGAGCCAAAACAAACTCTCCTCTTCCTCTGCCTTCCTCCGAGACACCAACCCTGAGAGAGAGAGAGAGAGAGAGAGAGAGAGAGCGCGTGAGAGAGAGAGAAAGCACTAACGAGCGAGTGAGTGAGAGAGCGAGAGCGAGCGAGCGACAGAGCTGGGCCATTACACATCATCGAAAGAAACATGAATGGAGTGATGTACTAGCAGATTTTAGAGGAGTATTTGATCTTATCCACCATGAAACTGAATCTGGGGAGAAGATGGACAAGCCAATGACCCCAAACCTACAGCCAAAATAATTCATGACTGGTTTCTAAAGAAGGTGAAGGTGTTCGCGTAACCCAGGAAACCTCCTGACCTGAATCCCATCGCAAATGAATAGCAGATTTTAAAATTCAGAGTGCTACTGTGGGATTCTTGCAGCTTTGTGGAACTGAAGAGGAATCACAATGCTGCAAAAAGCTAATTATGTCTCACTGCAGAAATTTTAAAATGGTAACGGGCAAAACTGGCTCTGCAACAAAGTACTAATAATTCAATTTCAAAAGCTTTCTCCTCATAGTATCTGGATCTCATAATATGGACAATGAAGGGAAGTGCATTGAATAAAGTAAGCAGTATTTGCTGAATTCTAGAAGGCCTCTGTATTTTATATATAATCAGAAGTGTTAGGGTGGGAATAAACTGCAGAACTGAGGGGGGTTTACCTCTGGAGTAGAGTGGGCTGCTGCTAAGAGGCGGGGCTACAGTGGGCGGAGCTTTCCTGCTGTTGGGCTGGACGATGATCTGGTAGCCCTGCATCAGCCTCTGACAGATAAACTCCTCAAACACACGTGGAGCAGTCATTATGGGGGCTTCATCATCACGCCTAACCCACACAAACGCAGACAGTAGCAATGCAGTAAAATATCCATTCATCCCAAAAACAAGCATGGATAAATAGATGTATGATACTGTTATCTAAATTATTCATGTGAAATGTATTATGTATATCATAATGTAATATATTATGTACCAACACAACCTTCTGCACCTTCACAGAAAGCCTAAACATTTTTTGCGATAAAAAAAATGATTATTTTTTAATTTAATGTCATGCTTGTATTTATACAGTATGAGTACTGTAATAATACTCTTATTTCTTTGAAAACTTATAGAAATAAAAGTTAAAATCCTCTGTGCTATCTAGATAGATAGAGCCAAGCGAGCTCTCCCATTGGTTAGAACTTCAAGAGCTAAACTAGGCCTTACACTTTACACACTTTGCAAACTGGTCATCTGTTCTGTGTCTTATATGTGGTTGTGTTTCGGGGCTTTAACTTAATGTGTTTTGTAATAAAGCATTTTTTCAATGTTGTGATTTTTGTTTTTGTCTAGAGAAGTATTGCTCATTTTAATACTGACGTCAACCTCCTCAGGGCTTGCAGATAAAAAATAAAATAAAATTCTGACAAATTTACATTGTGAAAGAATGATGTTGATTAATGTGAATTGTCCCTGTTAAGTGAATAATAAATATCAACTACCAACATAATTAGGAAGTGACAGAGTAACCAAACAATCATGTTTTGAATTAAAGTGGAACCAATTTCGGAAAAATAACCACTTTCGGCCTCTGGAAGTCCTAGATACTGACTATGAATATGAGATGTACTCTAACCAGGTCCCAGTTAGTTGTTAGGAATGGAAAACAGCAGCAGCAGCAGCTCTATGTCAGGACTCTTTACTGGAGGAGTCACTGCAAAACTGATACAAGGTAGAATATATGTTAATTTCTGCTAAAAGCTTCAAATAAAGCATATGAAATATTTATTACATTTCAAATGTCAGTTTTGTATTCTAGAACAGTCCAAAGGTTAATCCCATAAAGGTGCTAGCAGAAAGTAAAATAAGTGTAGAGGTTTCTTTTTATTATTTTCTGACAATCATCAGTTCTAACGTCTATGGCACAGCTGTAACAGACACAGTTCCCCAGTAAATATGTATAATAGGTGTAAAATCATCTTTTCTCTGTATATACAAATAATATTCAGCATTAAGAAGGTTTTGTATTTTTTGTTGTTTTTTGGTACAAAAGAAAAGCTTCCTTTAATACAAGCATGAATGAATGCATTCATGTGTACAAGACCTTTTTTACGCATTTTATCTATGTACAGACAAACAAAGTGAACAGGGACCAGTAAAGAGGGAATACAGAAAAAGTTCAGAGCTTTCAGATGATAGTTTTTCTTTGTGTATGCTGAGCTCTGCTCAACTAAGTCACGCTGAAACTCTGTAAATGGGACAGCAGGTCCTGAAAGGTCAAAGTGGTGAAAGACTCTATTGTAGAGACTGTATTGCATTGTGTGGGAAAAAAAAGTGTGTGTCTGTGTGTCTAGACTGAAGTGGTTTTAAATCCCACCAAGTAAGAACCAATGTGTTTGCATGTTTTTAGTAGTAGCCAAGTAGTGGGCAATGGGCCAAAAAATTCTATCACTGTATATGTAAGATTTTGATGTTTCAATATATATTACAGGTCAGTGTATTCACGTATATTTTGGATGCTTAGGTAAACCTATTTTTTGTAAATTAACAATAGGTTATTATTTAACATTCACTTTTAATAGGTACCATATTTAACAACTGAAGTAAATCAAAAATATTTTTATTGTGCAAAACAGGTGAGTGCACGAAACTACACAGCAAGAAGAAACAGGGCTGAATGCTGTTTTATGTCCAAATTTCTCAGGTCATCAGTTTACTATATGCATTCCTAACCGACCAATGCTTTCGACATACTAGTACACTATATATCAGTTTGTGTATTTGCTGGATTGAGGATATATCAGCTGATTAGAGGACATATCTGAATAGTGGATTTATTTCCAGTCAAGAAGATACATTAGCAGACTAATACATTTATTTGCAGACTAGATGGTACATTAGAAGGCAGACTACTGGATATCAACAGCAATACACTAGCCAACTGCTACATATACTACAAGACAACTAGATATATTGGCATATTACCAGATATATTAGTCCGACATAGCCTACAAGCAAACCAGTCAATAAATGATGTGTGATTACAGTAACTAACTAATGAATATATCAGCTGACTACCGGACATCTCAGTCAGCTTTTGTATATATTAGCTGACTAGTGGATATACTAGCTGAGCACTGGAAATATGACCTGACTATTGGATATATCAGCTGATCAGTGGATATATTATGAGCTAGTGAACAGATTACCTAACTAGTGGACATCTCAGTAAATTGAGCTATATTTTAGCAAAGTACAATATATTAGTCATCTAGTGGATATATTAGCTAATTAGTAGATGTCAAGTGACTACTGAAACTCTCAGTTAACTTATTTTTTCCTATCATCTGGCTAGAGGATATATTAGCTAACTACTGGATAATATTAGTGTTAACTGACTAACATTTTATAAGCAAGCTATTGGAGAGGTTAGCTAACTAGCAGACATCTCACTCCACCAGGTTATACTAATATTAACCAATGTATGCATTAGCTGACCACTGAACATAGTCAACTAGTGGATATATTAGCTGAGTAGTCTCAGTAACAATCGGCTAGTTTATTTATTAATTGACTTATTGTCCAGTAGCTGGCTAATGTATCATGTTAGCTAACTAGTGGATACATTAGTCAATCACTGTATATATTATCTGACTGATGGTTACATTAGTAATCGAGTGGACATTTTAGCTGATTAGTGGCGATCAGACTTCTTGACTCCTATTATCCAATGCAAACCCGAATGTTCATACCTTTCCAGGTCAGTGTGGGGCAGCAGGTCATAGCAGCCCTCTGTGTAGTCGTTCTGCAGCGCCTGACGGTCAGGGAAGTAGTCGGTGGTCAGAGGGAGGCAGGCGGGTGTGGTCAGAGACTTCCAGTCCACCCCGACCGTACAACAGAAACTAGGCACTGTCGGGGGTGCAGACAGCAGCAGGGCTTCAGGGGCACACGCACACACCCGCACCCACACCATGCCCCATTAGCCACACACACACGCGCACACACACACACACACACCCGCACCCACACCATGCCCCATTAGCCACACACACACGCACACACGCGCACACGCACACACACAACCCCCAACAAACCATGTACATAATTCCCATTCACACATAATGCCCAACAGGTAGGCAGGAAAAGAGCAAAGAAGGGTAAAGAAAGAGGAGTTCAGAATAAAAAAAGATAGAGAAAGAAAGAGCAGACCAGACACAAGAGGAACAGGTTCATCAGAGAGAGAGAATAACACAAAGAAACAGACAAGAAAAGAGAGAGACAGAAACACACAGAGAGTGAGAGAGAGAGAGAGAGAGAGAGAGAGAGAGAGAGAGAGAGAGCAGGAAGAGAAAAAGGAGAGCGTTACTGTCATTGTCTTCACTGTATCTGATGCTGCTGCTGTTGATGCTAGTGCAGTCTAGAGCGTGCTCAATTAATCATGCAGTCCTTTGGGGATTAGAGGGAAATGTTTGTGTTACAGGGTGCAGTAAACACAGGTGAATTACACACACACGCACACACACACACACACCAGAGATCAGAAATATGGTCCTCGTACATCATGCAGAACAGTGCAGTGATCCGTAAGCAGAGAAACTGAGTGGGGTAATTAATTGGTGATTAAATGGAAATTAACTTGTGATCATAAAGAAATATTGGGGCAGTGAGAGTGAAATATAAAAAAGTGAGGGTCAATCCATCTGAAATCACCCAAGGCCTTTCGACTGACCATCTCAGATTTGCTTCATACTTTCAAAAGATATATTTCCATCTTTTGTATAATGTGGGGTATCTGACACTTTGATAAATACAACTGGCTTTAACAAACCTAGTTTATGATTAATACAGCTGTTAATTTAAATAGGCTCTGTTTAATTTTATATGTTGATCTCAATGGCTGAAATGTTTATTACTGTAAGACAAACATTTACATATGACTGTATATACTTTCCCTAAGGATATGAATAAAGCCAACATCTTTGCATCTGTTCTGGCAGTAAAAACACATCATAATTAACCCCTGAAAAGTTCACGCTTCCACCATCAAAAGTGCCAAAGTAATGAGTAATCAAAGCTTTTCTGCAGCACAGATATTAAGGTGACGCTTTTAAAAGATACAAGCTTAAAATTTTTGTACATTATCTACAGGACAAAATTACATTATTTCCTGAAAGTACTAAGACAATTCTGAGGTGATCAGTCAGGAATTTCTTTCCCAAACCTGATGATCTGAGGTGGATTTTTTCCTGTTAGAAAAAGTGCTTAAAGAAATTGGACACGTAAAGATTTCTTAAACTGCTAGAAAGTGAGGAAAATCCCAAAAAGAAGACTAAAGGGCAGGGAGAGCCAACAGCAACAGATTTAATTTTGAGTGGGGGTAACTTTTACTCATCATGCTTTCACCCCAGACTCCACCAAGAACGCCAGGGAAACTTGTCAAAGGTTCCTGAAGAACCATACAAGTACCATCTAGTACCTTCTGGATAAAAAAAGAAGAGACATTCCCACTCAAACACCCAAGATGGGGAATAGATGTCTGTAATCAGAGGCCTCAGAGGGCGCTGGAAGTGTTGACAAGGGCAGATGAAGGAAGTGTTCCAACAGATCATACACACACACTCTGCTCCCCCAGTACATCATTTCAGTGCATCTCTACACCAACACTGCGAATAACTACGTCTAAGAAGAACACGTTTTGGGTAAACATGTTTCATTGAAATGTGAATAGGTCTACACAAACATATACATATGTATTATTATGCTTCATATTATATATACATTTTATATACACATACACACACAGACACATACATACGCCGATCAAGAATAACATTATGTTTATCATTCTCAGCACTGCAGTAACACTGACGTGGTGGTGTGTTAGTGTGTGTTGTGCTGGTACAAGTGGATCAGACACATCAGTGCTGCTGGAGTTTTTAAACACTGTGTCCCCTCACTGTCCACTCTATTAGACACTCCTACCTTGTCAGTCCACCTTGTAGATGTAAAGTCAGAGATGATAGCTCATCTCTTACTGTACAGTATGAGCGAATCAGATGGACTACAGTCTGTAATTGCAGAACTACAAAGTGCGCTTATATAGTAAGTGGAGCTGATAAAATGGACAACGAGCGTAGAAACAAGGAGGTGGTCATAATGTTATACCTGATCGGTGTATGTACACAACCCAATTTCAAAAACAGTTGTGCCTCTGTATAAAATGCAAATACAAACAAACTTCAATGATGTGCAAATGATTTAAACCCTGTATTTCATTGAAAACAAATCAAATATTGCAAATGAGAAATTGTTTATACATTATATATATATATATATATATATATATATATATATATATATATATATATATATATATATATATATATATATATATATATATATATATATATATATACACAGTGGTGTGAATAAGTGTTTGCCCCTTCCTCATTTCCTGTTTTTTTGCATGTTTGTCACATTTAAGTGTTTCGAAACATCAAACCAATTTAAACAATAGTCAAGGACAACACAAGTAAACACAAAATGCAATTTGTAAATGAAGGTGTTTATTATTAAAGGAGAAAAAAAATCCAAACCATCATGGCCCTGTGTGAAAAAGTGATTGCCCCCTAAACCTAATAACTGGTTGGGCCACCCTTAGCAGTAACAACTGCAACCAAGCGTTTGCGATAACTTGCAATGAGTCTTTTACAGCATTCTGGAGGAATTTTGGCCCACTCATCTTTGCAGAATTGTTCTAATTCAGTTACATTAGAGGGTTTTCGAGCATGAACGGCCTTTTTAAGGTCATACCACAACATCTCAATAGGATTCAGGTCAGGACTTTGGCTAGGCCACTCCAAAGTCTTCATTTTGTTTTTCTTCAGCCATTCAGTGGTGGACTTGGTGGTGTGTTTAGGATCATTGTCCTGCTGCAGAACCCAAGTTCGTTACAGCTTGAGTTCACGAACAGATGGTCGGACATTCTCCTTCAGGATCTTTTGGTAGACAGCAGAATTCATAGTTCCATTTATCACAGCAAGACTTCCAGGTCCTGACGCAGCAAAACAGCCCCAGACCATCACACTACAACCACCATATTTTACTGTTGGTATAATGTTCTTTTTCTGAAATGCAGTGTTCCTTTTACGCCAGATGTAATGGGACACACACCTTCCAAAGAGTTCCACTTTTGTCTCATCGGTCCACAGAATATTTTCCCAAAAGTGTTGGGGATCATCAAGTTGTGTTTTGGAAAAATTGAGAGGAGCTTTAATGTTCTTTTTGCTCAGCAGTGGTTTTCTTCTTGGAACTCTGCCATGCAGGCCATTTTTGCCCAGTCTTTTTCTGATGGTGGAGGCATGAACGCTGACCTTAACTGAGGCAAGTGAGGCCTGCAGTTCTTTGGACGTTGTTGTGGGGTCTTTTGTGACCTCTTGGATGAGTCGTACCCTCTTGGGGTAATTTTGGGCGGCCGGCCACTCCTGGGAAGGTTCACCACTGTTCCATGTCTTTGCCATTTGTGGATAATGGCTCTCACTGTGGTTCGCTGGATTCCCAAAGCTTTGGAAATGGCTTTATAACCCTTTCCAGACTGATAGATCTCAATTACTTTCTTTCTCAATTGTTCCTGAATTTCTTTGGATCTCGGCATGATGTGTAGCTTTTAAGGATCTTTTGGTGGACTTTACTGTGTCAGACAGCTCCTATTTAAGTGATGTCTTGATTGAGAACAGGTGTGGCAATAATTAGGCCTGGGTGTTGCTAGAGAAATTGAACTCAGGTGTTAAAAACCACAGTTATATGTTTTAACGAGGGGGGCAATCACTTTTTCACACAGGGCCATGATGGTTTGGATTTTTTTTCTCCTTTAATAATAAACACCTTCATTTACAAATTGCATTTTGTGTTTACTTGTGTTGTCTGCATTTCAGAAAAAGAACATTATACCAACAGTAAAATATGGTGGTTGTAGTGTGATGGTCTGGGGCTGTTTTGCTGCGTCAGGACCTGGAAGTCTTGCTGTGATAAATGGAACTATGAATTCTGCTGTCTACCAAAAGATCCTGAAGGAGAATGTCCGACCATCTGTTCGTGAACTCAAGCTGTAACGAACTTGGGTTCTGCAGCAGGACAATGATCCTAAACACACCACCAAGTCCACCACTGAATGGCTGAAGAAAAACAAAATGAAGACTTTGGAGTGGCCTAGCCAAAGTCCTGACCTGAATCCTATTGAGATGTTGTGGTATGACCTTAAAAAGGCCGTTCATGCTCGAAAACCCTCTAATGTAACTGAATTAGAACAATTCTGCAAAGATGAGTGGGCCAAAATTCCTCCAGAATGCTGTAAAAGACTCATTGCAAGTTATCGCAAACGCTTGGTTGCAGTTGTTACTGCTAAGGGTGGCCCAACCAGTTATTAGGTTTAGGGGGCAATCACTTTTTC
This sequence comes from Pygocentrus nattereri, assembly GCF_015220715.1. NCBI lineage: Eukaryota > Metazoa > Chordata > Actinopteri > Characiformes > Serrasalmidae > Pygocentrus > Pygocentrus nattereri. The sequence continues at coordinate 20,477,683 of NC_051228.1, read as the reverse complement.
ACACAGGGCCATGATGGTTTGGATTTTTTTTCTCCTTTAATAATAAACACCTTCATTTACAAATTGCATTTTGTGTTTACTTGTGTTGTCCTTGACTATTGTTTAAATTGGTTTGATGTTCCGAAACACTTAAGTGTGACAAACATGCAAAAAAACAGGAAATGAGGAAGGGGGCAAACACTTTTTCACACCACTGTATATATATATATATATATATATATATATATATATATATATATATATATATATATATATAAAAGTGGGGATGGGGGCATGTTCACCACTGTGTTTCATCATCTCTTCTTTTAACAAAACTCTGTTTTTGATTAACACAGCTGCTCCTTTGTAATATATCGCTGTTGTCGGAAGAAAACATCATATCTCCAAAATAGTAACTTTACAGGAGAGGGAAAAAGCATACTTTACTTTTAATGTAAGTCAATGGAACCAGACATCTTTCCAAGTAATTTTGGGATATTTCTTTTGGACCATTCATCATGAAATTTAAGCACAATGTACAGAATAACAGACATTTTCAAATTATGTAAAAAACTGAAAATCGTCAAAAATGGAAATACGAGGTTTTCTTCCGAGAGAAGCGATTTATATATATATATATATATATATATATTTTTTTTTTACTTTTTATTTTATAATGCACCAAATGTTTTCAGCAGTGACTGCAAGTAGGCCAGTTTAGTGCCTAGACTATTTTAATACAGAGCAATTTTGCTGTAATACATGCAAAATGTGATTTGACATTGTCTTGCTGAAATAAGCAAGGCCTTCTCTGAAAAAGAAAACCATCTGGATGGCAGCATATGTTGCCAAAACATGCATATATCGTTGAGCATTAATGGTGCCTTTACAGATGTGCATATCACCCATGCCATGTGCAATAACGCACCCCTATACTATCATGAATACTGGCTTTTGAACTGTGCACTGGTAACAAGTTTCCATAATTTCCACAGAGAACTTCAAATGTTGATTTGCCGGAGCACAGGACACCTTTCCACTTCACTTCAGTTAATTTTAAATTAACTTGGGCCCAGAGAAGGTGGCAGCGTTCCTAGATCCTGTTTATATATGCTTTCTTCTTTATGTTTAAGAGTTTTAGCATTTGTGGATGCAGCAATGAACTGTTTTCATAGACATCTTTGCTATTTTATGTTGAGAAATATTATTAATCGGGCAGTCATGGGCTGGAGGTTAGGGAACTGGCCCTGTGACCGGAAGGTCATTGGTTAGATCCCCAGAGCTGACAGTACGTGACTGAGGTGTCCTTGAACAAGACACCTAACACCCGACTGCTCCCTGGGCGCTGCGGATAGGGCTGCCCACAGTTCCGGGCAAGTGTGCTCATTAGTGCGTATGCGGTGTTTCACTTCACGGATGGGCTAAATGGAAAGGTGAAATTTCCCCATTGTGGGACTAATAATAGTCACTTTTGACTGTGCAGTCTTTCAGATAGTTTTGAACCGTTCTCCATCTTTACTTCTGAAAGCACATCATTGCATTTTGTTTTCATTTACATTTTTCACATCGTCCAAAATGTATGCATATGTGCACACACACACACACACACACACATTGATAAATATACACACACATATACATACATACATACACCTGGCACTCACTTGGGTCTGGGCTGCTGGAGTACTCTTCAAAAGAGCCACGGTTGACTGGTGTACCTGCAAAGATATTCATTAAGATGCTATCACATCCTCACAACCAAGAAATACTGAAATTATACCTGTATCGGCAGTCGACATTTACTATAAAAAATATTGGAGCAGGAATGATGTTTATATTTGATGGATATTTCAAAGACGTTTTCAATGACAAATTTATTGCACTCTGGAAGAGCAGAACATTTAAGTGATGATACTATATTACAATATCTGCATTTTACTTACTTCATCTGTGAACCTCAAAAAATAAAGTTTAGAAATCTCTGTATTGCTAATCCACAAAGATTGAGATTTAAACATCTCATAAAAACTCCCTGATTCAGGTGTTCTGTACCTGTGTGATTAATGTACCTATGAGATGCAAATCTAGTGTACTGGGGTAATTATTGTACCTTTGTAATGGAAGTGTAGTCTACGTGTGTTTAATGTATCTGTATGATCAATGTACCTGAGTGATGCGGTTGTACTACACCTGTATGAATTGTGTACCTGTGTGATGAAGATGTCCTGTACATGTGTGATGAGTGTACCTTTGTGAAGCAGGTGTAGTGTATCTGTATGATTAACTTATCTATGTAATTAATGTATTTGGGTGATTAAATGATGCTGTGTGGTTAGTGTACCTGCATGAAGAGACTATACTGTACCTGTGCTATTGCTGCTGGCTGGACTACCAGAACAATCATCATTCCCTCCAGTGATGTACAGCCCATTCTCTCCAGTCTGACGAGAGGCTGATCTCCTTTAACACACATTCATAAAGAATTTACTGTTTATTTCTTAAACCAAACAAACAACTATTTTCTATATTCAACATCCCATTGACCAATGCATTACAGTACTGTGCTAAAGTCAGAGACCACCCTTCATTTATTTAATTACCAATTAAAGCAATTATGTACACAGTATCTTTTTGTGAGGTGATTTGTATAATAACTGTATAATAATTGTATAATAAATACACTTGCACAAGGAAGGACCACATTAAAAGGCAAATAAGTAAAAATATGAACAAACGAGACTCCTAACAACCCTACAAAACTGCCCTCCCCAGATAAATAGCACTTAAAGCTTTCATCTTTGAGAGAGAGGAGAAAATCAAGCTGCAGTGCTATGGGTCTGAAAGGATGTGTAGCCGTCAAGAAGGTCTACTGAGAAAAGGACACATCAAACAAAGAAGATGCTGGTATTCTCAGAACAATGGACAGACCACCTGAGCCCAGTTCACACACTAAACCCTGCATTAAAAAGCACTTTAGTGGGCACCCTTGAGGACGCTTAATCCTTCTGTTAATGTACATTTCAACAGCTGTTACTGCAGTTAAGCTTGGCTTGTTTTACCCCTTCCTTCCCTGCAACAAGTAATGGTCCAGTGTGGGGACTTATAATATGCAGCTGAAACAACAAGCCTTAAAATATAATATTTTGGTCACTGACTTGTTTTAAAATGACGTAAAGGATATCGCTGCAAAACCTTGTATCTCCATTTTTGACGTTTCAGTTTTTGGCATAATTTGAAAATACCTGTCGTCCTTCCCATTGTGTGTAAAGTTCATGATGAATGGACCAAAAATGACTTGGGGGGGGGGGGGGGGGGGTCTGGTTCCATTGACTTACATTAAAAGTAGAGTAGATTTTTTCCTTCTCCTGTAAAGTTATCATTTTGGAGATACAAGGTTTTCCCCTGACAACAGCAATATATTACAATGCTGCTAAACTATATGTCCAAAAGTTCCCCTGCTCCACAGCCCAATGCTGTGAGGCTTTATATGCCTCTAGCTGATGCCTGGCATAGGGCACTGAGGCTCATGTTTGACTGCTGCAGAGTGTCCCATTCTATCTGCAATGTTTTTCTACAAAGATTATAAATGTGTCAGCAAAGGGTGACCTTGAAATAGCTGAATTACTCATTTACTCATTAGGAGGGCTGTACGGATACTTTCAGAGAGATTTTCTAACATAAATGGAGATGGCAAACCTCCTCCACTGTCCAACACTGGGGAAAAGCATAACACCTTGCTTGGCCAAGCAAATCAGACCTTGTAAGTTCCGAATCACACCACACCTCAACAACAGTGAAGCTCTTTCAAGTGTTACGATTCTCTTCAGCAACAGCAAAACAGGTCACATTAGTTAACATTAGAACTACAAAAAACTGTCCTGAAAATTCACTACTTATTGCTGCTATTTCATTGCACTGAAATACTAATGGCTATAAAACACAGCCGTTTAGTTCTGCTTATACTTGCACTGAAATGAAGTGTTTGCTGTGCTGCTGTAGCTAAATATATTAACATTTGACATTTTTGTGTGTTTCCGCTTCTTATCAACATGAACACGTCGTTAAATTAACAGCACAGTTTGGATGTTTGCTGGCTTATCAGTTATTTAATGCTTCAGCTATTTTTTGGTATAAAAGAAAATTGCTATCAGCAAAGCGGATTTGGCATGAACAAGGTCACTCTGGCTAACAAAACTAAATCTTTGATTTGATTGTTTTGATTGACGCTGAAGTTTTTATGATGGGCTAACGTCTGAGAAACAACACACGGCAAACCATTTTCAGCTGTTTTACCATTTTACCGACTTTGTTTGGTAACATGAGAAATGAACAGTTCTGTGTTCTTTGTGTTAGACATAGCTCTTTCAATGGACACGTAATAGATCAGGTACTTCCTCCATTTACTCTTTCACTCACTCAGAGCCTCTGGTTTCCCCCTCACACCATATTACACTTCGTGCACCAAGGATTGCAATCTCCTCCTGAAGGAGGGTCTCTGATACTTCTGGATATTTTAGCATGTGTGTCTTACCTTCCAGTGGCCTCGTGATAGGCCAGTTCCAGTAGTTCGGCGGAGGTATGGGCGGGGTCTCTCTGCTCGTTGCCTTGCAGTTCGGCCATGTTCTGCCGTGTCTGATGGTGTATCTGAATCGCCTCACCAGAGGGACCTGACACACCAAAACTGAGTTAGGGTGTACAAATTTAAGGACCCTACACAACCATTTATTGACAGATTTAAGTGTGTTTATTTCTCTGTAACAGACAGCTTTAGCTTTAATAGGGCTGCATGACATAGACATAAATTGTGATGTTTGATAAAGCTGCTGGATATCACAATGATGATGTGAGAAGTGATCAATTACTGTTAATTTTGGGGCCTTTAACAGGATTTTTTGTGTTCTGTTAAAAGACAACTAACTCTATATGTATTTAGAAATATACACACATATATAGACACTCCCCATGATGATGTAGGGTTTTTTTTTTCAAAACAACCATAGCCATCAGTGCTTCATACATTTTACCATACATTCTACGGATTTGACACTTAACACAGAGTGAGAACACATGTTTTTTAGCAATTTTTACAGGATGGTAGTTCAGTAGTTAGAGGCTAGTTCTCAGAGCAGGGACACACTTTGGCATCTGATGCTACGCTTTGCCAGTCCAATAATGTCACTATGTGTGAGGTAACCTGATCTTTATATATTCTGTCTATCTATGTATTAACTATGGAAACTCATATCACAATGATAATGTGATTTTTCATGCAGCCCTAACCCTAAATGTGGTGGGCCTTTGTTTCTATTTCGTAGAGATTTCTTAAAGGTGTCTGCCAACATGCTTGAGTGCAGTGTGAAAATAAATAACAGTTGGCAGAATCCAAAGATGAATTAAAAAAAAACTAAGAGATGACAAAGAATGAATGCTCACTTCACTGTTTTTGTAATATATTGAAGGTATATGTAAATGATTGTAACATCACACTTTATGTATTAGTCAATCCTCAAACTGCTCCATTTGATTTGGAGTTAGTTCTGGTTCAGGTTGAGCACTGCTTGGCTCTCATACTGCACTCAGCATTTCCAGACAGCCAAGCAGTGTTCGTCTGACATACAGCTCTGTGGATTCTCACAATGTGTAGTTGAGATTTTGGAGCTTATTGTGGCCTCTGCAACTTACCCACGGGGAAAGTGTGCATCCAGCGTCTGCGGTTGGAGGTAAGCTTCATTGGCATGCGCGATGGAGCAAAGGGATTAATGAGGGCTCTCTGGGGCGTGTATCCCCCTGGCCGGACATGCAGGGTGGACTCAGCACTGCCCACAGTAAACCGGCCTGGAGCGCTGGAGTCCCTCTGAGACCCCACCATCCTCTCCAACAACTCTAATGCAGACAAAACACATAACAGCAATCAGCCAACAGCACTGAAAGCACATTTACACTGCCAAACCAATCATCACTTGAATGCCTATTTAAGTATTGTTGCTAATCTTGTGCATCCCTTCATGGCCACAATTTATCTTCTGATGGCTTCTTCCAGCATGATAATGCATCTTGTCACAAAGCAGAAGTCATCTCAAACTGGTTTCATGAATGTGACAATGAATTAGGTGCTCTTCAGTGGCTTTCCCCGTCACCAGATCTAAATCTATTAAAACATGTCTGGGATGTAGTAGAACTGGAGGTTGGTAGCGTGAAAGTGCTGACACAATTCCTAAAAATTCTGCAGGAACTGCATGATGGAATCATGTCCACATCAACAAAATCTCAAAGAAAAGTTTCCAACATCTTCTGAAATCCATGCCACGAAGAACTGAGACTATTTTGAGAGCAATGAGTGCCCCTAACAAGTATTAGTATAGTGTTTCGAATGATGTGCATAGTGAGTGTATATATTTACGTGACAGTATATGGTCTCGCAGGGAAAAATACATCACTCACACACAAGAAAATATAAAGATATAAGCTAAGCCTGTAAATAAAAAAAGCCTTGGTGTGATTAATATTTGTATGTAACTAACACACTTACAAAATCTTGTAAATGAACAAAAATGTCTATTTGTAATAACCAAGTGCAATCACTATCAGTAATTCAGTTCATTATTTATGTCTTTTTATATTTACATTATGTCTGTGTTTCTCCTCGCTCAACACAAGTAGATTTCAAATCTGTGGAAACACTGTACTAGTCTGTACATTAATGGTTTTCTCCACATCAGAAGTGTGTAACAATACAAAACAAGGCATTAACACTCAATGCTTTATTAGAGGGATTTTTCCTGATGTTGCTTAATTTGTGAGAGCTTCATATCAGTTGATATTGGTTATCGATACATGAGATCAGCACAAGTTTACACTCAGCAGGCTGATGTACCTCTGGTGCAGCTGGTGTATCCAAGTGAGCTGCTGACCTCGTACTGGCCGTGTGCTTGCCGTGGAATCAGCAGGATGTTGGAGATGTGTGTCAGGCTGTCGTCAGATGCCAGACTGCGCTGCTCATCAGGGCCCCCTGCTGGACGCACAGGAGGAGAGCAGCCCCCAATGCCGATGCTCAACTCTGCTGGACCCCAACTCTTCCTACTGGCCTCTCTGTCCCTGCTTGATCTAAAACAGCACAGCATAAGACAATACAAACAAAATCTAAACTGTATATAGAAATAATTCAAAAATGTATAGAAATTTTAAGAACCTTTTCATTTATTGTCCTTTTTTATTTAAATTAATTTTTTATATGTAGTATTTGCATTTTTCTATTTATTCTATGTTGATTTCAATTTGATGTATCTTTACTAAGCAGTCTTTTTATATCATGTCTTTTTCTTAGTATTTTGATTGCCTGTTGTAATTTTCCTATAATCACATTGCATTAAGGTGCTGTATAACAATAGTAATAATAATAATGCAAAATGATCCATCCATCCATCCATCCATCCATCCATCCATCCATCCATCCATCCATCCATCCATCCATCCATCCATCATCTTCCGCTTCTCTGGGGTTCGGGTCGCGGGGGCAGCATCCTGAGCAATGAGGCCCAGACCTCCCAAAATGCAAAATGATGTTAATTAAAAATCAACTCAACTTCTGTTATTAACTAAAGCTTCATATCGCCTTTAGTCAAGTCACCAATGATTTCCACAGCAGAGCCAGTGATGTTAAGTAGGGGGTGGTCATCTCGCTCTCTTCTGAAGTCAACAACCACCTCCTTAGTTTTGTCCACATTCAGAGAGAGGTTGTTGGTTCTGCACCAGTCTGTTAGCCGCTGCACCTCATCTCTGTACGCTGACTCATCATTCTTGCTAATCAGACCCACCACAGTACTTTCATCAGCAAACCTGATGATGTGGTATGAGCTGTACTTCACAGTACAGTCATGAGTCAGCAGAGTAAACAGCAGTGGACTGAGCACACAGCCAAGGGGCACCGGTACTCAGTGTGGTTGTGCTGGAGTAGTTATTACCTATCCTGACTAACTGAGGTCTCCTGGTCAGGAAATCCAGGACCCAGTTACAGAGGCAGGCGTTCAGGCCCAGCAGGCTCAGTTTGTCCATCAGCTGCTGAGGGACGATGGTGTTGGAGGCTGAACTGAAGTCTATGAACAGCATCATGACATAGGTGTCTTTATTGTCCAGGGGGGTGAGCGCCAGGTGGAGAGCAGTGAAGATGGCATTGTCTGTTGAGCGGTTGGGGTGATATGCAAAATGCAGTAGGTCCAATGAAGGAGGAAGCTGGTCTTTAATGTGCCTCATGACAAGCCTCTCGAAGCACTTCATGTTGATGGGAGTGAGTGCAACGGGATGGTACTCATTGAGGCAGGACACTGGAGACTTCTTCAACACAGGGATGATGATGGTGGACTTGAAGCATGCTGGGACGACTGCAGTGCTCAGAGAGATGTTGAATATGTCTGTTCGGGGCATTCTCTGAGCACTCTGTCCGGTATGCAGTCGGATCCTGGTGCTTTTCGCGGGTTGACTCCGTGTAGAGTTCTCCGCACATCAGCAGTGAACAGATACAGTACCTGTTCTCTTGGAGGAGGTGTGGCTTCAAACCAAGCACAGAAGTTATTAAGCGTGTCTGGAAGGGAGGCATCACTGTCACAAGCAGGTGGAGGTGACTTGTAGTTGGTGATGGCCTGGATGCCCTGCCACATGCACCGTGTGTCAGCAGTGTTTTGAAAATGATTGTGGATTTTCTTTGTGCAGGTACACTTAGCCTCTTTGATGGTCCAGGAAAGCTTGGCTTTTGCTATCCTGAGGCTTGCTTTGTCCCTTGACTTGAAAGCCTTGTCGCGGGTTCTCAGCAGCATGCGCACCTCTGCAGTCATCCATAGTTTCTGGTAGGGGAGTGTAGTGATGAGTTTGGAGACAGTAACATCATCAATGCACTTGCTGATGTAGCCAGTCACTGATTCTGTATACTCCTCCAGGTTGATGGAGTCACCTGAGGTTGCTGCTTCTCTGAACATCTCAGTCAGAAACAGTCCTGAAGAGCAGAGAGAGCTCCTGGAGGCCAGGTTCTCACGTGCTTCTGGTCTGGTTTGGAATGTCTGATGAGTGGTGAAATTTATGGAGTACTGACTTCAGATTAGCATGGTTGAAATCTCCAGCAACAATAAACAGTCCGTCTGGATGTGTGTTTTGCAGATCGCTGACAGTGTTGTACAGTTCATTCAGTGCAGCTTTACCATTAGCACTGGGAGCTATACACACTGCTGCTATGTACAGCGGAGCTAGCTCTCTTGGCAAATAAAAGGGCCTGGTAAAATAATTGTACGATTTTGTATGCTAACCTGAAGTTTGTGCTCCTCTGAGCTCTAGAAGGTCCTGGAAGCCTGAAGACCTGAGCATCGTGGGCATCATAGTCCACCTGGATGGGCAAACTGTTCTCTGAGTCCTTTGGAGCCCCGAGAGCTGGAAAAAAAAAGCAAACAAAAACATGTTGAAATACTTTAATACTCCTCTAAAGCATTATGGAAGCAGAAGAGACATAAATCCTATTCATAGAATAACTTACAGTGATCTTTGCTGCTCTTGGACTTCTCAGCATGGAGCTTGAAATATACAGAAAGATTGGAAAAAGCATTATTTCAAATAAAAAAAAAGCATCAATATTTCTAAACACACTTGAGTTATAAGTTATATGAGTTATAAACTCATATATACTGTTTTGACAGTAACATGATTAAAGCTGAATTTTAATTCCATATGAGTTTGTTTACAAAGGGTTGTACATTCAATCTGTTTACATTAATGTTTATTTAATGCAAGTTACCTTTATTTAATACATATAATGTAATTAAAATACAAGACATTTTCACTTTATACAATATAACACACAAAAACATGAAATTGTAACATATACCTCTAATTATATCTCTATATTGTTGCTGATGGACCAAAAACTCATATCTCTTAATAATATATTTAGAGGAGAAGGAAAAAAGTTAATGTAAAAAGATCATATTGAGCGATTGTAGATTACTTCTATTGATCTATTCAACACGAACAGTCATCACAATGAAAACAGCCGGTATTGTCAAATTAAATGAAAAATGTAAAAATGGAAATACAATGACAAGTTTAACATCCAAAACTTAACTGCAATTGGTTGGCCTATTAATATGTTCAGCACAACTAAGTTTTTTTTTTCTTCATTTTGTTCACAATTTTTCCCCAAGTGTTACTCTGCAATAAAATTACTGCAGCATGTGTGATTTTCTAGTGGGTAGTATTTTACAAAAAACTACATTTTTACATCACACTAAGCCATAGAAAACTAAAAGGTGATGATATTGTGAATATAATATAATGTAAAATTTTATACCAGTAGCTGCTAGGTATGTACCAAAACTTAGATTTTTTTTATTTGATTGATTAAAGTGGCCCTTACATTTGTTTGGCCGAAAGAGAAAAAAAGACTGAAAATTTTGGTTAAAAAAAAAAAAATCTAACAATCTAATCTAACGATTAACAAATCATTGAAAATGAATGATGTTTTTTTTTAAAAATGGTGACAGTTTGTTTACTCTCTTGCGCTGATCCACACAGATTTATTTAAACAGATGTGCTTATTACCTGAGGATGCCACATAAATGTAATACCATCCAAATTAAGTTAGAGACATGTATTACTGTAGGACTCCACCAATCACTAAACAGCACCAGGTGAATAATAACAACATAGACTCAAGTGACCACTCACCTTCCAGCCAGCAAGTTTGATCCTGGGAGTGAAACAGCTGCATGAGCCCTGACTCTTTGATGTGTAGAAGCTGTAAAATTCAAGTCAATTTTTGGTTCAGGGTTCTACAGAGCATAAAGCTCAGATCTAAACGAGGAATATGGTGAAACAAATTAAATTAAAACTTAAAAACAGCCTAGACATGTTTGGTTAGTGGACTTTTTTCTTATTTAGTTTTGCACTGGAGCTACGAGGCTAATGTAGCTAACAAGCAATGGAAGGTCATATCCCGCAAACTAACCTGGTGCTAAGTTCTTAAATCAGCATTCTGAACTAAAACTAGAGTTTAATGTTTATATTACATTATGCAGTATTCTGTAGCATCAGCATGATATTCCTCATCTATGACAATTTTACAGAATTCTCAATTTTATACTGTAAATATTTGTAAATCAATGTTCTTTCACTACAATACCCAGCATGCATGAGCTTAGTAATGCTTTAATGCTGTAATTAATCAGCTAGAAGCATCACACATGCCTACATTAACATTTTCGTTTGTGGATGGTTTTAGTCTGAAGAATTGAAATATAACCAGTCACAAAACTACTATTAGCAATGCCCCTTGCTTTTTTGTTGATGCCCCTAACTCAGAAACTCAGAGCTCACAGAGTTTGCCACTAGTAATTATGACGCTGACAAAAGCTAAAAGCCTGTACTTTTGTTCACTTAACTAAAAACCTACAGCTTAATTAGCCTCACAGCTCTTAAGACACCACAGGCTAAGGGGGTAATTACGTAACCTATCTAAGATTTTTTTGCTGAACTATCGTTTTTAAAAGGAATCATGACAAAAGGGAACCTGTCCTGATTTGGGCAGTAGCTAGAAATGGATAACTGGAGCAGGTTTAATGAGCAGTGCTTATCTCATTCTCCATCTGCAGTGTTCCAGTAAGTCACTGACTACCAATAATCAAATATTTACTTTCCTGCATTCCCTCTGCAGCCTCACCTGTGATTGATCCAGTGGGGCAGATTATAGTCGTCCAGTCTGGAGTCGCCAGGTACCGTTCGGTTGTGTAACTGAAAAGATGGAGAATATAAATGTCATTAAACTTCAACAAATAAACTGGGGTCACTTAGCAACATCACTTCAGATTGTCATTAACAAACCGATGCACACAAATGTAAACACTCAAAACCAGGTGACTGCTGTTTGATTGTATAACGTGATTACTTCTCAGAACAGAAGATCAATAACTCTGTCCAGAACCATTTTATTTAATGCTCAGATTCAAGCACTTTTTGCTTCAATGCAATAAAGGAACAGTGGAGCCATAAAATAAAATTTACGCATTTTACCGTAAATGTACTGTTACATTCTTGAAGCCTGAATTTTGTCTGTGCTTATATAATCATATAGAAAAATTTTTAATTCCTGGGCGAAATTGTTGCAAATTTTAGTGCACAGTTTTTATTTGTTTGCTTAGTTTAAGATATTTTCATAAATATCAAAAACACACAAAATATAAAAAGTGCTATTTTTTTTAATGCACTACAGTTAGCAGCTTAGTTTGCTCTTAGTTCCTGAAGTTTGAATCAACAAAGGCAAACACATTGTGAAGTTTTAGCTTTTTGTTCACCCTTGGTCTAAATAACTTGATCTAATTAAGATAACCGATAGACATGTTGTTATATCAAACTGTTGTATACAAGTTGTATTTATGGATGTAGTGGCTATTTTAATCTGACAATAAATATACTGTCATCTTAAAGCTTGAATTTTGTCATATGAAAAAATCTGAACATCCATGTTTTGTTGATGTATAAAAAAAAATTATTTTATTTTAACAGTTTACTCGTTAAAAAATAATTAGAAAACAGCATATAAAATGTGTTTTAATGTTTGCACAGGCCATATTTTCTTTTTATATTTAGCAAATAAACAAAACACTTGCACAGAACCGAAGATAACAGTGCGTCACACAACGTCTAAAACCACACAAACAGGTCTATAAGATAACGACTGAACTCCTCTACACAGTTTGAGGCAAAACTGTGATGATTTAAGCATGCACTTAGCACAGTGCTAATTGGTGGGGTACAAGCTTCTATTATTTATTAGCTACATTAACCTTGTAAAAGTGTGGTGTAAAACTACACTGCAAAAATAGTATCTTGTCAAGTGAAATGATCTTAATTCTAGTTGAACTATTTAATATTTCATATTTTGAGATGAATGCACTTATACAATTATCTAGCTTACTTCTAGATTTATTTCTTTTTTTACCTGTTTTAGGTCATTTTTATCAAGAAAAATTCTCTCACTGTACTGACATAATTTTACTGGTTTCAAACACATTTCCTAAAACAAGCAAAATTATCTGCCAATATAGTGAGATAAATATACTTAATAAATTCACTTAAAACAAGTAAGGAATGCTGGAAATAAGTTAAAATAATCTTAAAATAAGTTTACAACAATCTCAACAGGAGAAACATTAGACTTATTGACTAGATTTAAGATAATTTTATTAGTCATTTTTGCTAACAGCATTAACATTATTTCCTAATTTAACCCTTCAAAGGATCTGTGGTAGTGCAGGCTGAACTGAGCTCTATGTTGCTCTGACAAAATGTGTGATTATAGCTCTCTCATTCACATAAAACTTTTAAATGGCTTTTAAAGTGATACCTTCAGCACCTTCAGCAGCTTACACTGGGCAGTAATAGTGGAAGAACTATGGATATATCTATAAGCAGCCAACTAACAAAAGCAAAAGCTTGGTGGCGCTCGAGTTCCCCTCATGAGCCTCCACTGTAACCAAAATCCATGAGCTTTAAGAACGAGAGCAAGAGGCTACAATCACAGTGGAGCTGAACCACTGACTGTACACTGTGTGCAGAATTATTAGGCAAATGAGTTGTTTAATCACATCATCCTTTTTATACATGTTGTCCTACTCCAAGCTGTATAGGCTTGAAAGCCAACTACCAATTAAGTAAATCAGGTGATGTGCATCTCTGTAATGAGAAGGGGTGTGGTCTAATGACATCAACACCCTATATAAGGTGTGCTTAATTATTAGGCAACTTCCTTTCCTTTGGCAAAATGGGTCAGAAGAGAGATTTGACGGACTCTGAAAAGCCAAAAATTGTGAGATGTCTTGCAGAGGAATGCAGCAGTCTTGAAATTGCCAAACAAGCGTGATCACCGAACAATCAAGCGTTTCATGCCAAATAGCCAAGAAGCCAAGGTCGCAAGAAGCGTGTTGAGAAAAAAAAGGCGCAAAATAACTGCCCATGAATTGAGGAAAATCAAGCGTGAAGCTGCCAAGATGCCATCTGCCAAGATACCAGTTTTGCCATATTTCAGAGCTGCAACGTTACTGGAGTATCAAAAAGCACAAGGTGCGCGATACTCCGGGACATGGCCATGGTAAGGAAGGCTGAAAAACGACCACCTTTGAACAAGAAACATAAGATAAAACGTCAAGACTGGGCAAAGAAATATCTTATGACTGATTTTTCTAAGGTTTTATGGACTGATGAAATGAGAGTGACTCTAGATGGGCCAGATGGATGGGCCCGAGGCTGGATCAGTAAAGGGCAGAGAGCTCCACTCCGACTCAGACGCCAGCAAGGTGGAGGTGGGGTACTGGTATGGGCTGGTATCATCAAAGATGAACTTGTGGGACATTTTCGGGTTGAGGATGGAGTGAAGCTCAACTCCCAGACCTACTGCCAGTTTCTGGAAGACACCTTCTTCAAGCAGTGGTACAGGAAGAAGTCGGTATCGTTCAAGAAAAACATGATTTTCATGCAGGACAATGCTCCATCACATGGATCCAAATACTCTACGGCGTGGCTGGCCAGTAAAGGTCTAAAAGAAGAAAAAATAATGACATGGCCCCCTTGTTCACCTGAACTGAACCCCATAGAGAACCTGTGGTCCCTCATAAAATGTGAGATCTACAGGGAGGGAAAACAGTACACCTCTCTGAACAGTGTCTGGGAGGCTGTGGTGGCTGCTGCACGCAATGCTGATCGTAAACAGATCAAGCACCTGACAATCTATGGATGGAAGGATTCTGAGTGTCATTGTAAAGAAAGGTGGCTATATTGATCACTGATTTATTTTTGGTTTTGTTTTTGAATGTCAGAAATGTTTATTTCAAAATTTTGTGTTGTTATATTGGTTTACCTAGTGAAAATAAACTAGTGAGATGGGTATATTTTTTTTTTAAGTTGCCTAATAATTCTGCACAGTAATAGTTACCTGCACAAACAGATATCCTCCTAAGATAGCCAAATCTAAAAAAAACCCACTCCAACTTCCAATAATATTAAGCTTTGATATTTATGAGGCTTTTGGGTTGATTGAGAACATAGTTTTTGTTCAAGAATAAACAGAAACCTTGCCTAATAATTCTGCACACACTGTATATATCGAGGGGTCCACTTCTGTCCACAAAGGGACAGTGTGGGTGCAGGTTTTCATTCCAAAAAAGCAGAGCACACCTGTTTCCACTCGTTTAATGTCAGTCTCACTCTTCAAACAACTGATCAAGTGTGCTCTTGTTTTGTTGCAATGATAACGTGCAATCACTTAAGCCCTTTTGTGGATAAGACTGGATACATTTGTTCAATATGATATGTAAAGTGATTGGTTGGAGCACGCAGCCACCGTCACTCTGTAATTTAAATTAGTGTTCAGTGTTTAGTTCGTGATCATACTGTTACGAAATTACTGCATGCAATATATACTTTGATGAAGCCATAACTAAATTCACTAAACTAAATCCTTCTTAGCAAATTAGTGAATAATCGTGATTATCTATCCAAAATAATGACATTCATTGTACTTTAATTACATTATTACTTTAAATACATAATCATTTGACAGCCATAAAGTTTTTTTTGTTTTGTTTTGATCACATTGCGAAATTCTTTTCCAAAACTTTCATCACATTATTTGATTCTCAGAATCTGAAGGGTTCTCACAGACCGTGAAGAACGCTGTATGTGTGATGAATGTGAGCATTGCTACAAACCTTAAACAGAGGAACAGCATGGAGGGGCTGCTCTCCCATACACACCAGATCCACACCAATACCTGTTATTCAAAAGCACACCATTCAGCAACTCACAGACCACCAAGAAAGACAATGACCACAATTGGATCCAAAAGTGTGAGACCACTAGTGAAAATGCTTGTGATTATGTAAATGATGTAAATTAATACAAAGTTTTTCATTCCAAGTTATATTATCAGCATAACAGTTTGAGTAAAAAGCTCAATCTTTAAAGTATTTATATGAGCTTCAGAATTTCAGAAAAGAAAAAAATATTTACTTAATTAGTATAATGTATATAAACAAGCAGAACATCACTAATTAACTGCATTTATACATACTTTGAACACCCTTGACCATATTATAATGCAGATTTCCAATTTGGGAAAGAAGGAAACAAAAACTCAGTTACATTAGAGTTCAACAGACAATTAAATGGATACGTTTGTCCAGAAGAAAGATGCCACTTTGGCATTATTCTAGTTTCCAACCAAATAAATGCAGAAAATGACTGCATGCTAAAACTGTTACAGACCGTCTTATCATTACAAATTATTACATAATATTAGCTAATACCGATGTTAAATATACAGTAATTACATTACCATTGTAGGAAATGTGAGTAAAGCTCTACGACACTCATGTGCTTTATAACTGAATTTGGATCGTGTGATATCGTTTATTGCGATAATTCTGCAGAAAATGACTGCTTAACTAAATGTCCATTAACATGTAAGCACAGCCTGCACTCAAGCTGTCATGGAATCCACAAGTTCATGTCAAAGCCTCTGATGAGCAGACTATATCCACCTGAGAGCATCTGATCTTTTAAGGCTGGAAAAAGAAATTCCATAATTTATTACATCTAATTTTCTACATTATTACATGGATAAGATATAACCAAAGTCATTCCGAGTGGTTTGATACAAAATAGTTTTTTCTAGAGAAACTCACAGTCAGTTACATGAAACATTTATGAACATGCTGCTTGATGTTGGTGACACTGTTTAATAACATTTAGAGAATTTCTCGCCTAAAATGTTTTTTAAATCTAGGCCTGATGGAGGGGTACATGTAAATCTAAACCTCTAAAATGAACCTTTGCATACCAAACCACTCTGAATGACCTCAACCATTGAATTGTGCAGAAATACAGAAAAATCTGAAGAATTCCACTTTAATAACGAGTCTGTCCCCCTTTGCTGCCTCTTCTGAGAAGGTTTTACACCTGATGTTGGAATACTGCTGTGAGGATTTGATTGCATTCAGCCACAAGAGCATTTTCCTCTAAATATGTATTTTATATTTATTCCCAGGGATAAATTTTTTAGAATTCCAGATTTTTTACGTAATCTCAGACTTCTGGAACCCACTGTATAAAATAACATCTGCAGATGTCACAATATCGCTGTGAAGGGAAGTAAACAGGAAGATGAGCTGCAGCTAAATGGCTCTTAAGGTGTTTACAGAGAAACTGAATGGCCATTTAATGATCAGTTTCATACAGAGAAAGGTCTGAGAAAGGTTCTGATTGATCACAGGAAATGAGCTGGGCTGTAAACCTCTGACCTCATGATTCAATTTAACTGCTTTAGGAAAAGATTCACTGATAAAATCTCATGTGTTCCAGGACTTGGTTTAATTATTTTGCTACGATTCAGAATTCGAATTAAAGCTGCAATATGTACGTTTTGGGGTTTTGGGGACCTCTCTGGTTGAAATGTGGAAATGCACACAACATGCAGAAAAACACTGTACAATAGCTTGTGCTTTGGCTCCCTTCACTAAGTGGATTACTCTGACGATTGATAGAGAATTCAAAGAGATCTCAGTCAAAACCTGGTGAAAGAGACGTCTTATGAGAATGTGAGTGAATTATCTACTATTGTCATCATATCTTCATCTGTCTGATGTTCATTCTGAGTTTGAGACATAAACATTGAGCCGGACCTTCTTTTTGAGTCCGTGCGTGTGACGTTAATACATAAAGACGTACAATGTGGTGTGAAAAACTCCAGACCCGATGCCTCTGACTTTTAAATGACTATATCAGGCTTTACAGGGCGACTCGACTCGCAGCAGCATTTTAGAATGCTTTTATTCTCCTGATTCAGTAATAATATTCTGACAATTCTAACAAAAAACATTACATAGTATACAGACCTGCCAACCTTGAGAAAATACACACACACACACACACACACACACACACACCTCCTGGCAGCTTCCCAGCTTGACATTTCACCCTGCCATGATCTCCTGTTCTCATTACGATTACAGTTTTGGCTGCAATAATAATTATGAATACAGTACTGTGAAAAGTCACGTTTAACAAACTGTGACACAGACAATGTAGCTTAGTGTTGCTTTGCCAACTTAAATACCTGGTAAACAAGCAAGCTAACACGCTAATTACATAACGTTAGGCTAATGTTATTAACGCTGAATGTTTTCCAAGGCTGGCAGGTTAACTCATTACACATTTGTCATGATTGGTCAAACTTGTCTTCTTTTAATTTTTGTAAGGCTAGAAGCTGCTGCTCTTGCTGTTAGATCTGAGTACTGCACAGTCACAACTGGAGTCACAGGTATCACCAGCTTTGTTGCGTAAAGTGACAAATCATATCAGTGTACATTGATGTCAAAATGTATACCTGTTACGCAAAACATGTAAAGGTCAGCAGGTCTGTAGTATAGAAACCATAGACAGAAAACAAAAGCTTTTTCATAATTTTACACTTGAAAATAGAAATTCAATATGGCCACAATATGTCAACTCACCATTGTCGATCATGCGCTGTTTGGTAAGGATCATTAAAAGACGGTCAACCTCAAACACCCCAACTCCTGGCGTAATGACCACAGACATCTGACCGGTGCGATCAAAGTTACGGTTGATGTAATGTTTGTCAAAGACTGCAACACAAATAACATTACCGACATTACATGCAATACCCCAGAACAGTTGCAAAGAAGGTAAATATGCAATCGGGGGCAAATGTTTAGCCACGCCTGGTCAAATTATCATAAGTGCAAATAAGTGAACACATCCTCTACAGAGAACATACCTTTGCACTTTTAACACACAACTACTGTTTGCTTGCTGAATTTTATATTTGGGAGAGAAAAAAAAAGAAAACACAAAATGTGGCCAGTGCAAAAGTTATGTGTTGAACTCAGCAAACAAATGGAAATTCTGCATTTAAATTTCCTGTAGAGAACATGTTAACTTATCAAAGTTTGACCAGTGTAGCTGTCATAAGAAAACAGTAGTACAAGAAGAAAAAAATTTCTTAACGTGTGTTAATGAGGGGGAAAAAATCTTTCACCATTCATCAACAACCTTTCACCATTCATCATGAAATATTCATATTAAAGTAAATAAAGTTAAAAGTTTTTTTTTAATTAATTAAAATTGAAATCATGAAAAACTCCAAGTTGCACAAACCATTAAATGACAAGTTTATCGCTTCTAGGTAATTCCCCTGAGCGGAGGTGGAATTCTGACCACAGGGAAAGCCATCTGTGAAACAGAAGAAAGAAATGGCAGTGTCAGCCAGCAGGAGTGACAGTTATTCTGGGATGGACAACTGCAACAGTGATTATACGACACAAAATCATTTAGATTTGATCTGTTGCTGAAAGTGAACGACGACATTTACCTTTACCGTTAACTTAATGTAAAACGTAATCGATCATGGTTAGCTACGTAGCTCTAGCTATGTGTGTAAAATAGTTAACAAGTAAATGAATGACTTGTGCAGGTGTGTGAGCATGTACCTGCTCCTTTGAGACGCACAAGCACAGGGTACTGGATGAAAAGTTTTTTAATGGTGATAAGCAGAGACGTCCACTCATCCCTCCTTTCATTCTGAGCCACCACTCTAAAACACAGCACAGGTCAGCCATACCACAAATCAAACAACAGTAGTACTGCAACACATGGAAAATCATGAAAGGTAAATGAGGAATGTATCTCCTCACACCTGTAGAAATCCTCGAAGAAGCGTCCGTCATGATCCTGCCTGATCACGCCTCTCTGACTCTCAGGAAACTCATCTAATGGGAGAAAATTACACATAAAAACACTTGGGATGAACTCAAATGTCGACCACTGAGTAAAACAGTTCAGTTTTTATCCCTTATGAGAAAAAAAAATTAGATATAGAAACACAAATAGGTCCATAATAAAATCTAACACTTAATGAGAAATAGTGATTAACAGCGTCATTTGTTTCATTCTCATATGGCAGTCATCACAGATACATTCAAACAGTTTGAGCAGTAGCAGATAAACAGCGAAAATATTTTCCATATGGAACTATTTCACGGATCCCTGAGGGACATCAGACTTTATAATCTATCTATGTATAATCACTGTTCATTCTAAATATCAAAAGAAGATACAACACCTACGAACTTCTCCACTACAGGTTTTAAAGCACCTGAAAACTCAACATCCTACTCGATACATAGAATACAGCATACCAGCAGAAGCAGAAAGTCCCTGCTAGTACACTAATACTAACTGTAAAGAAAATTCCTAAATGACAACAAAAAAAACAAAAATCTGAAAAAAATTAATTGCCCTGAATGACCAACTGTTCTCTGTTATTGAGGACCCTGGATTTCATGGCACAAACTGTAATCTACATACTGTGATTACTTTGGTAAGTTTATTTTATGTACACTTTTCTTATTTGTTGCCATTTTTTGGCAGAGAATGTCCCAAATTTCAGTTTTGGCCAAAATATTCATTACAGTGCATTACTACAAAAACACTAAATGAAATGCAAAGGAAAAAATGAAACAGTTATGTAAAATATTTAGAAAAATCAATTATTGGGCAGAAAACTGACCAAGTGACTTAGCAGCATAGAAAGTGCGTGAGAACAGCACCACTGTGACCTCGTGACTGCAATTCTTCTCCTAAAACAAGACAAAAACGTTATTTTCTCACTTTGTCAGTCAGAGTATAATCATTATTCCTATATTAAATACAAACGAAAAAGCATCATTAATATTGCTACTGTCAGATCTTAAAACACAACTCTGATGTCACACATCCTTTCTCAATTTAACAAAAACACTCACCTTCCACTTTGTAAACAGGTCTGACAGAAAACCATTGACAGCCTTTTCAAAATAAAGATCACCTTTAAAAACACACACACACACACACACACACACACACACACACACACACAAATGAATTAACTGACAAATTTACTGTAACTGTAGAGATGGTTGATTAGACTGGAACTACATTTCTAATAGTAAGAACACTTTCGGTTTATAACACCTTTTTACAACATGCGGAGACAACATGCTTTGTTTTTAGCTTTTTGAAAGAGCTGTGGTGAGGTGTGCTTTTCAGTGTTGAAGCTGTTCATCACTGATCACCTCTGCACTAATGGTACACAGATCATATCAATCTGTAGAAATCACTGAGAAGCCAGCTTAACCTCATAAGCCTGACTGATTGAGAAGAAAGAGTGAGTAGATTTACCGTAGATATCAAAGTCCCACATCTCACAGCTCATCTGGATGAATATGTACACCATAGCCGAGGTGGAACGGAACACCACCTACAGGAAAGACACAAAAACAAACACATCATCATCAGATCCCAACAACACGAACACAATAACATGCTACAACAAATAAAAATGCTGCTTGAATTTATTTAGAACGCATATTTAATATGCAATACACCATGCAACTAAGGATGTCATCAAAAAATCTGTATAAGGCACATTTTAATGGTTCAACATCATTGCCTGATTCCAATTGTCAAAGTTTCAAAATTTCTCCATAACTCAATCACTGAGAAGTAAACAACGTCATTCAGATTGGTTTGGTATGAAATAGTTGATTGTAGAGACTCAGATTTTTTTTTTAAGTGGTGGTGAAAGGAACCAGGAGTCACCATGACTACAACACAAACACAGACATATTATTTACTATACAAAACCAGTGAGCCTACACAGGTCTCCTGAGGTTTATATGGAATGTTAATAATTGTTAAATAGCAGTAAATCAGAAAAATAAATTTTCTTTGAGGATTATTTTGCCTCGCAACAACCTGCGTATATCCTTCCACCATGAACAGATTTTAAAAAATATATGTTTGAGGACAAAACCTTTTCAAAAGTATCATAAAATAATGTCTCAGGAACTGTGCAACATATCTATTATAAATTCATGTAATAACTGTGAGGGAGCTTTTAGATGTGGATATCTGGTTCCTATCACCACAACTGTGATTAATTCCGACTCAATAAGTTTCTCTTAAATAAAGCATTTTACACCAAACCACTCAGAAAATGAGAAAAATTGGTGGAGTAGACTGCAACACTGAGGCGTGTTTCTTGAGAAGTTTAAAAAAAAAAAAAAAACAGTCTTAATGTGCACAATGTAGAGCTATTAACCTTTTGTCAAAACACGATTAAACTACCCAGAGATAAACTAGCAGTAATGGTTCATCCTTATCCTTCCGATCAAGCACTGATCAAGGCCATCTGATGCATGAACTCGACACGTGAGTCCTGTAATGTGATATGGCCAGCAACGAAACTGTATGAGTGACTGTGTAAGTGATTTAGTGAATGAAAGAGCAAGGAGAGAGAAGAGAGTTAAGAGGCGTGCATACATAGCAGGTGTGCAGCAGAAAACTAAATACATGCAAAAAAATATTTAATACGTATTTTATTTTTTTACTGCTCATTGCCATATTAAGGAAACTAGAGCACAACAGTGGCCAAACATTCAGTCAGTTAGACTAAAATAGCTTATAACTGATACAAGTTTATAATGGGTTTATGTGAGATTACACTTTTTCTGCATATGCACAGTTAAGCCTCATTTATATTCCCATTATGCATGAAAAAGAAAACATCCATTTCAAACGTAACCATCATTGCCCACATACTTCTATGCTTCCTTTACACACATGGATGGATGGCATGGATGTTAAGCCATACATCGATAAGAAGACCGTTCAGAGTAAAAAGTTTCTGACAACAACATACATTGCAACAGTGGAGGTTATAATATTGCACCAACTATGAAAGAGGCACCAGTATAGGCTGAGGCTTATGAGGCCATTTAATACTTTGTAACTTGTGGATGAAGAGTTCCTTTCACATATATTACCAAAACGATAAAATGACCATGTCTCGCATGAACTACCGGCTGCACTGTCTCCAAGGCTTCCAGTATTGCTGATAAAAGGTCAATTTTCTATAAGAAAAAATGTGTGTTTGTGAGATTTATGCACAAAACTATGGTTATGCCGTTTGATAAATGAGACCCTGGAGCTCCTAATATGGGCACAACACCAGCTACAAAATACAAATATGATTTGCAATACTAAATTACTTGGACTGGATGCTGGATATGACCTACACAGTATGAGACAGGACCATAGAGACAACAAGGCCACTGCGCACGTGTAAACTAAAACAGGTCTGTCTGGTTAAATTCATATGAATCAAGAAGGCTCAGAAAAAGCCCTAAGAGTTTCTCACCCGCGTGTCCTCACTGATGTAGCCACATGTCACCTTCTCGCCCTTCACCCACAGTTCACTCGCTTGAGCTCTGAGGAACGGACAGAGATGATGATGCAGACTCAGTGGGGGATACATACACTAACACAGACGTTCCATAATGAAAGAGAAAATTTGCTACCTGATACCAGCAAATTCCACTTTCTGAGTCACATACGCACATGTGCTCACCTGGAAAGAGAAAACATTACAAAACTGAAGAAGTCAGTCCAAGGTAGTACAGAAATCTAAGAAAAAAATATGACTGAATTGTTCTTTAATCGTTTTATATGTGCTTCTTAATGATCAATACATTTAACACTAATTCATTAAAATAAAATGTATTTTGCTGCTGTGGGAACAAAACATTGTGTCTCCAAAATGAGAACTTTACAATTGTTCTTTCAATGCAAGTCAATGGAACCAGAGTTTATTCCAAGTCATTTTGGTGCATATTAACACACAGTGTTAAACATTTTCAAATTATGTCAAAAACTGAAAAACAACAAATATGGAGATAAGAGGTTTTGTTCTGACAGCAGCGATATATTTATTCATTAAAAAAATAGTCTAACTGCATGCAGTAATTTAGTTCTGATGCATCAATATAACAAAAAAGTAATGTAATCATGTAATAACAATAAAACACACACATATTTATTCTGAAGGTCAAGAATGAGTATGTCAATATTCTAACTCTTCCCTATTACAGTGACACTTATTCAGCCTGGACTTAGATACTTAAATTGACCAACCAGACTCTTCTTCAGTCTCCACATGTCCCCTCGGCCGATGTACTGGTCTTTAAAGGTCAGTTCTACTAGATCCAGAGTTACATCCTGATAAACAGACACAATTCAGAGAAAGCTGAAGTCACTGCTCACTTCAGTTACTAAGTTTCAGCCAACAAAGTCATAACGGTGAATAAAACTATGGCTAATAGAGCTTTAAAATGGGCCATGGTACATGATTCCAAAGACAGCGACCCATGCACAGATTTTGGAATGTTGGAATTAAGGCTATTGATTCATTTTTATATTTGAATATTCTACATACAGTCTTCTAATATTTGATAAGAACAAGAAGAACTCAAGACATGTTTCACTTCGACAACTGAATGAAAAGCTGTTTTTCAGTTTGCCCTTACTACTATACGTTTTTTTCTTTTACAGAATATCATTATACTAATTTTCATAGTAAGTTGCATTAAAATGCTAAACTGGGGATCCTGCTCAATTTGGCAGCCTGGGTCAGTTTGCTGGCTCTGTTTGAACAGCATTGAGTTACAGAGAACAGTGAAGTGATGAAAGTCTTAAGTCACTCAAACGTGCTTTATACCCCAGTGTGCGCTATACTCAGCCACAGTGGCTTTACCAGCCAGTGTGGTGACAGTCTGAATAATTTTCCTTCAGCTCTCGACAGCTAGCTACCTGGCACACTCTCATTTATTCTCTGCAGAAAATGCAACTGAGAACATGCAAGCTAGCCAGGGATCCACAGAGGTACATTTACATTTACGGCATTTGGCTGACGCTCTTATCCAGAGCGACTTACAATTTGATCATTTTACACAGGTAGGCCAAGGTGGTGTTAGGAGTCTTGCCCAAGGACCCTTATTGCTATAGTGTAGGGTGCTTGCCCTGGTGGGGGATTGAACCCCAGTCTACAGCGTAGAAGGCAAAGGTGTTAACCACTACACTAACCAACCACACATAAGTGGAACACTTATTTAAATTGCACCTGGAGTTAAAACTGATACAGTCACCTTGAACTGCAAGACGAGCTGACGAGCACGCTGTGTGTGATAAGCTAGCTTTATTTAACTTGAAAAACACATGTTTGTTTAAAACGTCTGAAGCAAATGTAGGTTTAGAACACCTTTGGGTCCACAATGTTTATGATGACATCTTGATAGGCTCTGAGTTTGAAGGCCTGAGCAACAGTCTGGTCCACACTGATTGTCTCTAAAAGGACATAAAATATATTTTATAAACAGATGGTTCTGCTTGTAAAATCTGCCATGTTCAAAGCCTCTGAAAAATATTCACAATTATCACCACATCAGAATTCTGTACTAATGCAACAACAGCCTTTAACAGTTTTGCTGATTGGCAACTACAGTCTACTGTTAACAAACTACATTCTTGGTGGAAAATTTGCCCTTTCAATGGGATTTTAATAAATCATTCAAGTCATTTTTAATGAATATTTTATCAAGGAGCAGGGCAACATGACAATACATATAATTACTCAGGGGCCGTGTGGTATCTACAGCACAAACACAGTCAGTCTAGATAGCATGCAAAATGACCACCCAACAGGTTTTATATGCATTTTTCCTGCTTCAAAACACATTTATTGAGAGACATCAATGGTCTTATCAAAACAACAGAACTTAAACTTGGTTATGCACTGGAGGCTATACGTTCCAGTAATTTCACCATTCCTAAGAGCCTTTTCGACAGCACACATAGCACCTCTTAAGTGTGATAAAATCACTATATTGGATGGCCTGAAGTGACTGCTTTAGAACTTTTTCAGATCACGTTCTTAGCAAATCAAAGACGCTTACGTACCTTTCTGAAGATCCTCTTTCAGACTTTTCACTTGCAGCAAGAGAGGACTGGTCACAAAATACAGAGCAGAAATCAGATTTACTGTCTAGCATATATTTTTTAATTGAACACTGGTAGATTAATAAAGAATCAGTATTGCTAATAAGGCTACATTCTAGAGTAAAAACAGTTGAAAGAAGCTACCTGCAGCTGTTCCTGTATAATCCTAAGAAAAGACAAAGTGTTCATCGCTCACCTGTATTCATCGTTTGGGTGTGCGATCTCCACAATGTCACCCAGTTTAACCTGAGGGAACACCTTCGGGTTCATCATCAGTTCATCATCTGAGGAGGACAAGAGAAGTAATGAATGGCATTTGATATTTTATCAACAGAGTCTGTGTACAGTTTGTCTGTGCGTAGGACATCCTTAATGCTTAATATTCTCTCCTACCAAGGTAAAGCTTTCAAATAAATATCTATTAACAACATGTCACTTTTCTTTAACTCTGTACTTCACACTTACTCCATCTGTAACCCTAGTGCTAAAAAGGAATTTCAGATTTTCGAAAATTGATCATTAAACGGTTAAGATGTAAACAGAGTCATTCAGAATGGTTTGGTATGAAATGCTCTGTTCTAGAGAAACTTACTGAGCCAGAATTGTTCACAGCGGTGGTGATAGGAACCAGACATCTGCCTCTAAAAGCTCCTTCATAGAAAGTTATTACATTAAAAGGTTATAAATACACTGCATAAAACATTGTTTCACCACTGTTTGAGAGGATTTTGACCTATTTTTTTTTATTCATAGTGGTGAGGTACATACAGTGAATTGTTTTTCATCATTATTACATATAAACACTCTGAAGACGTGTAGGTTTACTGGTGGTTTTGGATACATAAAATGACTATTTGTGTTGTAGTCATGATGACCCCTGGTTCCTATCACCACCACTGTAAATAAATCTCAGTAACACCTGACCACTCTGAATGACTCTGTTTACATCAACCACTGAATTATGCAGAAATATTGGAAAATCTGCTTTTGCTTTAATCTCATACCAAAACTCTAATCCTGTATCGCATGCTGACAAGAACCAAGTGAGTTTCACTAGAACATTTGTTCATTTAAAAGAGTACAAAATCATGTAATGTTGAAATCTTAAAACAGCAGTTTTTTGAGGGAAAAAACACCATGTATGTACCACTTTGCAATAAAGAGATTTAAAATATATATATATTTTTTCGATTGAAAAAAGTGAGCAAAATGACCATAAAACAATGTCTTAGTCATCAGGCAGTGTATTTGTAATAGGGGTGGATGATATGGCAAAAATATCATTACACAATAATTAAAGACTTTATCTTGATACACAATACATAGCACAATATTTTGGCACACGTACATAGTAATGCCAATGTTTAAGAACAGCCATCAGCAACTTTTTTTCTCAATATTTCACACAATGTACTGCCCTAAAGCCAATTTAAAAACCATGCTTATAAGCAATATGCATATAGTGCCACATTTAAAAAGTACAACAATAATAATAATAATTTTACAATGATTTTTATTCAATGTTTTACAAACTGCACTAAATCCAATCAAACAGGGCTAATTACAGTATTTTTTAAATTACTGGTGATCTCCATGATATGCTCAGAAAAGCGTAATGTGACATAATTTATCAAGATAATGATAAAATATTGTCATATTTTCCACCCTCAACTCATAACCATTTCATGTAGCCACTTTCAGTGAGGGAGCTTTTAGGTGGACGTCTGGCTCCTATCACCACCTCTGTGTACAATCCTGACTTGGTAAGTTTCTCTAGAACAGAGCATTTCCCACCAAACCAATCTGAATGTCTTTATGCAGAAATTGCAAAATTTCCCTTAAATAAGAGTTATCCAAATAAAGGCGGCCGCTACAGTCAACCAGGTAAATAAAACATACTCAAGCAGGTACAGAACTACACTGCAGTGCAGGTGGATGCAGGAGCGCACTACAGCTGCATCTGCAGGTCACTCACCACTCCCTCCAAAGCCCTTCTTGTGGACTACAAGCTTGTAGGTCTTTGTCTTCATGGTGACCGTCATTGTAGCTGCTGGATGTTTATCTCTGATGGAGCAGGACAGCAGATCACAGACCAGCAGTCATCAGCTTCAGGGCTGTTCACAAAAGTCCAGACTTCCTTAATGTATTTCTGTTTTTACATCAGAAACGCATCAGACATCACACAGCAGTAGCTCAGACAAACACAGCAGTAATTAAACATAACATTATTTAACATTACGTTTCTGCATTTACCACTTTGAATATAAACACCTCGTCCAGCTTCAGAAGCACTTAGTGATTAGGACGTGCTGTTCATCTGGAAACTGTTCTGCACTACAATTTTACTACATCTGTGTACACTGCAATTACTTGCTGGAATATATATGTGTGTGTGTGTGTGTGTGTGTGTGTGTGTGTGTGTGTTGTGTAAAACATGTCCAAATAGGTGGGACACTGTGCAAAATGTAAATAAAAGCTGAATGGAAAGCTCTGCAAATCATTTAAACCCGATATTTAACTGAAAATAGCACAAAAAACAAGATGTGAAATGTTTGAAATGAGAAAGTTTATGTATTTTTTTAATGAATGTCCATTTTTAACTCAATGCCAGCAAGTCGTTTTGAGTTAAGTTGTAACAGGGGCATGTTTATCACTGCTTGACACAGGAATTCAGCTGCTCAACTGTTCAAGGTCTCCTCTGCCGTCCCGTTCAACCTTAAATGGTGCAGCAGTTATTATTATTATTATTATTATTATTACACCTGAGGCACCAGAATATCTAAGATAACTGCCAGAATACCCGCTGCACCCCTGACGGCGGAACGCCACGACTCGAGTACGAAGCTGACTTCAGCTCCGCCTCTGACAGCGAGTGTTCACTGTAAGATTAACTTACCAAAAGCCAGACGGTATAAACCGCTCAGGGAGTGAAGCGTGCTGTAAGTTTGTAGCCGCAGCATTTGCTCAGTTTTTGTAATGTACAGTTTTGAGGCTTTTCTGTCCGCTCGCCTCTTCCCATAACAGCTCCTCTCTTATTCTGCGTATGAAGGTGAGCGCTGGTGTAACAGCGCGTCACTGCGCCGTCTGCTGGCAGGGAGCGGTTCGCTTTACAGCATCCAGTACTAACCTGGACAGTTTGAATAACAGGGTCCTAAAAGGGGAATTCCACTGACTTTCAAAATAATCTGGTTGAGATACGCTATATTGCCAAAAGTATTACACACATATGAGTGACATCCCATTCTTAATCCATAGGGTTTAATATGATTATATATTATATATATGACCTTTGATAATATATGATAATATGGCCCTTTGCAGCTATAACAGCTTCAGCTCTTCTGGGAAGGCTTTCCACAAGGTTTAGGAGTGTGTTAATGGGAATGTTTGACCGTTCTTCCAGAAACGCATTTGTGAGGCCAAACACTGATGTTGGACGAGAAGGCCTGGCTCGCAGTCTCCGCTCTAATTCATCCCAAAGGTGTTCTATCAGGTTGAGGTCAGGACTCTGTGCAGGCCAGTCAAGCTCTTCCACTCCAAACTCGCTCATCCATGTCTTTATGGACCTTGCTTTGTGCACTGGTGCGCAGTCAAGAACAGAAAGGTGCCGTCCCCAAAGTGTTCCCACAAAGTTGGGAGCAGGAAATTGTCCAAAATCTCTTGGTCTGCTGAAGCATTAAGAGCTCCTTTCACTGGAACTAAGGGACCGAGCCCAACTCCTGAAAAACAACCGTTCATCGCCCACTGGGTGTTCGGGCCCTGTCTTCATGCTGGCTCTCGCAGCCATCATTGTCAGGGCCCGGGGGTGGGCGCATGCCACAAATACGTTGTAGACCAATAATTCTATCACAGAACTACTGTAAAAGAATGGCACAGACATCAAGCAGTGTGTTCATGACCAGTTTATGTAATAAGTTTCTGTGAGGGAGCTTTCAAAGGTGGACATCTGGTTTCTATCACCACCACTGTTAACAATTCTGCTTCAGTCAGTTTCTCTGGAATAAAGCATTTTATTTTGTTTTGGCCAAGTATACAACTGGGGCCTCTGCCCAGATCTGGCCCACACAGTGTAAAGTGTGTAGAACTCATGAATGTGGCTCACGTCTGGACCAACTAATTGCTGGTCCACAACATCTGTGCCAGAATTGGCCCACAGACGGAGACACAAGGCAAAACTGTATGAAGCTGCTGAGCACCTGTACCTATTCTGTTTCTGCCTAGTAGTTAGCCAGCACTTGTATAGGAATTAACCCAAAACTGTCTGCTGTCTGGTTAGTGCACTATGTCGGTCTTAAAATTAAGGCTCCTGCACCCAAACAATATGTCAAATAAACAAAAATAAATTGGATAAATAGTGCAGTGTTTGGATGTAGAATGTAACATCTCAAAACTCTGAAAGTGCACTATATAGACTATATAGTAGGGAGCTTTCTGAGATTGGGACCAGAGTTTTGTTTCAAGGCTGCACATTACCAAACTAAACAGTGTGCAAATTAGTACACTGCACATACACAGTAGTTACACGAACAGATTCAGAACAGTAGTTACAGAACAAAAGTTAACAGTAATATGAACTTATACTTTTCTAATTAAAAAGACAAAAAATGACTTTGAACTCATAAAATGTGTCCGACATCAACAGAGGAGCGAATGATGACTGAAGAGTTCACTCTTATGTATAACTTAAATATATATAAATATAAGTATTGTGTTTAAACTGAGGCAAATGTAAAACAGTACAAATGTAAAAAAAAAAAAAAACCTCTTTAGTAGCTGGCAGTAAAGCTCTAATAAATGAAAAAATAAACAATTAAAATCAAACTTTCTGGCACCATCTTTAAAGAACTTCACAAGAATGGTGTTTTGTGGCTCAGCGGTGAGGGCGGGAACAGCAGTGCTATGGCGCAAGCAGAAAATCTGCCGTAGAGCAGATCATCTCATTTCGGTTCAGCCTTCGTGGGTCTAAGCAGCCTTCGAAGCACATGCCTTTTTAGATTGCGTCCTTCAAAGGATCCAGCCCCTAAATTGGGACACACTGAGAGCTTTAGTCTGGAGGCGGAGTGTTATTTATCCCTGTATTTTAGAGGAGGAAGTGAGGCTGCATCCCTGTCCCTCATGGCCACATGGTAAGCAGGTAGATCCTACTGTTTTTAAGTAAGTGTGTCTCAAAATCTGAGAATCAATGTGGAACATTAAGAATCACTACCGAAACACATATTTTCTGCAATTAAGTAAACATTATTAATATTTATATATTATATATAATGCAGCAAAAAAACCATGAGATAGCAAATTACATCACAAAACAGTCCCTGACTCTTCAAGAAATATCTGAAAGCCTGACTTTTTCATGAAACAGTAAAGTTTGTTCAGGTTTCTGTGCCAAATGGTGTAAAGCCACCAAGAAAGAGGAAATCTACAAATCAAACAACATAACAACATAATACATTTAACTTGTATTTAATGAAAAAGCAAAACGGCAACAGAAATGTTCAATATTAAAAATCTTATAAAGAAAAAAATAAAGAGTTAGCTGTCATCTTTTGAAAAGCTTTAAAACTACAAATCAATTACATTTTGGAGCAGATAAGGGTTAAAGAATACTGTAATTAATTTAGTGACAGGTTTTAACACGTGCTGAAGTATGAAGAGCCAGAGAAGCTGATACTTTCCGGCTCTCAAACAGTTCCACATTAAATGTCATATGTATTTCTACAGTGGCAGTGGTTAAAGAAGCACAATACTGAAGCTATAAAATACCATGATAACTCTCATTTAGTGTCCTCAATCCAGGGTAAATATAATGTATTGTTCCCTTAATGAGCCAAAACTCCATATACAGCATCTCTATAATAGCTCAGCGGGGATCCCTTGTGAAGAAAGTGTATGGATTTTCTGCCTTTGAATATTGCTTCTGTTCCTTCATCCTGGACCCCCTGCTGCTTCCTCTATTGGCTTCAGAATAAAGTTCTGGATCTGAATCAACAGCAAGATTTCTTCACTGCCACAGCCTCAAGACTTCCTGGTGCTCTGTCAGCTTCTGCCAAAAAAAAAAACCCCAAAAAAACAAAACGCAGTGTTATCATTCAGAATGCATTAATCAGTATAAAGAATACGGTGTCAGAAACAAGCATTAAGAGTCTTTGTGTTACAGTTATTAGGTAATAAAAGCAGTATTACTACCCCTGTTTCTCTGTTTATCATCTTTATACTAAAATTTGTTTATTTTGATTTCATATTGCTTTCATAAAACAGTGATAAAATACTATACAATGTAACAATGTCCAATAAATGATTGAGTTTTGAAATAATCACAATAAATAATTATTCCATTAACCAACATAATAATTTAATGCCTTAATAGTTGCTGGGTGTGTTTTATAAGTTTTTGTAACAGGCTTGGGCAATAAAAAAAAAACTTGATTATCAATGATTTTGCCAGTTCAGTCTGCTGCTAACATTAAAAGATTTATTGAAGCTTTATTGAAAGTTCAGTGAAAATCACAAATTGAGTATAATACTGGATAACTCAACATTTTCAGTTAATAAACTATTTCACTCTCATTTTGAAAGCTGTAACTGCAAACACATGTGTTGTGAGCTCCAGCTGGTATGGGTTCATTACAGCTTCTTCTCTTTAAATGACACACTCAAAAAACCTATTAGACTTGCAAGCTAATAGCTCCCTGGAGAAACATGCTAAAAACTGCTAGAATGCTAAATGTGCTCAAGTGAGTTGAATTATCTATTGTTCAAATAAAAAAAGACATTTAATATTAGGAAGGCTGTTCAGAATTTAAAAACTTTGCTTTCTTTCCCAACATGGCAATTATCACTTTTGAAACACTATCTGGTTTCTTGTCAATCATCACTAATATCCAATTACATCCCCTTACACCCAGAATCCACTTCCACACTTGTTTGCTACATTGTATAAATATATAGTACAGTATAAATCTTAAAAAGCAAACTTCATGCACAAATATGTCTTGTCTGATCGACTCCATTTGCCAAACTATCACATCAAAATGTTCATTCTTCATCCATCCAAAGACTGTATGCTCTTAACTAACAACTTACTGAGAATGTCTCCGTCTCCTATCCGTGCAGAGCTGTTCCCCAGCTCGAGCTCCTGCAGGATGGCATCTTCAAATGCCAAAGCAGCCACTCGAAAGAAGAACTCCTGCACATTCTGTCCTGTGACACATACACACAATGATCTGTGTTATCACAATGACAGCAACACAGCTCAGACGCCGCTTTGCACAAAACAGTCACTATTCATGTATTCATTTATTCAGTTATTCATTTTTCAATATATATATGATAATGCACTTATATATAGAAGGAGAACATGAAAGGAAAATAGGTGAAAAAACAGGAGATTCCAGAACTGGAGGTGAAAAAATAATTAGAAGCTACAGAGAAAATGGAGCTCCTAATAACCACCTGCAAGACCTGGTAGACACCAAAACTTTCCCCATCGGATAAACAGCACCTTTCTTGTACTTAAACAACAAAACATAACATTTTTTGAGGCTGTCACTTTTCCATACTACTTTTGCAAACTCCTATATTTCAAAAACACAACACATTTTTTCAGTGATATATGCTTTATGCTCAGTGATATATGATATAAGGTTTTCATCTTTGAGAGAGAGGAGAAAATCAAGCTGCTTGATATTATATTAGTTGATTTTCTATGGAATATTGTCTTTGGTAGAAAGCCAAGGATGGTCTCTGACTTTTGCCCAGTACTGTATATTGATTATTAATGTAATTTAATCCAAAAGTAGGAAGCTGAAAGTAGGCTATTGTTTTTTATTTATTTATGTTTGATTATTTTACATAGAATACTCACATAAATTAATATTCTAAAAGCATAAAGCACATACGACATGAATGTCAGTGCAGCATGTACCTGTTTTGGATGAAACAGACCAGAACTCTGCGTTCATCTCCGATGCCATCTTCACTGCGTCTCTCTCTGTCCGCTGGCATTCCTCTGGAGACTAATAAGAGCCACACTAATATAAGATTCTAAACTGCCTGTGTGCCTTATTGTACATGTAAGCCAAACATTTATTTATTAAAGATTTAGGGTTTTTAAAGTGACAAATATGTTGACCCATTCATATTATGTTTCATTTTTCTAATATGCTAAATTCAGCAAATATATAAAACTATGTACTGTAATTAGCAGTAAAATGCCTAAATGTTGTAAGTGCTCTGAAAAAAACATCTTAACTTATTTTCACTTTAATTTAACAACACATGTAATTTGGTGTTCTTTTGCATACACCTGTGTTTTAACTTCTTAAATTCTTATGTATTTGTATCAATTGTATTATATACAGTATATATAATTAATTTTTATATTTGTATATATTGATTTTTTTTCTCTCTTGTTTGTGTGCGTGTCTATGTGTATGTGTCAGTATGACAGTAAGACAGAGGAGATTCATTCTCACCAATAGGTCTCTCTTGGTACCAACCAAGAAAATGAAGCAGGCGCTTGGTTCGTTTTCTCTCAGAGCCTCTAGGAGCCACTGCCTGTAAAACACATATAAATATCACTCTGTTATTTTAAGTGCACTTTAGACCTACCTGATAGTACTACGTTATAGGGAGGAGTGGGGCACAAACTAACATGAGATAAAATGTATTTTCATACCAATGTCAAATGTAAATTTTAGCAATCAGACAGATGTTTCTCTAGATTCTCCCTGAAGACTGTTTTTATCAAATTAACTTAACTTTATGGTTTGTATTTGCCAGTGTTTTTGATAAATGAGTTGTGTTTATATGTCACAGAATTCAAATAAACTAAAATGTTTTACATGAATTTGCCAGATTCTAGTGACCATTGCAACTAGCCCCTCCTTCTGTTACAATGAAGTCCTTCTATGGGGTAAGTTGAAGCATTTACACTCACCCCCTTTCACTCAAATTGTTCATAAACAGTATGTGTTTGAAATAACGGTTTTGTTTTGATTTTCAGTAGAAATGTTTAGATTTACTGAATTAAAATGATTATTAATCTTAATTTAAAACTGATTTAGCAAAATTTGAAATGTGATTTTACTCCTTTCTCCCCTCTACAGCTATTGCGCTCAAACCCAGGCGCATGGAAAACTTTCATGTTCTTCCTGTTAAACCTCCAAAGTTCTAGTTCTGTCATTGCTGTCCAAAAAAAGCATCTTGATTGTTAGTTTTTGGCATAATATGAGCTCAAGCAGCTGTCCTTTACATTGTATGAACATTTCCAGATGATGAAACCAATAGATTCCAAAATTACCTTGGAGAAAAAATTGAAAGTATATTAAGGCTTAATTACACAGATAACAGTGTGAACTGAGTTATTCCTAAACTGTAAAAGTCTGCAATAAAAGTGTGAAGCCACCCGCAGGCCCTGGACATTTAAGAGGTGAAAGTGAACTTACAGATGACTACAGCGTACATGCCTATATATTTATAGTTTTAAAGTGTATATATATATATACATAACACCATATGCATGTTTAAAGGGCCCATGTCCTACACTGTCTTGTACAATAATAGCACTTATTTTGCAATTTTCTTATATTTTATTTTTTCTCCTCAGATCCTATTATAATATTTGTATGGTTTTATGTATCAGAAATGGTAATTACTCAATTTTACATGACCATTTTCCAACCTTATTGACATTACACTTAAGTAAATGTGACATCACAAAAATAATTAATTAAAAACAGGCTGCTTTTGTAGCTGAGTTTCCATATATAGGCTGTACAGAATGCACACGTACAACACCTAAAAAGTGAGTTTTATATGACACAGGCCATTTAAAGTATGTCCATGACCTTCACTCACCGTGTGTGCTCCAGGGTCTTAATATCTGCCATATCAAAGACAGTAATGATCACTGTGAAAGAAACAAACAGAAAACATTGTCATTATGCTGGGTACCCACTATAGGCATTCATATGATAATAAAATATAAAACTGTAATGAAGATCTCACCCTGAGCTCCTCTGTAATACGCCGAAGCAATGCATTTAAATTTCTCCTGGCCGGCAGTGTCCCAGCTACAAGCACAAAATCAAATACAGCGATTGAAAGTGACGCAAGAAAAATAGCACTTAATTAAGTATCCTCAAAAGTGAGTTAGATTATAACAGTTAGAGTTAGAGCGGTGAAGAAGCCCCACTCACATCTGAAGAGAGTACGGAAGCCCAGACAGTTCAAATCTCTCTATTTCAAAATCAACCCCGATAGTGGCCTTGTAGTCTCTGTCGAAAGCATCCTTACAGAACCTGGAACACAAGAACATCTCAGGTGGAATACAGGATACAGCATATACTCACAAACAGGCCACAAACATTTCATTACAATTCGTTTACATTAAAGTATCTGTACCTGTTAATTAAGCAAGTCTTCCCCACATTGAGGTCTCCCACTACAACAGCTTTTGACATCTTTAGTCTGTCCAGTCTAAAAAAAGGTGAACAGAAAAACAAAGACGTTCTTCAAAAAAAGAGTTTCATGTTTTCATAAAAGTGCCTTTTGTTTTCAGTGCACTAAGTCACATCTGTCTTGTACATTACAAATGATGCAACTGCAATTAACTACCAGGTGACACTCAAGTATAATAAAAAGTACAGACTGGTGTTTGTCTAGTTTAGCTATTATTTATTGCTATTAGAGTGATTATTATTATCATTATTATTATTATTATTACACATCCTTTATGACATACTGTTTTATTATTAGTTGCCTTAATGATCTATTTAATCCCTGGCCATGTACCATCTACAGTGGGCAATGTAGCGGGCATGTTTTTTACAGTTGGGTGGATTTTTTCTCATTTGGTACACACTTAAAGTATGCTGTACATTAATGCTGTGCACTGGGCGGCACCAATCAAAACAAACACAGATTCAGTCACTAAACAGGACAAAAATCCCATTACTTTGGTGAAATACTGACCCCTGTTGCCTGGCCGCTCGGTCTAGGCACACTGTTTTAGCTTTAGCATTCCAGTCGTCCTTCATCTGCAGACAGGCCTGTGGATTATAGCACTGCAACACACAGAAACACAGAAACACTGAGCAACAACTACCATATCTGCACATGCACACAATAATGTGCAAATGTTTTAGACACCTGAGCAAAATAAAATTAAAAAGTTGTTGATCTGGGTGGGAAGCATTCATCTGATCAGAAACAACACTGACACTACAATAAATACAAATAATATTAATACAATAAGTAGGGATTTTATGTGCCAATGTGTTTGTTTAACACTTTACAAACTTCTCCTCAAGGAAGCTCAGCATTATTTGAAGCTAACATTCATTACCTAGTTGGATTAATCAATACTTAATTCTGCAAAATCTAGTGTGTTGCTGATGAAATGTAATAAATCATAAAGGAGAAAACTGGAAATACACTTTGTTCTTCAGACTAGCTCACAAGATATCAACTACTTCTGTAACTGTAATCATGGTGATTTGCATTTATTCTAATAATACATGGTGTTTTTACTGGTAAAAAGACAAACGGTTTTAAATAATGTGCTTAGGTGCACATACTGCACAGTACGGTACACGCATATATACTGACTGGCCACTTGAATAAGTACATCTTCTTGTATCTACAGAAACAGATGGACATCTGTCTGTAATTGTACGACTACATAGTGCCCTTACAGAGCAAGTGGAGCTGATAAAATAGACTATGAGAAACAAGGAAGTATACTTAATACACACATATATATATATATATATATATATATATATATATATATATATACACTTATCATCACTAAACGTGTTTGAGGTTATTTGGATGGTGAGAAACAAAAAATGGAACCAACTTCTAAGACTGAACTTTGGAGATGTGGAACAATATCCCTGCAGCTTTCTTTAAAAGCTGAAAAACAGACTTCTTCAACAGGTGTATATTTATATTCACATTATATTAATATAAGGTGTAATACTGATATATTATCTTCATATTATGTATTATATATATTGTATATTTTTTCATGTATCTTGCTTTGTCTGCCACTGAAGCATAATCTCTGCCTTTTGCACAGTACTATACATATTACGGATGTGCAATATGGGCACGTAAACGGTCAGATATCACAACGACCACATGAGAAGTAATAAATTATTATTAAAATAGTGTGCCTCTGGATGTGACGCGAGTACAGAGTGAGTATATATATATATATATATATATATATATATATATATATATATATATATAAAGGGAAAAATGGAAGGAGTCATGCTGTTTATTTAGTAACTGTCCCCCACTCTCTGAATTGACACAGTGGCTCTCTTTGACTGCAGCAGAATGGACTTGATGAGTTAACGTGTCCAGATCCAGGCAAGGTCCTGTGATCTGTTCTTCATAATCAGCTCAGTCTGAGGCCTCTCTGTGGAGGTCACACATCTTTAATCAGAAGCCTGCAGCGTACCACAAACAACCTCCAGAATGTTTTTGCTTTTCAGCAAAAGTAGGAGAGGATGAACGCAGCTAGCACTGAGTTGACTAGGTTAACACTTAGCCGATTGATTACATAGTGTATTACATCCGAGTCATAGGTTTGAGTCTGCATGACTGACTTTTTCTGTTTGTTTTAGTGTCAACAGGTGACAGAAGCATTGCCAAAACATGTACAGTCTGTTTTCTGTGAAACAAAACAGTACACAGCAATAACTTTTCATCAAATTCATATTCAAATCATAATAAAATATATCTTCTTCTGCATACAAACATGCTTGAAAGTTTTAAATCTGTACTTTCAACAGAATTTCTCTGTTTGTTTCAAGGAGCTACAGAGATAATTTATAACAAATTACACCGTGCTGCTGATAACTGCGACTTCTAAGGGTTAACTTCACTTCCTTCAGTGTAAATAATCACCATCAGTCTAATCAATGTGATACATGTGACGTTCCTCAGCAGAACACTTACAATAAGAGAAACAGACTGACATGATACAACTGAAAGGCTAAAATATGAGGTTTTCAGGATCAAACAGTGTGCAAAATATCTATTCCTTTTAAAATAAGTCATTATATTCTCCATTTCAGCACTGTACGATATCATTATCTGTCCTACCTTTGGGAATTTGGATATGATCCTGTTTTTGCTGACAGGTGGACTGAAATGCATTCTCTCAGCAGGCCGTCCGTGCGTCCAGGTAACTGAGCTGAGGGGAGAAGAGCACACAGAGAGCTCAGCAGCCTGCTATTAGCTATTTACCTTCTGGGCTGTTTGCTAGGAGACAAAAAACTGCACACCTGAAAAGCTGCACACCTGTAAGGCGTCAGCTCGCTTACTTATCTCAGCTTTGCATTTAAAGATAAGGCTCTCATAAGGACTTCTAGATATAAGTTAGAATAAAGGCATATATAGAAAAAGCTATATAAAATCAAGAATCATTAAATGACTCATATTCTCTTCCTTTTGATTTTGCATGTTTTTAAACCTCTCTTTAACCCTTAGAATTAAACAGGCTCTTTCTGTAAATGTGCCTTTAAGACATATTGTTGAACTGTTGGAACAAAACAGTAACTTCACAGGAAAAGGAGGAAACATTCTTAAAGGGACATTCCACCATTTTTTTTCATTTTCATAATTTAATAGGGGGCACATTAGGGGGCAGTGAGCACACTTGCCCAGAGCGGTGGGCAGCCCTATCTGCAGTGCCCATGGTGCAGTTGAGGGTTAGGTGTCTTGCTCGACATCTAAGTACTGTCGGCTTTGGGGATCGACCTTCCGGTCACAGGGTCGGTTCACTAACCTCCAGCCCATTGTTTTAATAATTTCATAAAAAATACATTTTAATAATTTCATCATGCAGAAATCTTGAAAAATCTGTGGAAATGCCCTTTAACTTTAGTGACACTATGTAAATGACTTCTGTTCTGATTGGCTGCTCTGTATTTTGCCTCATTCCAAAGAAGCCCAGGCTGAAACACTCACAGTGTGAACGTCATGCCTTCGACTGTTTCTGACAACATATGTAAATGTGCTTGTTTTTGTGACATCACAAAAACAGTGAATTCAAAACAAACTCTGTTTTTACTGCTGTATGGACTGGGCACTGAACAGTATGCTTTGAAACAATATTTACACGCTATGTCAGATTTTTTTTTTTTTTTTTAAAGCAGGTATGGTTCAGTTCTTCATGACATAGGCCTCTAAGCACAGCCTCTATTACTACTGCTGTTGCTTCTATATAACTTAGTTAAATGTTTTAGCGCATTTCTATGAGTTTTTCCAGTCCCATAAGGAAATTCAGATACTTTAAGGTGCTCCTATTCCTGACACAGTTTATATAATCCGACAGTTTGCACACTCTTAAAAAAGATGGTTCTTCCGGTTTCCTCCCACAGTTTGAGGACATGCAGTCAGGCCAAATGGACATGCTACATTGGTATGGGTGTGGGTGTGGGTGTGGGTATGAATGTATGTGTCTGTCTGTCTGCCACCCAGTGACTGCTGGGATCCCCCCCCCCCAGGTAGCCAGAAGGATAAACGGCTTAAAAGGTGTGTGTGTGAAACAGTTCTTCAGATTGATGGAGAATATGTTGTGCATGGTTTTATATAGCACCAAAAACAGTCTTTCTATCGTGACAACGTCAAGCTAAAACACCCTTTAATATTCAACCATATTCAAAAAGGTTCCGTATAAAGCCATATAACCTACAACACATTCTCCATCAATCTGAAAAACCATTTCATCATGCAAACAACTTTTTAACAGCGTAGTGTAGAAACGAAACCCATGTCGTAGAGTCAGAGGAACCTAAGCAGCTTTATTTGATGAGACCATATTGTTTCCACAAAATCATGAACATTTCAGAGGATTATAACGCTAAATCTGTTATTTAGTGGCAATAGAATCAACACAAACGCATTTAACTAGCTTCGCGGAGGAGGGGTGGGGCTGGGGGCTGTGGACAGATCGGTAAGTTAAACTGCCGAATGGATATGAAAGCAGACGTTAACTAGCAGGTCGCTAAACTAACCGCATCGTTTCTTTTCTCTGGGCGGAGCCGACTGCTCACTCATCAGGCGTTTTAGACGCTAATACTGTTTGGAACCGTTTTTCTTTGGATTTCTGATGACTGCTGGTCTATTTTAATGTGTTTGTTCTGTATTTTCTGCGCTGGTATCTGTAACTTACCTGACAAACCGAGTGTGGGTCTCTATGCGTCGAGGCAAATCTCCATGGCAACCACTGCACCGTCGGAGAAACCACGTGACTAAAGGCTGACGTACCGCGATAGCGGAGAGAGCGATTTATTACAAAAAAAAAAAAAACGAAAAAAAAATCTATTCACAAAATTTAAAAAACAAAAAAAAATTAAAGCAGTAAAAATCTGCAGCAGTCTATCAAAAAGGCTGACTTAGTTTGTCTC
Source organism: Pygocentrus nattereri (assembly GCF_015220715.1). NCBI lineage: Eukaryota > Metazoa > Chordata > Actinopteri > Characiformes > Serrasalmidae > Pygocentrus > Pygocentrus nattereri. The sequence continues at coordinate 20,436,356 of NC_051228.1, read as the reverse complement.
AAAATGATGTCATTTTCTCTAAATACTACCAATAATAACTACCATGCTTTATTTATGTCGAGAGGTTGCCTTATTAACTTTAAAGAAGGTGAGTAATTATAATGATAAAGTAATAACTCAACAATTTTAAGTACTATGTCAATATATCGAGAAAATATTCTTTTTTTTTTATTTATTTAGTTATTTAGTTACTTAGAGATACTAACTCACTTTATGTGACATGCTACTGCCGGAAACAGAGAAGGCTCGGAAATGGGTTTTAAAATAAGAATCAGAAAAAAAACTGTTAAAAATGAAATTATTAAAAATAAAGAAATCATAAAGAATCAGCTTAGAAAGTAAAAAAATACATAAAAATTAGAAAGCATTTTTTCTGTTTTTATAGTGAAATAACATATTGGCAAAATTACCTCAGAGCCTGCTGAAAAAAAAGCACAGGACAGCACGCATTTCATGTTGGTTTATGCTGGTCTAGTGCTGGTCTGGTTCTGGTTTAGCTGGTCACCTCAACGTAGTCATGCTGGTTGACCAGCATCAAAACACAACATGCTGTTTTTTGCTGGTGATCAGCCATGCTGGTCTATGCTGGTTTTCACAGCAGTGTAATTTCAGTATAAGACATTTTTGTTCACATATAAAAGTTAACAGTAATTATTGTAATTATTAAGTGTAAATACGTGTAATTAAACATTCCGCCATCTCCCCAAACCCTTTAACTTACACAGTGTTAGATAAACCACAAAAAAGTCTCCACGAGAGAGGATGATCTGTGGTGATCAGCTAACAGTAGACTGGAGCACATTTCCCCAGCAGATGTCACTGTAACACCAGAATAAACCTGATTTGCCTTCAAACAGACTGCCTGCCCTGTAAAATACTATTTTATAAAAAATAATATTTAATACACTTAATGTAATCAGCTGTGCCCTTTTTGGCACAGCCTCAATTTATATTTTTAAGAGCGTTTATGAGTATTTTCATGAATGTGAGTGTGGTTTTGGCCTCACCACACCACTAGGTGGCGAGAGAGGGTCTACACACACACACACACACACACACACACACACACACACCACACACATGCTGTGTCATGCTAAGCATGTTAGATTGTGCTCTTCTGCTCATTTTAAATGTGGTTCCAGTGTGAAATAGCATGCAAGCAGGCCTATATAATGTTATCTTCACATTTTCTTTATGCTGTAAGGTCACAAATTGAAGTGTTGCTGTCTAGTATTAAATCATCAGCCACTGTCTTTTTTTAATGCACATACAGGGCCACTTTCACAACGGATTATAAGCCTTGGAGGCTTGTTCGGCCTGGAGAGGCTTAGAGGGCCCTAACTTTCGCAGCTGTGTCAACCACCTCTTTTAATGATCGCTAAAGCCAAATGTGTGTAAGATAATCACCCTGGCTCATCCTGGGTGCGATTTCATTTAGTGTCAGATCAATTGTGCTTTACAGGGAGGCTGAGCAGGAGTCCAGATTGACACTTATAATTTCACTGTGGCCCATAACTGCCTGAACTGGTGATGAATAGTAGTTATATGCTGAGAAAGAAGTTGGTCAGAATGCCAGCCACTTTTCCGCTCTTGAATAAAGCCATCGTTCATTGTTAAATGTGCAAAAGTTTGTAGACACCTCCTCATTCTACTCAGTGTTTCTCCTAGAAGAGAAATTACATTGATTTTTCAGGAAAAATATGCATGGTTGAGGTGGTTAAGGTGTTAACACAGTGATTCAGACTGGTTTGATGTGAAATTCTCAGTTTTAGAGAAACTTTTCACAGTGGTGGTGATAGGAACCAGACATCCACCTCTAAAAGCTCCTTCACAGAAAGTCATTGTAGGAAGTGGTTATGAATACATTGTGTGATGTTATTTTAATGCTTTTGGCCTGAAATGTAATTTTAAGAGCCGTCACTGGCAAGGAGATACATGCAGAACATTAAGGCTCAATCATCCCCAGAGAATTTTATTTTTTTTCAGACTTTCTACTATTCATCAACTTTTGGATAATAAATAAAATGGTTGTATTTTATGGGAGGCAAATCCAGCCAAAAAGGAAATGAAAATGAAAACAATAAAATGTAAATGCAAACCTCTTTTTGCCATTTCCTTTTCCAAACATCTGCACAAACATCCTGCCAAAATTGAAAATGAAATGAAATGCCTTCATTTGCAATTTCATTTTTCTCATGAGCACGAGTCGTTTGTGACAAAAATAAAAATAAATTGAAAACGCCGATTTGTCATTTCTTTTTAGTCGTTATTCTGATTTTTCATGGCCAACTCTAAAATGAAAAAGCTAACAGACAAAAGCAAATGCAAACTTCACTTTGGCTTTGGCTTTTCTTCATGAAACGCAGAATAAGTGTCAAAACTAAAATCAAAACGCAAAGTTTACTTTCTTATTTCTTTTTCATAGCAATCGGCTGCAAATCTGACAAAATTCAAATGAAAATGCAAAATGAATAAATCAACAGCAAAGTGACAGTCTGTGATTCCGTTTTCAGTGCTGTCGTGCTTTAACTGTCAGAATGAAATGGAAAATGAAAACGAGCATCAGTGCCACCTGCTGGAGATTCACTTTTCATTTTCCAGTTTTCTTTTTCTTTTTCTAGCTGACCAACATGCAAATGTATGTTAATTAGCACTAGGCGGGGCCACGGGGTACATTTTAGGACATCCTCAGCCGTCTGAGTCAGATTCGCCATCATTCCTCAAGAAAAAAACTTCGAGTCTCCAGAAAAAAACACCGTCATGATTCGGATCTGGTGAAACTGAACATCAGACCAAATGCTGTCAGACCAAACGGCCTCAGAGAAAGGTTATCAGACCAAACGGCCTCAGATAAAAGTTAACAGACCAAACACAAGCCTGGTCGAGCAAAGACTAGATCGTATGACTTAGAACACTATGGTGTATCTCGATATAAATGCCAGTGTAACATTTTCGCAGTTTTTTCTGAGGCCGTTTGGTCACCAGATCTGAGACATGACGTGTTTTATCTCAGATGGCTGGGGCTGTCCTAAAATGTACCCGTAGCCCCGCCTAGTGCTAATTAACATATATTTGCATGTTGGTCAGCTAGAAAAAGAAAAAGAAAAAGAGAACTGGAAAATGAAAAATGAATCTCCAGCAGGTGGCACTGATGTTCCTTTTCATTTTCCATTTCATTCTGACAGTTAAAGCACGACAGCACCGAAAACGGAATCACAGACTGTCACGTTGCTGTTGATTTATCCATTTTGCATTTTCATTTTAATTTTGTCAGATTTGCAGCCGATCGCTATGAAAAAGAAATAAGAAAGTGAACTTGATTTTGATTTTTTTGATTTTAGTTGTAGATGTTGTGAGCCTAGGTTCCTATCACCACCACCATAAAGAAATCAGAGTCTGCAAGTTTCTCTTCAATTGATTTGATTGTATTCAGCCACAAGTGCATTAGTGAGCTCAGGTACTTATGTTGGATAATCAGTTCTGGATCACTCTGACTCAATAAAAGGTGTTAGATGAGGCAGGTCAGGTTTCATTTTTGAAGTTTTTGACCTAAAATTTGCTTGTTGCAAACCAACTATGTAGTAGATAATTAGAGCTCTGTAGAACTGGTTATTACAATACTGCTTAATATGTAAATATATAGAAATATTTTTGTCTTATTATATGGACTAAATGAATCACAGAGTGAATGATATGTTTTGAACCATGAACGGTTTTTGCACTACCTTACAGTCTTTTATGTCAATAAAGCAAAGAAAAATGGGTTTTATGTGTTATGGGCCTTTTGAGCAATTGTTCCTCTTTTTGCACTTGTGTTATTTTGGATTTTTACTTTATTCAAGGATTATTGAAACTGAATACTTGTGCTTTTACTCAAGAACATGTGTAAAAGGAAAATCATACCTTTTACTCTTCATGTTTGTATTTATTTTTCATTTCTAGTGCATTTGAGTTTTTTTTTAACTTTTAACTCTCAGACAATTTCATATCAATAATGTAAAAATAAACTGCTCACAGCCATGAGCTACACACTATTTTATTCAAAATAAGAAACATGTTTTTCCACTGAAATAGTAATTGTGTCATAACACATTGGTAACACTTGACATGAGCATGTGACATTACTGGAGATGTTCATGTTAAACATAGTTCTTATGACTGTTAGAGCTTTCATTTATGCTGTTATATCACACTGCAGATGCCAATATTGTGATAATAATTAACAAACGATAATGTGATGCAAACAAAATTCCTCGGTCTTGAGAATGAATCAGGCCATTCAGCGTCTCATCGTGGTCTCTATTTCAAGTTGAATTTCTCTGCTCCTCTTGCTTAATCCCACTCTGAAAAATGAGCTTAGCTTGTGTGTGCGTTCTCGCCATCTCTCCTTCGTTACTGCTCATGACAGTCACAAGGCACGCACCAGCCAGCCCTGCTGTTCAGCCCTGTGTGGGATTTTTCATTCATTTGATTTTATTGTCCTGAAAACAGCTGCCTGTTTTTCCCTCTGTACTTTTGAGGTCCACTTTATAGCGAGCGATTGCCGATGGGATTCATGTTCATCAGAGCTGATTTAAGGTCAGGACAGTGTGACCTGTTAAAGTGCTGACCTACAAGTGGTTGTCATGGTGACTTGGGTGCCCCTTAAACTAGCTGAACTCACTAATTAGAGCACCTGTCTGGATACTTTCAGACATATAATGCATATAAACACACAATCACTTTATTAGAACCACCGACCCTGTACTTCCATTCACTGGCCACTATGTGAGAAACATCCACTTGTACGTTCACTCACTGGTCACTTTATAAGAAATACCTACCTTGTAGTTCCACTCACCGATCGCTTTATTAGAAACACCCACCCTGCATGTTCACTCACTGGCCACTTTACTAGAAACACCTTCTTTGCATTTCCACTCACTGGCCAATTTATTGGAAATACCTACCTCCCACAGCCCAAAGACATGCAGTCAGGCCAATTGGATATGTTAAATTGCCCCTAGGTGTGAGTGACTGTCTGTGTCTGTCTGTCTACCCTGCAATGGACTGGCAACCTGTCCAGGGTGTATCCTGCCTTCCGCCCGATGACTGCTGGGATAGGCTCCAGCAACCCTCCACGACCCTGACGGAGAAGCAGCATTGGAAAATGGATGGATGGATGGATGGATGAATGGATGGATGGATGGATGGATGGATGGATGGATGGATGGATGGATGGACCTACCTTGTATTTTCACATACTCACCCCCTTATTAGAAACACCCTTCTTGAACTTCCACTAACTGGCCACTTTATTAGAAACACCTATCTTGTGTTTTCTCTAAATGGCCACTTTATAAGAAATATGTACCTTGCATTTTCCCTAACTGGTCACTTTATTAGAAACACCCACTTGCACGTCCACTAACTGGCCACTTTATTAGAAACGCATACCTTGTACTTCCACTAACTGGCCACCAAATTAACCACCTTCTGTTTTATTTTTTGTCTTCTGATATGAGCATTTTCATTAGTTATTTCATGAAACTTGTTTTATAAATTTGAGACACTTGCATCTGTTGTAGCTGAGTTTCAAAAGAGTTTTAACATGCTTTACATCATACAAGCCATATTGCAATTCAGAGTCATGTAGGTTTCAAGCAAGTTAAATGACAGTTAGTAAAACTATCCCAGCTCCAGTAGGACTTCACTGCGAACAAACCAGACCAGAAAAATGAAGCAGCTCCTCCACACATTTGCTTCTTTCTCCTCTCCAAGTGCAAAACAATAGAGCACTCTGTAAACAGCGACAGAGGTCAACCCGGGTTTGGGCACTAATTGGCATGGAATGTGTGACCGTCCCAACTGTCTTCTCCACCATACTCATTTTTTTTTTCAATCACACTTTCTCCTCTCTCTCACACACACATGCACACACCCACACATGGCTTTTTACATCTCAGGCAAACTCTCTGTAGACATAAATCAATTTCAGAATAATTTAATTGCGCACTTAATTAGCGCGTTGATTGTTTGGCGCTAGCGCAGGGCAATCAGATTTCAAGGGTGTCCAAGAGTGGACTAGAGCACAGAAGAAGGAGAGAGAGAGAGAGAGAGAGAGAAAGAGAGAGATAAAGAATGGTGTGTGTTGTGGGAATACAGCAGAGAATGCTGGGACTTCCCAGAATGAACCGAGCTGAGTTATGTAAAGACAGCCACAGAAGGAAAACCATTTTCTCATGGATTCCTGCATGTATGCACTGCAGCTCCACGAGTGACTGAGGAATAATGACGAAAAACACAGAGGTCAGCAGCTACAGTACTGTGCAAAAGTCTGAGTCTGACCCCCCCACCTCACTAAGATTAGATAAAAGAAGGAGGAAGGTCAGAGAAAAACAGGAATTTCCCAAACTGAAGTTGAACAAATGGTTATAAGCTAAGAGAAATTTTGACTTCTAACATCCACCTGGAAGACCTGCTAGACACCAAAACTGTCCCCATCAGATAAACAGCACTTAAAGCTTTCATCTTTGAGAGAGAGGAGAAAATCAAGCGGCTTCAGATCTGAAAACAACCACAGGTGTTTCTGCCCATCCTTCCACTGTGAGAAGACAGCTCAGCACTATGGGTCTGAAAGGATATATAGCTGTCAAGAAGCCTCAGTGAGAAAAGGAGACACATCAAACAAAGAAGCTAAACAATGGACTGACCACTACAGAGTCCAGACCTCAACATCAATGTGTTTAATTACTTCAGAAAATGATCAACCAGCTTCTAAGACTGAACTTTGGAGGTGTGGAAAAATATTCCTGCAGATTTATTTATAAAACTGAAAGCAGGTCTCCTTTTTTTTGGTGATGAAAAATGAATAGCTTGTACATGATGGCCATTTTGAGTGGAAATTAAATAAATGAAGGGTAAACTCTCATTTTTCGCACAGTACTGCCTATAATCTAGATGGAGGATTCCACACTCACTGTCCATAAAGGAGGAGCACTGTATAGCTCCACAGTTACAGACTGTAGTCCATCTGTTTCTCTGCATACTCAGTCAGCCCACTTTTAAACCCTTAATTTATCATTTCAAATTCAGTCTCTTGGTTAAATGAGACAACTGATTTACAAAACAATTGAACATTTCAATTTCTATGTGCCTAAAAGCAATACATTTATTAAATAGTAATAATCAGATATGTTTATTGTTGTTTGATGTTCAAGTTATAACTGTACAACTTTAGACCAATCAATACAGTTCTGTGGCATTTTTATTTATCATCCTAAATTTACTTACAAGACATAATTTAATTAATTAATTAAATTTAGACTACTATTTAGATTAAATAATTGAATTAAGACTACTATGAAAATAATATGTAAACTATGTAGTTATGACAGTAGCCACGTTTACATGCAGCCTGATAATCTGTTAATAATCAGACTAATAGCTCAATAGGATAGAATACATCCATGTAAGCCTCACTTGGAACAGACTTGTCAGATTGAAGCCATTCGAAATACGATTTGTATCCAGTTGAACGAGGTGGGTAATCCTGTAAATAATCCGTTAAATAGAAGAATAATAACCATGTAAAGCCTATATCTGATTACATTCCCAATTAGAAAGTTTCAGTATTTTCTTTAATAAGTATGTGAAGTACATTTTCCTGAGTCAGACATCATTTTAAAGTAATTAAAAACACAAATAGGCTTCATCAATACCATGAAATGAACATACTACAAAGCTCAGTATAACATATACACTCACTATTCACTTTATTAGAAACAACTATCTTGTACTTCCACTCACTGGCCAATTTATTAGAAACACCTACCTTGTGCTTCCAGTCGCTGGCCAATTTATTAGAAACACCGACCTTGTACTTCCTGTCACTGGCCAATTTATTAGAAACACCTGCCTTGTGCTTCCACTCACTGACCAATTTATTAGAAACACCTAGCTTGTACTTCCACTCACTGGCCACTTTATTAGAAACACTCACCTTTGTGCTTATATCACTGTTGACTGGTTTACAAAACAATAAAATGTTCCAATTTCTGTGTGACTAAAAGTATGAACAGTAATTATTGTTATTAATATTATTAATACTACTACTAGTACTACTGCTACTACTACTATTGATAATAATAATAATAATAATAATAACAACAACTACAACAATCAGATATGTGGTGTTACATATTCAAGCTATTACTGTATAACTTTAGACTGGTAGAGTACAAGTTCTGTGGCATTTTTGCACATCATACTAAACTTTAGACACGAATTAAGGAAGACTTGTTATTCAGTGATTGCTATGAAAATTTTTGTCTATATTATGTAGTTATGACAGTGAGGTATATAAAAATTGATCTCTCCTTGTACTTCCCTTCACTAGTTCCTTTATTAGAAATACCTACCTTGTCCTTTCAAGCATGGCCACCACCCAAAATATCCAGCCAAGAGTGTCACTGTGATCAGAAACTGAGCATTGATGAAGTACTAGAGGATCACATAAACATGAGCTGTGCATCAGCAGATGAGCCATAGTCTCTGACTGCACAAATGAGGGGGTTTCTAATAAAGGGTCCAGTGTAACTGATGGTAGAACAGTGAACGCATATTTAATCACAATATTAAATAAATAGTTTATTTAGGTGTTTCTCAGAAGTGCCTGTTGAATTTGTTAGATCTGATTTTGTTACGACGCCCACCCAACCAACAAAAACATCTCCAGCACAAGGAAACATTTGCATAAACCTTTTTATTCACTATTATTGTTCTTTTATACTTCTTTTTAAATATTTCTCTGTTTGTTTATCAGTGGACATCATGTAAAGTCAAGCCTGAAGCCCTTAGCTTGGGATGGTCGCACATCATCATCATCATCATAGTTGAAGAAGAAGAAGAGGAAGAGGAGGAGATGAAGAAAGGGGATGGGGCCTTTTCTTCCTGCCGATCACCCCTATATCTTTAAGTGAATTTTTTTTTTCTCACAAAGAATGCACCTCACATACTATTTACACATCATACCGAGAACAATGTCCACTCAAAATGACGGCAGAATAAAAAGGAAAGATTTCTTTCGCTAGTATGAGTTTTTTTTTCCATTACTTTTTTGCTTGTATAAGTTTTTGTTTTTTTTTATTTGTTTGCTTGTTTTTGTTTGTTTTTTTTGTTGTTGCACCAGCATATTCTTGGCTAATATTCACATGCTGGGTTGGGGTTTGAGCTGGATATGAATTACTGTCTCTGCTTACAGTCTTCTCTTCAATAAATACCTCTCAGAAAACAGCTGTACAAGTGTACACAGTGTTCGACTTTGTCTTATAGATACTTTTATATATATATATTTTTGTATATATGCATTTGGGAGTATATTAGTAAAATCAAAAAATATAAGAAAACAAATCAAATGATAATTTATCAAAATTTGAAAGTAACAAAATCATGCATATTTGAATGTTTCAGCATTTTCTTGTCTCTTTTTTTGTTTCTCAGTAAAAACCAAAAAGGTTTTTTTTTGGATGGTCTGTTCTTTATTTACATTTATATTGGCACTATTTACTTTTCTTCTTTTTTTTTGGAAAGTGGAATGATCTTTACGAAACACTTAATGCTCAACTCATCATAACACTCTCGGAAAATCAGGCGTTTGCTCTAAAACTCAAGATCAAAGTACATCCGTACATCCTATTTTAGACAAAACAAACCAAAAAAGACAAAAAAACAAACAGCAAAAAGAGCATTTTTTCTATGGGTCAGACAGCCATAAATAAAATACAGTGTAAAAAGCCATATCTCAGAATTAGACGGTGGCAGTTTTCACCTTTGGAAGGGAACCAAAGTGATATCAGTTTTTTTCTGATAGGCTCCCCAATTACATACTTTATCTCTCTTAGAAGAGAATATTCTAAAAACCGTCCCTGTTTTTAATCCTGTCCCAAAGCAGCATTGCTCAAATCCAACACTCTTGCAGGATGGGACTGGACTCAAAGGGGACGGTGCGGGCTTCTCGTTGTATTTCAGGGGGTTGTTTGGCAGGTCTGAAAGGAAGCTGTCATAAGCTATCATTGTTTCCATGTCAACTGTGTGCTTGACAATCGATTGCAATTGCCAGTTGAGTCTTTTTGTGAGTGAGCAAAAAAACATAAGGGTGTGTATGTGTGTATATTCTCATAAATTCAGTGCAAACACATTTATACCAACGCAGTAGTCCTCAAACATGAACCTTCTAATGTTTAAGCAAGACAGCAGGATCTGCTTCCTCACTCTTGGCCATCTTATATTGGTTCCTGCTATAGCTAGCAAGCGATAGAGGCCAAATACAATGGACGGACCACCAGATCTCAATGTTTGTGAAGGATTTCGCTGATGATCCGCTTGCCTCCAAAAGCCCCAAACATAGACCACCCCCTCACCCTTCCCCTAGTCCTAGCACAGACCAATGTACTTGAGATTATTCTGAATAATCACGTCCGTGACGGCGTCGAACACAAACTGGATGTTGCTGGTATCGGTGGCACAGGTGAAGTGCGAGTAGATCTCTTTCGTCTCCTTGTTGCGGTTCAGGTCCTCAAACTGCCGCTGGACATAGACGGCCGCCTCCTCGTAGGTGTTCTGGCCCTTATAGTCAGCAAAGCAGACGGTTAGCGGGATGCGCTTGATCTTCTCGGCCAGAAGGTCCTTCTTGTTCAGGAAGAGGATGAGCGAGGTGTTGGTGAACCAATTGTTGTTGCAGATGGAGTCAAACAGACGCAAGCTCTCTGCCATACGACTCTAAAGAGAGAGAGAGAGTGAGAGACAGAGAGAGAGAGAGAGAGAAAGAGAGAGAGAGGGAGACACGTTATAGCTATATTTAGAGTATTTTTGACATGCATGAAAATATTCAGTTTTTCTCAGGTCTGAAAAGTTGGAATATATAAAATATACCAGCAAATATCACACTGAAAACACAATATTTTGTTTACATAATATTTCATATATTATACACCATTACTTTATGTAGATTCAGTAATTATCTCCTGAATGTGCAACACAGTCAGGATTCAAGCCTGCAATGCACTGACCAAAACACAGATATGCGCAAATAAATCTCTTTATTGAAATATAGGTTTTATGTGCTGTATCAGTCTCTAATACATTGCCTAAATTTCCTTCGGGATCAATAAAGTATCTATCTATCTATCTATCTATCTATCTATCTATCTATCTATCTATCTATCTATCTATCTATCTATCTATCTATCTAATAAAGCATTTGGCTGCTTCATGTTATGCCTAACAACATCCCTTACTTCTGATCAAACCATTGCAAAGCACAGTCTGTCATGGCTTACTGTTTTTAAAAAACACTGGCAACTTACAATAAAATAGAAACATTTAATGAATAACATAAATGAATGCACCACTTAATAAGGACAACACATTCATTGTATATTGCATTAGTTTTTGTCATATAACTGTGAACATATCATTCTTTTCTTATCAAATTACCACTGCAGTGATAATGGTATTTTCTAGCTAGAGCATCTATTGGATTTTCTGTGTTATGCTAACATCAAGCTAACAGCATTTAATACTACTTAAATCAGATCTATCAAAAACAGTGAATGCTTTAATTCAAAGCCAAACACTGAATGATAAAAGAGGACCCTGCTGAAAAAAACTCAGCATGCATTTCATTCAGGTCTAAGCTGGGGTCTAGTACTGGTCTGGTGCTGGTTTAGCTGGACACCCAGCATAGTCACCATGGAAAACATAACATTAGCTGGTTTTGCTGATGACCAATGTGGGTCAATGCTGTTTTTCAAGCAGGAGAGCCTGCTCGCTAGCCTTCATCTTCATCAGCCTAGTTGTAGTTGTTAAGAAAAATTTTAATTTAAACAAAAGTACAGACAAAACAGTATGTTCATAAAAGCTTATTGTGAGACAGTTTATTATGTTAATGTTATATCATCCACCACCATGCATAGCTACAGGGATTCGGGAGTGCTGCAGATTTCTGACTGAAAAAAAGAAGACAAAACGATGCTGCTCTTTACAATGGTAACTGTAATTCATTATCAGTTCCTGGCACAGTGTAACCAGTAAGTACCCGCCACACCTCCTACCCTGCCTGTGCCAGCTAGTGGCGCAGTGTTATTTAAACTGCAGACTGAAGAGGCTCAGACAGAAACCTGCTCTTCAGCACCCTCCCTCCTCCAACAGCATGCGTCAAACTCGCACTTTATCCTCTAAACCTCATCTCAGCTCGCTGACTCCTTAATGACTGCACATAGCAGGAAAATGTGTTTTTCATGGATCCATTACAGCAGCCAGTGGTCAGTAGGATTGGCTAATTAGAATTGCTATTGTTTTTTTTTTCTCTCAATTGATCTTGCACGCTAAGGTCAGTTCAGGTATTCAGTGGTAGGTCAACTGAGTACACTTTATATATTCCTGTTTAACAAGGAACTGTTCAATATGGACACATCAACAGTGAAACAGTAGATTTATTTTAAACGCATTCCACTAAATTGGGAACCACGTCAATTAAAGAAATGATACATTTTTAATAGGTCAGCCTTTACACTCGGTTGTTTGACCACTAGCTGGCACATTCATATGTGTGTGGTAGGCTTAGGACAGTAAATGCTATTATGAAATGTAGCAATAAATGAATTGAAGATGTTATGCAAATGATCATTCTTTCAAGTGCAACATGATTATTTATTTTATTTACTACTTCATTTAACTGTTACCTTTTATTAGTATTATCAAACTTATCTGTGGTTATTTTAAGAACATATATGATACAAAGGATTGTGCTTAATTGTCTCATACAGAACACTGCCAGCCAATTAACTACCATTAATTCATACATACATTAAAAGCCACCTGGAAAGATTGTAACATAGATTTTCAGTCTGCAGTATAGAAAGCACTGGGGAATACGAAATGAAACAAAGAAACTCTGGTACATTAAGTTTGTTCTGAAGAAGAGTGGAAAACAGCATTGTTGTGCAAGTGACAAAAGAAACCCACAAATGTTTTTTCTCAAAACAAAATTACTATAACCATTGTATTACCTGTATTATGGTCCGTTTCCTCATAAAGAGCATAAAAATTTGCTAATAGTATGCTGATGTCTTGGTAGCTGGCTAGCTCTCCTCACCACCATAAACAGTGTAGTTCTGATGCCTGAAGTACCAGAATGTAACTGCTGCTCCTTTTACAATGTAATGGGAAAATTTGAACAAGAAGCTGGCGAATAGCTGACTTCATATCTGGCTTCATATCACTGAAGAATTATGGGTGGGTAATAATAAATAATTTTCTTCCCCTCTTTAAAGGCATATGATTCCCTAATTGTATATAAAGCTCAGCAACGAGGAATTACCCTCCTCTGCTATCAGTGTAGACTGGCAGGGTTGCCTACAGAGCACCGCTAACAGCCTGTTAATGAAGTAATGCTGTTTTAATTTGAGGGTCCCACTTCGTAGGGAAGATTTCGACCACTACCCCTTGTAGCTCAGTTCCAAGAGGCAAGGTGACACTGAAAAACAAGGGGTAGGGGTAAAAAGAAGAAATGGGATTGGGCCAAAGAGGGAACTTTGGAAGTGTGTCTGCAAATTCCTTTGAGAAACTAAAAGCGAGTATCCTGAAACAAAGTTGAACTAAAGATAAAGAGAGGACATAATAAATACTGACAAGTTACTAATATTTGTACTTGGTGAGGCTTTTCTGACAGGGAAAATTAACATAGTGGCCATTTTGACTGAAAATACATAAGTCCCTGACTTTTCTGGAGGATTGTAGATGCTTATTGTTTTCAAGAATTTATGCATGTAACTACAGTACACATGCACAGTACGATGAAAACCACATTGCAAACTCATAAACATGCTCAAAACAGAACAGGAATGTTAGTGGAAGACTCAAAACTGAGATAGAATGTCAGTGAGTTCATAGTTAGCTTGGCTGGCTAGTAAGCTATCTGACATGCCCTACTTGTACTACAGTAGTTATCAGTCATGTCTGCTATTGCTATCACAAATTCTACAGTTACACTCTATAGCTAATTCCCATTACAATACAGTGATATTAGTTATCTGCTCTAATAAAAGTTCATTCTGTTTTACTGGTGAATGTTTGCACAGCCTGGACGTTTGAGCGGCTCCATTTCTGGAAACATTTCCGTTGTGTTGTGACTGACTTTGCTGTGTTTCTGAAGATGAGTTTGCAAAGCGTCTATGGATTTGCAGCAGATTTTATTATTTTGAGAAGCGTTTGTCAGTCATGGTGGCCGAGAAGACCCAACAAACTGCAAAATAAAAATGAGCTGCAAACTCAAAAACACTATCAAAATGATCTCATTTCATAAACATGCTAAAAATACAAAAAAAAACAAAAAACAAATATGAAACGTCAGAAACGCTGATAAGCAGGTCACAACACAATGGAGGTGTTTCTGGTGGACAATCAAAGAGGACAGAGCCATTCAGACTTTTAAATTATATGCAGCACAAACATTCACCAGTAAAAGTACGTTTTTTGAAGTTCCGAAGATTTGTGTTTCTGAGGACAGTGTTGTGGCTCACATCTTTTGTGTTGTGGCTCATTTCCATTGTGTTATGGCTCACTTTTTTTGTGTTGCGACTGGCTTTGTGCTGTTTCTGAAATTGCCTGTTTTTTCTTCTTGCAGTGTGTGAAATGTAGTTCAGGTGTAGTCACGTTGATGAAAGTGTTTTCTGTGTGCGCAGCGCGTTTATGAGTTTGTAAAGTTTTTTGTTGTACAATGAATAGGGTCTTGTCAGCCAGCATAGTCGATCATCATCTGTAACAATGACACAAACTTAATGTAATGGACAGTGTTTTGCATGCAGTGAATGTTGAGAGAAGTTTGCAGAAATGTGGTAAATCCATTGAAGAAAACTATAACACATTTGCGACCTTTTTAATGCCGCTGCATATCTCATTATCAAAACGTGTCTCTGTGTGAAACTGGCCCTCAGTGTGGTGTCTCTTTCCACAGTATAGATTAACACTAACCAGCCAAATGATATGCAGAGAGAGACGGGCTCACCCACTGATGCTTCAGAATAATATTTTATTGTTCTCTACCAGGAACCCAGCGAATCATCTCCAAATGTCCACAGTATAAATACAAACGATCCCTTTCCAAATATTTATCAAGATTAATTTCCAACCTGCTCAACAGCCAAGGCCTCGCTTCATTCTCCGCCACAGAGCAGCCCAAAAACAACACAGAGGAGGAGAAGAAAACGGTACAAATTGACGCAGCATGTCTAATGAGGGCAATTTGCCCACTGAATCGTTTAGATTCCAACAAGCACTGGATCTTCAATCAGGATATTAACCTCTGTTTCTGTAGACCTGCTCAGCGCTCTATTTAATTCAATTAGTCATCTGCCCATGTGCAATTACCCCATTGCGTTTCTCCCATAATAATAATAATGACAGAGAACAGAATGTAAATAATATCTGTGAAGCGCTCAGAATTGTCCTGCTTCACACTTTTACAGACCTGTGAAAAGAAGCACAATAGGTGTCGTATTTTGTATGAATATTTAAAAAAAAACCCTATTTACCAAATCCTGGAGTCTCTGAAATGGCAAATCCTTGCTCTGATATACAATAGAGAGTTGTGGAAAACTTCATTTATCTCACTTTTTGAGTTTAAAATGTGCCTTACGATCCCCAGCTGTACAGTCTATAAACGGAAACTAAGTTGCCTGCTTTGAATTCATTGTTTTCGTGATGTCGCGCCTTTTCAGCCGAAGGCTGAAGCACAATCCACAAACAAAATGTTCTTCTGCACATTGCACGCAATTCCACAATTCCACAAGAGAGGTCTCCAAATACCCCAAAACTTACATAGTGCAGCTTTAAACAGTTTTTCTAGCTATTAGTTTTGTACCTTTATTTGGAAATGTGCTTTTACTTTTACTGTGGTTCTTGTTTCAGCAAATAAACTACACTTTTATTTGATAACGGGTTTAGGCTATCTACACAGGTTTAATCACTGACCAGTCTGCGTCTGAAAATCGTCTGGAATGTCTTTTGAGTCTTGTGGTCTTGACACTGCAGATTTAATTACACTATGGCATGACTGAACCGTATCTGTTTACGGAGCTTTTGGAGACATCAGCTGTGGATTGCTCTGCACCCCCAGGAAACATTTTACCCTTCAAATAACTCTCAGCCCACTAGTATGCTCCACTTTTCAGTAGATCTTTGAAGAATTTCTTAACATAGCAGAAGCTGTAGATTAGAACATCTGCACCAATCGCTTCAACACTAAATGCATCAGCCAAAGTTAACTTTGTCAGTGACAAACATGCAAATTCATTGACCAGGATAAGCAACTTTCTCAACAACAAAAACAGCATATGACCACATAATTACCAATACTGCGTAAAACCAGTGACTCAGAACGAAACAATAATCTTTTGGCCAAAAAAAAAAAAAGTGATATTCATTAGTGTTCAAACTTGAATGACTGAATACAGTCAGTCCTACACATGATGTTTGTGATCAGTGCACCCCTACTTTGCGTGTGAACATAGCAGCAGAAAAAAGGCTCATTCAGTTTATATGGAATTTCTTTAAACAAGTACAAATATGTGTTTTCTTTTATATACAATATGCAGACTGTCTTGGCTGGCGTTCTCATGCCAGAGGTGCAGTCATGATAAGAGCCACTTAAACCCAGACTATGCCGTTAAAGCAACAGCTCATTGAAAAATCTCGTTTATGATACTAACTGCATTTTTAAATCATCACATCTTGACTCAAATTGTGTGCAGTTGTTCAGTAATCTCTAATCATCCTTATTAAATGGTTTCTGATACTGTATGACTCGCTGTTTTCTATTAGGCATGACTTTCTATTAGGGAGAGTTTTTGAATGTTCAAGTAGTAATTCAAATGTAAAAAAATCAAATGAGCATTTCTGATGTGCAAATTATCCACTCTAACGTTTTACTTTCTCATATAAAATACCAAGAGATGTCTGAACTCTATACTCCGCCAAAGGGCACTGTAAAGTCTGCCGGTCAAAGCAAGGAAGACAATTTTAGTCATTAAAAAGCTACAGCTAGAGAATTTCCTAGTGGGGAGTATTATCAACCAATCAGCACTCACTATCTATAATTCTAATCAATCAATGCTCAGTAACAGTATTGATAACCAATTAGTACTCAGTACCAATAATACCAACAAATAATCACATAGTAACAGTAATGCTAACCAATCAGCGCTTAGTAACAGTAATTCTAATCAGTCAGTTCTCAGTAGCAGTAATGCTAACCAATCAGCTCTCAGTAGGGGTAATGCTAACCAATCAGCTCTCAGTAGGGGGAATGCTAACCAATCAGCTCTCAGTAGGGGGAATGCTAACCAATCAGCTCTCAGTAGGGGGAATGCTAACAAATCAGCTCTCAGTAGGGGGAATGCTAACCAGTCAGCTCTCAGTTGCAGTAATGCTAACCAATCGGCTCTCAGTAGGGGTAATTCTAACCAGTCAGCTCTCATTAGCAGTAATGCTAACCAATCAGCTCTCAGTAGGGGTAATGCTAACCAATCAGCTCTCAGTAGGGGTAATTCTAACCAGTCAGCTCTCATTAGCAGTAATGCTAACCAATCAGCTCTCAGTAGGGGTAATGCTAACCAGTCAGCTCTCAGTAGAAGGAATGCTAACCAGTCAGCTCTCAGTAGGGGTAATTCTAACCAGTCAGCTCTCTTTAGCAGTAATGCTAACCAATCAGCTCTCAGTAGGGGTAATGCTAACCAATCAGCTCTCAGTAGGGGTAATGCTAAAGAATTAGCTCTCAGAAGGGGGAATGCTAACCGATCAGTTCTCAGTGGGGGTAATGCTAACCAATCAGCTCTCAGTAGGGGTAATTCTAACCAGTCAGCTCTCATTAGCAGTAATGCTAACCAGTAAGCTCTCAGTAGGGGGAATGCTAACCAATCAGTTCTCAGTGGGGGTAATGCTAACCAATCAGCTCTCAGTAGGGGTAATGCTAACCAATCAGCTCTCAGTAGGGGGAATGCTAACCAGTCAGCTCTCGGTAGGGGCAATGCTAACCAGTCAGCTCACAGTAGGGGTAATGCTAACCAATCAGCTCTCAGTAGCAGTAATGTTAACCAATCAGCTCTCAGTAGGGGTAATGCTAACCAATCAGCTCTCAGTAGGGGTAATTCTAACCAGTCAGCTCTCATTAGCAGTAATGCTAACCAGTCAGCTCACAGTAGGGGTAATTCTAACCAGTCAGCTCTCATTAGCAGTAATGCTAACCAGTCAGCTCTCAGTAGGGGGAATGCTAACCAATCAGTTCTCAGTGGGGGTAATGCTAACCAATCAGCTCTCAGTAGGGGTAATGCTAACCAATCAGCTCTCAGTAGGGGGAATGCTAACCAATCAGCTCTCAGTAGGGGGAATGCTAACCAGTCAGCTCTCAGTAGGGGGAATGCTAATCAATCAGCTCTCAGTAGGGGGAATGCTAACCAGTCAGCTCTCGGTAGGGGCAATGCTAACCAGTCAGCTCTCAGTAGGGGTAATGCTAACCAATCAGCTCTCAGTAGCAGTAATGCTAACCAATCAGCTCTCAGTAACAGTAATGCTAACCAGTCAGTTCTCAGTAGGGGTAATGCTAACCAATCAGCTCTCAGTAGCAGTAATGCTAACCAGTCACCTCTGAGTAGGGGGAATGCTAACCAATCAGCTCTCAGTAACAGTAATGCTAACCAATCAGCTCTCAGTAGGAGTAATGCTAACCAATCAGCTCTCAGTAGGGGTAATGCTAACCAATCAGCTCTCAGTAGCAGTAATGCTAACCAATTAGCTCTCTGTAGCAGTAATGCTAACCACTTAGCTCTCACTAGTAATAATTCTAACCAATCAGCTCTCAGTAGGGGTAATGCTAATCAGGCAGTTCTCAGTAGTGGTAATGCTAACCAATCAGCTCTCAGTAGCAGTAATGCTAACCAATCAGCTCTCAGTAGCAGTAATTCTAACCAATCAGCTCTCAGTAGGGGGAATGCTAACCAGTCAGCTCTCAGTAGGGGTAATGCTAATCAATCAGCTCTCAGTAGGGGGAATGTTAACCAGTCAGCTCTCGGTAGGGGCAATGCTAACCAGTCAGCTCACAGTAGGGGTAATGCTAACCAATCAGCTCTCAGTAGCAGTAATGCTAACCAATCAGCTCTCAGTAGGGGTAATGCTAACCAATTAGCTCTCAGTAAGGGTAATTCTAACCAGTCAGCTCTCATTAGCAGTAATGCTAACCAGTAAGCTCTCAGTAGGGGGAATGCTAACCAATCAGTTCTCAGTGGGGGTAATGCTAACCAATCAGCTCTCAGTAGGGGGAATGCTAACCAATCAGCTCTCAGTAGGGGGAATGCTAACCAGTCAGCTCTCAGTAGGGGTAATGCTAATCAATCAGCTCTCAGTAGGGGGAATGCTAACCAGTCAGCTCTCGGTAGGGGCAATGCTAACCAGTCAGCTCTCAATAGGGGTAATGCTAACCAATCAGCTCTCAGTAGCAGTAATGCTAACCAATCAGCTCTCAGTAACAGTAATGCTAACCAGTCAGTTCTCAGTAGGGGTAATGCTAACCAATCAGCTCTCAGTAGCAGTAATGCTAACCAATCAGCTCTCAGTAACAGTAATGCTAACCAGTCAGTTCTCAGTAGTGGTAATGCTAACCAATCAGTTCTCAGTAGGGGTAATGCTAACCAATCAGCTCTCAGTAGCAGTAATGCTAACCAATCAGCTCTCAGTAACAGTAATGCTACATATCAGCTCTCAGTAGGAGTAATGCTAATCAGGCAGTTCTCAGTAGTGGTAATGCTAACCAATCAGCTCTCAGTAGGGGTAATGCTAACCAATCAGCTCTCAGTAGCAGTAATGCTAACCAATCAGCTCTCAGTAGCAGTAATGCTAACCAGTCAGCTCTCAGAAGGGGTAATGCTAACCAATCAGCTCTCAGTAGCAGTCATGCTATCCAATCAGCTCTCAGTAGGGGGAATGCTAACCAATCAGCTCTCAGTAGCAGTAATTCTAACCAATCAGCTCTCAGTAGGGGTAATGCTAACCAGTCAGCTCTTAGTAACAGTAATGCTGACCAATCAGCCATCAGTAGGGGTAATGCTAACCAATCAGCTCTCAGTAGCAGTAATTCTAACCAGTCAGCTCTCAGTAGGGGTAATGCTAACCAATCAGCTCTCAGTAGCAGTAATGCTAACCAATTAGCTCTCACTAGCAGTAATTCTAACCAATCACCTCTCAGTAAGGGTAATGCTAATCAGGCAGTTCTCAGTAGTAGTAATGCTAACCAATCAGCTCTCAGTAGCAGTAATGCTAACCAATCAGCTCTCAGTAGCAGTAATGCTAACCAGTCAGCTCTCAGTAGGGGTAATGCTAACCAATCAGCTCTCAGTAGCAGTAATTCTAACCAATCAGCTCTCAGTAGGGGGAATGCTAACCAATCAGCTCTCAATAACAGTAATGCTAACCAATCAGCTCTCAGTAGGGGTAATGCTAACCAATCAGCTCTCAGTAGGGGGAATGCTAACCAGTCAGCTCTCACTAGCAATGATTCTAACCAGTCAGCTCTCAGTAGGGGTAATGCTAACCAGTCAGCTCTCAGTAGGGGGAATGCTAACCAATTAGCTCTCACTAGCAGTAATTCTAACCAGTTAGCTCTCAGTAGGGGTAATGCTAACCAATTAGCTCTCACTAGCAGTAATTTTAACCAATCAGCTCTCAGTAGCAGTAACATTAGTGATCAAAGTCTTTCTGTAGTCTTCTGTAGTAATACAGAAAGATACTTAATTTCTTTTCCGAAATAACTAAAACATAATTAAAACATGTTTATTTTTTCATTATTGTTTTGTATTATTTCAAAGCCATTTAGCACCATTAACCTCCATCCACTGAGCACTCCTCATGGCACCCTCTATTGTTTTATAGTCACATATTTTTGATATAATGGGAGAAACAGGAAGGGACCTGGAACTCCTTAAATTGACTCTTTTTTGTGTACCAGGCGAAAAGCTCTGTGCTGCACTGGCAGAGGGTCTTCAGAGTCATATAGTGCTTAATACAAAGCACAACTGGGTTAATTTTACCGGAAAAAACACAGAAAACATTACATATAATGCAATTGTTTTAATTTGAATAGGCACTTCAACAGGCAGCAAAAAACGCCCAGCCAAGCATTACTCCAACATGACAACCGAGGAGGGTAGTCACTTCGAACTCGGTTACAATCATTCAAATTAACTACAAACCACCCACCCAGAAAAGCAGCAGTCACAACAAACTGACCTTTTTAACAGGGAGTATGGCGCACTCTCAGAGCCGCTTTGCATGGCTGCACCCATAAGCTTCTCATGGCTGTACGGAGCCAGTGGCGGACACTAAAATATTATTTGCTGTGCCTAGCATTGTTGTTTAAATTTTTTACAAACATTGTGAAAAAAAGTTTTTATCTGAATGAATGTATTATTATAAATAGAAGGGAATGTTAACTTTAACTCTAAAATACATTTTGTAACCTTTTCTTTGATGTGGACATGGCGGTTTTGACATATCCAAGGTGGTGCATGCCGAAGCTGAATGACTCTTTTAGTAGTTAGATAACACATCTTTTTAAAAATTTCCATATTTTCTTAAAGTTTTAAAGATGGGAGTTAATAATTTAGGCATTTGATTATTCATTATGCCAATAATACCTCACAAATTCAAATCTAAAATTAATTGAAATGCCCATCCCATTTTATCTATATAAATGGACAAAAGTGCAAACACAACTCTTGTTTCAGAATTGCTACTACTGTTTTTTTTTTGCACTATGCAACTTACTTTACTCCATGTGACAGGTACATAGTTCAGCACTACTATGGTTTTGCTGGAGTTTTTGCACCAATATCCATGGAAAAAGGGTGATGTTTCTAACACAGTGGTCAGTGAATGAAAGTGCAAGGTGGGTGTTTCTAATAAAGTGGTCAATTAGTGGAAATACAAGGGAGTGTTTCTAATAAAGTAGCCAGTGAGTGGAAGCACAAAGAAGGTGCTTCTAACAAAGTGGCCAGTGAGTGGAAGCACAAGGTAGGTGTTTCTCATAAAGTGGCCAGTGAGTGGAAGCATAAGGCATGTGTTTCCAATAAAGTGGCCAATGAGTGGAAGAACAAGGTATGTGTTTCCAATAAAGTGGCCAGTGAGTGAAAGTACAAGGTGGGTGTTTCTAATGAAGTGGCCAGTGAGTGGAAGCACAAGGTAGGTGTTTCCAATAAAGTGGCTAGTGAGTAGAAGAATAAGGTGAGTGTTTCTAATAAATCAAATTAAATTAAATGTTTTAAATGCTGTTCATGGTCTGTGTGTGTATATGTCTGTGCTGTGTGTGATGTCTGATGCAATGGCTGTGGGCACGTGGTGGGCAGCAGTAGCGTGTGACTGGAGGAGGGGTTTAGTAAAGACTGAGCCGCTGTTCAAAAGGTTAAACAACACATCACGCTCTGAGCAAATCACAAGATCCGAGAGAAAGAGAGAGAGAGAGAGAGAGAGAGAGAGAGAGAGTGCAAGAGAGAGGAAGAGGGAGAGCAGAAGGAGGGTGAGACAGAACAGGGCCAGATGGATAAATACATTGTGCTTTAAGGACTCTTCAGTGAGAGGAAACACAATCATTCACATTCAAGTTTAATATCAGTTTTCATTAATATGAAACCAATGATGCTACTAGTCTACACTTCACAGGATCCAGCTAATAATAAAGCTGTGAATGAAAATGAAGAAATGTTAGAGTGTCCAGAATGACAAACAGCATTCTAGAAGTGATTGAAATGTCCATATAACATCACCAATGATAGCCTAATAAGATGTATATCCAGAATGAAGTTGTAATAAAATGAAAACATATTTTTAAAATATGACACTATATGATTTGTGATTTAATAACTTCTTATTAAGGTTATTATTTATTGGCTTTTATTCATTAAACCGCTTCTCATCAAAATGTGTTTAAATATGAATGTGTTTGGGAAGCAAAGTCTCCTAAAGAGAGTGAAAGTTGTAATAAAGGTGAAAAACGCTGTCCAGGAGTAGACATGCTAAATAATTTTAAAAAGATTATACACTATAGCGTAATATGATCATATCCATACAATGTTTTGGAATTAAATAGAGACAGAGAAAGAGAGGACAGAGAGACAGACAAAGACAGAGAGAGAGAGAGAGAGAGAGAATAAGTGAAAGTAGGGGGGTGCCCCCCTACTGCAAAATACGCAGCACAGCGTGAACCTCCCTACCTCACACCCCCACTTGAAACCCCCCATGAGTGTTCTCTCTCCCCTGGTGCTCCACACACAGGCTTTAATTAAGCTTGTGGAGTAATGAGGAGCATCAGCAGCACACTGATGTTTAATGTTTTGTTTCCAGTAAACAGAACTAGCTGGAAACACCCAACCAGTGGAAAAATCCATCCACCTAAAGTTTAACATAAATAACTCGCTATCATAATCACCACGGCAACGACAAACAGAGGAGCGATTTACAGAGAGATTAAGACAGACAAATAGAGAGAGAGGCAGAGAGAAATCTGTCTGTCTGTCTGTTTATCTATCTGTCTGTATGTCTGTCTGTCTGCCTATCTGTCTGTCTATCTGTCTATTCATCTATCTGTTTCTCTGTCTGTCTGTTAATATATCCAAACCCAAAAAAGGGACAGTAGCTGAAATGCAAATAAAAACACAAAGCAGTGATTTATAAATTCACCAGTCACCTAACAATGATGAGATAATTAACGTTTTACCTGATCAGCTTCATTATATTTTGTAAACATTCACTCAATCTTAAATACATGCCTGAAACACATTCCAAAAAATGAGAATCAGGAAATCCCAAGAAATCTCTCTGTGTAAAGGTCAAGACAGAAAACCACAACTCAATATGTGTGACCTTCAATCCCTCAGACGCTCCTGCGTTAACAACCAGCAGTGTTATTAATCACAGTTCGCCTGCAAACTTTCAGATTTCTGGAAATAATGGACGTTGTGTTCTGCCAAAGAAGAAAAGCACCATCCAGATTGTTACCAGCATAAAGTTTAAAAACCAGCATCTGTCAAGGTGGAGGGGGATTAGTGGTTAACCTGCACATTTGTGAAGGTAATTAATACTAAGCTTTCGGAGCAAATATTTGCTGCCTTCTAGATGGCGTCTTTTTCAGGGACATGACACATGAAGACATCAAGAAAAAGTGCTGTATCAGCATGTCTGTGTAATCACAGTGTGAGAGTGCGGGTACAAGACTGGCCTGCATGCAGTCCAGCACTGTTTCCATTGAAAATGCCATGAGTTAACAAAAGCTTCAATGAAAATGTTTTACTTATGAAAATAGTTGAGGGATATATTTATCTCCTGCTCAATGTTTGTACGAGTATGAGTGTTGAACGGCTGAGGCGAGTAGCTCGACTAGAGGTGTAACAGAAGGTGCTTTCCATGGCAGTTTGGTCACTGCTCAGCTCATTTGCATAGATTGGATCCAGAAGGTTGCCAATCAACAGTCAGGTTTAAGTGTATATTGTTGTCTCTCATTGCAATATAGCATGATATGAAGCATTTTGTTTGATATAAATAATCAAATATAAAATTAACTGCAAAGCATATCATTATGTGTATGTGTATGTTCATACCTTCATATCTTCAAAGTGGATACAGGAAAAGAAAAAAATGTTCTAAACTTTGAGTGAAAGTTAATGAAACTTAATTTTTTTCCAAGTCATTTTGGAGCATTTCTATTGGTCCGTTCATCATGTAGTTTGAAAACATTGCAAAGGGCTTCTGCCGTTTTCAATTCTGTAAAGAATTTTTTTTTTTAATGATTATTCAATGTTTTGTTCTTATAGCAATGAAAATATCAGGGCCCCCTCACATCCCTGGGTGTAACTGTAGAAGTTCTGAAAACTACAGAGCCAGTCAGTGTGAAAGAGGTTGAATGATGTGCACATCTGAATCAGGACAAATCAGTGCATCACTCTTTTCAATGTGGACATCGACTACTGCAACCACAGGCTGGGGCATCATTTTACTGCATGCGTTTCATCACCAGATATATCCTTTCCGACTCAAATGAATGCCAGATTATTTTTTTTCCAATATTATCACACACAGGTTGATACATGCTCTAATGCTGTAGTGATTTTCACTGATATCCCAGAACGGCTGGCCTTTATAACAGCTGCCGCCACACAAAGAACACTGCACAGCAAGATACGCTGTAATTGATAATTATCATGTGACCCTATGGTGAGGATTAGTCTCTCTTCTCTTTCCCCATTCTCCCTCTCTCACACACTCTTTCACTGTGTTCAGAATGGCTCACATGTTAACTCACCACATATTGTTTGCTTTACAGTGAACTGCAGAGTGTTATCAAATGAGAACACCTTTACTTCTACTGAAGTATGAGATTGAGTAAAGTGATTATGCTCAGTTCTGTTTTAGTCATTAAATTGTATTTCCTTGTTCCTTTTAGTGTTTAATTTCATTCTGTTATGCTGGTGGCTGCATGGGTTCTGTGATTGCTTGTGCCTCTCACTGTGGAGTTTTATACTAAAGCAATAAGCCACATGAGGCCTTGCATTACTGCGATTTTATCACAAGAAGGGTGTTCTCAGGCTTGATGCGAAGCTGAGTAAAACTTTCTTGTGATAAAATCGCAGTAACACACAGCCTCAAGTGGCTTATTGCTTTTATTTCATGGTGGCCAGCATAAAACATGATAAAATCACAATTTTGAAAAAATAGTTTAAGCCATTATTAATAATAATCAACATAATCAAGTATTCCACCATGAAATGTAGTTCTTTTAGAGAGGGGGATCGTTGCCAAGCAACCATGGACCACTGAATGAGGAGAAGAATGTTCAGTATATTTTGTCATATAATAATGAACATATGATAACACAGCACTGTTTAATGCGAAACTTTCTCTTTATAAATACTTTCTGGTCACCAAATTGCCACCGTGAGTCTTATTTAGCACCAATCCAGCAGCGCCCCTCTTCTCATGCTGAGACGGAATCTCAAATGCTCACTACATAGTGCACTATGTAGGGATTAAAGTATCGCATCCTGCATCCAACAGTGCAAAATACAGCTCAACAGTCATTTGGGACACAGCCATATCCATACTCGATAAATGATGCTGAATTTCACTGCAGAGGCTAAAGTCTCTAAACTTCCACAGGTAGCACATTATTTAGTTAATACAGACACTACTTCTGACTAAAAGGCAAACATCTGAAGTTTGTAATCCATTCAAGTGACATTTTTGGTCTTTTATACTGCCAATTTACATTTAATCATACCAGAAGTCCTTTCATTTAAGCCTGTGATATTAATGGTGAAGCTGTTTAGGCCGTTAGCTACCTCAGCCTGTTAGCTAGCTGACCAGCCTAGCTCTAGTTAACAACATAAGTCTCCAGCCCCTCAGTTTAAACTTAAAATTAGTTTTTACTTCAGTACAATCGGTAGTCCATGCGAGCAGCATGAGAATCCAAGATTATTCCATTAACAGCACAAAGGGTTTTTTGTGCCGTGTGGTGCAGTTATATACTATTCAGTTGTTGTAAGGCAGTCATAGGTGTGCATATAATGTGGATTTTACAACAGCTGTTATATAAATTTTCTTTCAGACCAAAAAGGCCCAAAAGAGGCGCAGCAGCAGGGTTAGCACAACTGCATTCCACTTAGTACTAAACTTGTAGAGTAAAGCTTGCATCGTGAAACTTACCTGATAACTCAGCTGTACAAACTAAGTAACCTCTCTCTGCAATACATTGGACATTACTCCAGCGGAATGGAAAACATAGATATTTTTAATTATTGTAAGAAAGTGTAATATTTTTGCTCTGTTATCATATGAACTAGGGCACTGCTGTCTCTCTATGTGTGAAATGTTGTGACTCTGTGTTGAGCTGCTAGTGAGCAATGAGGTGCGAAAAGGGAGGGGTTCAAACTCCCTGCTGTAAAAACTATTCATGCCTCTCCAAGACATCTGTGCCAAGACTGCAACTTCACATCAGACAGCCATATTTACCTGACACAATAAACAAAAACAGCATGTTAACACAATAAAAACACTTTTACAAATTTTGACATGCTCACTTACATATGGAGACAATAAGTACATTAAACATACGTACATTTTCATGCATAAGCCTATTTGATAGATGCACTTTATGTATATTTAATGTCCAAATGAGCATGATTATTGGTGAGTAATATTTGAAAGCATGAACCAGCTATTCAGAAGCCTAACCATTCATATGCTCACCAGGAGACAGACATTGAGTCGACTTGGCACATAATGATGATGATAATAATAATAATAATAATAATTATAATAATAATAATAATAATTGACGTTGGCAAAAATAAATGATAGAGACAAATGAATACTAAATTTTAAAAAATGAAAATAAAAACATGTACTGATGACATCTTTCAGTTTTGTGGACTGTGTTCAATTTAATTGGAGTCAGCTCAATTTTTGTGCTGTACGGATGCCTTAAAATCAGGCTCCATTGTCACAAATGCAGTCCAAGCAAATGTGCATCAAGATGGTGGCATAGTAGAACAGCTTAAATGACAAGTAACATGCTGGCTATAAACATGTAGAAAATAAAGAAAATAATTGCTGGACTGCAGCTGAAAGGCCACAGAATCGCAGTGACTATGCAAGGAATCTGTCCATGTTCTTTTAAAATAGTGCTTTGAACTTTATGTGAAGTTTCCACTGCATTTAAAACACGTTTGGTTTTGTCCAAAAATCCCTTTACAGAAATTTTGCTTTGCCCATGTGGTATATATTACTTTTTCTCCATGCTACTGTTACGATATTGAAAGTGATAGGTCTCTAAGTGTATTTGAACATTGTAAAATAGAGATTAAAAATTGTTTTGGGCTGAAAAGCTGTACAAATATCATGTGGAAATCAATTAAACTGAGGACAGTAGCACACAGCTATACATCCTACATATATCGGGTTATATCAACTGGTTTGCTCTAGTTAGAAAGGTACCTTAAATAAGGTTTTCCCCGTGGAAAAGTAGGTACTTGTATCTTTTCACAACCTAATGCTTTAAAACAGAACTATAAAACATAAAGAGTGGAGACAAGATGGGGTGTGTGGAGTCAATACAACTTAGACAATATCATTTTGGTGGATTATGGTACAATTATGTTAACTGACAAAAGGAACTGAGATGTACTCTTGAGGTGACCACCCCAGTAACAACAGAAGTACTGCCCCAGTGACAGTTTCATACCTTTATTTCTGAGAGTGTATGAAGAACAAAACAGGAATGCAAAACTGAGGGGACAGAATATTCCAACTGGCCCCCTGTGTCCGATCCACAAACCTCAGTTCCTATGCTGAAGCCTGGATGTACTAAGAAGTTTCACTGTACTTATATAAGTTAATCATTATTCAAATAAAAGATTACACCAGTTTTTCAAATTGTCTGCATAATTCAGTGGATGAGATGTACACAGAATCATTTCCTGTTGTTAGGTGTGAAATGGTCGATTGCAGAGACTCTAATTTCTTTACAGTGTTGGTGACAGGAATCCATAGGAACCAATATCTCAGACATCAGGCGGTGTACTCATAACAATAACTGTGAGGGACCGTTTAGAGGTGGACATCTGGTTCCTATCACCACCACTGTGAACAATTCTGACTTGGTAAGCTTCTCTAGAATAGAGCATTTCACATCAAACCACTCTGAATGACTGTTTACATATATATATATATATATAAGTTGTTTTTAACTAGAGTCTTTAAGAGAGAGCAAATCCTAATGCAGCTTCTCTCTCTTTGAGAAAAAACAACAAAAATATGCTTATCTTTGTGAAATGTTCAGTCAGTGTGACTGCAGTATGTTTTTATCTTTAAAATGTCCATTTATGAAAAATGACCAATATCGCAGACTACATGCCTAAAACGATGACACAGCTTATCTTTGCCTTAAAAGGCCACAGAGCCATAAGCAGTCTGCCTGACCAGCGCAGTGTCCCTTTATAGCTCTCACTGCGCTGACTCCACCGCTATTGTTTGTCTTATCGACATCCACGTAAAATATCGGAGAGCCTTTTCTGTGTCTGTGCTGCACGGCCTTATTTCACTTTTCGTGCATTGCTAACAGCACAGGAGGTTGGAAAGGCTCACGCTTGTGTATCTGTGTGTGTGTCTTATTTCTTTGTGTAAGAACTTTGGTTTACATTAAGCTCTCTGCTGAAATAAATCACAACCCGCTTGTGGTCTCCGGAGCAGCTGCGGCCCGAGCTCAGTTGGATACAGAGCTTGGAAAGCAAACAGGGCCAAAAATCTTCACCCACACTTTCTATGAATACTGTGTCCATAAAAACCTTACGGACACATTCATAACATGCTATAATGCATTAAGATATATGCTAGATATATCCATAAAAAGGACCTTGCATGTCATTACTCCACATGAGCTGTTAATATTGTGCTTTGTAAGTCACGTTCAGATACATGACAGTTGTGTAAAAAAGTTTAGGCACCCCTGGTCAAACAACAAACAAATGTCTTCTGTGGATTTTTTAAAAGTGAAGACAAGTGAGCACAGTTTCTACACATAACACGTTATAAGGCATGATTATTGTTTATTTGCTGAAATTAACATATTGGAAAATGTAAAAATATAAAATGCCCATGCAAAAGTAATGGCACCCTTTTATATTTTATGCTTTTTTTTGCATATGACTGTATTTTTCACAGCAAAAGAAACATGAATATTTATTCTAATGCATATACAAATTCTGTCACTTAAAGCTTGCAAACCCAATACAGTTAATCCCGTAAAAGTCCCAGTATTATTACATACTAAGACTTATTCTGTAACTACAGGGACTTCAGTGCAAACTGGTGGGGCTATTCTTCAGTTATAGAAATGTGTAATAAAAGTTTGGGACTGTGGTCTGTTCAGGGGTTAAAACATCACTTTCTAAAAGGCACAATATATTAAAAGAAATATTATAAAGTCTTATTACTAAACATTATGTTTGCAACACATAATGCATAATAAACAGATATACAGATATAAATATATTTATGTTTATGGCCATGCTTATAAGATCTTAGAAATGCATTATAGTGAGGTATGAATGCGTTCATAGATACTTATGGTAGATGTTATATGGTATACAGAGAGAATATTATGTTTTATAGAGGAACAGCTGGTATATTAACCCCCCACCACACACACACAAACACACACACACACACAAACAGAAGTTTTAATTATTATTTATGAGTTCCAATCATGCCTTCAGCATGGTGATGGTAGTATGAGAGAAGACTGATTGAGGGAGAGGGGAGAACTCTGAGAACTTGGGCTGGAGTTCTGGGCAGCTTCTGCCTGTAGGTAGAAGGCCAGACCCCCCTCATAGCTGTAGCAGGACTAATGCAGGACTAAGAAACAGTGCAGAGATTTATAGGGTGTTATATTGGAAGAAGGAGGGTTTTCAGGCACGTTCCTCCCCCAAACTTCAGTTATAACATAACTACATCTTTTGCTGCAGTATTGGAATTATGACCCAACATTACAACAAATAACTCATCTGTGTTCGAGCATGTAGGCAACAGTCTTGCAATGATACTGCAGTTTTTCATAAGTTAAGCAACACAAAACACTTCCTTCTTTCTGCAGTGTGTGAAACCTCAGGATGCATAACCACTCCTCCACTGAGGCCATCTGTTTTAAATTGTATCATTATATATATATATATATATAATGTTATATATATACAAGTTGTTCAATCTCATTAATGTAATAAACATTTCAGTCTCAGAGTTGGAATGCAGACTGGAATACTTTTGCTCTGAGTCCTTTATTATATTTAGTTTATTAAAATAAATGACATTCCATTTTGTCACTACCAGAACAATCACATCACTACTGAAACAGATCATTTTGAGCAGAACTCAGTAGAAACAGTAACAAAAGCACCCTGTTTAACTGTAAGGAATAAAGAGAGCCATGTAAAAATGAATTATGATTGTTTTTGGTATATAAAATCACATAATAAACATAATAAGTGGACCCCAGGGAAAAATTAGGAGTGAAGAAAGAATATAAGTCCTTATAAAAGAGGCCTCCCTGGATGTTATTATAATAACAGTGTTCATGTTTAATGCCATAGCCACGAGATATGGAACCTGTGGCAAATATTGCAGTTTGGGACTCAGGCAGGAAAGGATGGCTGACAGACTGAATTGCATAAGCGTAATTACCATGAATGTTTGAATGTAGGTCAGTAGTTTCAGGTTCAGTTATCACCACCAGTCGAGGGAAGAATAAACGCAGAGATGATCTCTGGAGCTGTGCACAGGGCCAGAGCAAG
Organism: Pygocentrus nattereri; assembly: GCF_015220715.1. Classification (NCBI taxonomy): domain Eukaryota; kingdom Metazoa; phylum Chordata; class Actinopteri; order Characiformes; family Serrasalmidae; genus Pygocentrus; species Pygocentrus nattereri. Next base: position 20,404,938 of record NC_051228.1, on the reverse strand, counting down.
AAGAGAAGCAGCTGTCGTTTATTAGGTAAGAATAAAAGATGCCTTGTGGCCAGTGGTCTTCCGTGACTGAAGCGGCTGCCAGAGCCAAACGCGGCCTCCTGAGATGCGTGTGCATTTTTCTCCCATGACCCACATCTCCTCCCTCCCAGCTAAACACAGTCCCCTCTCTCTCTCTCTCTCTCCCTCTGTACTGCTCACTTCAGTGGGCCATGTTGCGCAATGCAGCTCCCTCTCTACATTGCCCAACTCTAAATGGGCACTATCTTTCTCTCTGTCTCTCTCTCTCTCTTTCTCTCTCTCTCTTCCTCTCGTTTACACACTCTCTCTATCTCTCTGGAGCGTTGTACAAACCACCAAATCCCCCACCTCCAAAAACCCCACCCAAACTCGTCACAGCTCATTGTCAACAGCACTGGATTAGGATGCGTTGGACCTGCTCTGTTGCTAGGCAACGGTTGCTGTGACAACTGGCTCTTTTTTTTAAGAGGGATGGGTCAAAAAAAAAGAGGATTGAGAAAAGGGATGTTGAGGGGAGGGGTGTGAGTATGAGACAGAGAGAGAGAAAGAGAGAGAGAGAGAGAGAGGGAGAGAGAGAGAGAGGGAGGGAGGAGAACGAACTGTGCCTCATGAAATGATAATCTTTGTACTCTGTTTTGGGTCTCAGGTAGAAGAAAGAACCTCCTAAAAGGACACTTAAATGTTGTCCACTGTCCGTTTCAACTTAGGTGCATGTCATTGCTGTACAAAAAAAATACATTTTTTAATTTAGATTTTTCTACATCATTTAAACACAGTAGTCATCCTTTACACTTTACACTGACTTACATTTAAAGTAAACTATTTTGAACAGTGACAGTATTTTATGCTATTTATGAATACAATTCACTGCTGTTGAAACAAAACCTCAAATCTCCAAAATAATAACTTTACCAGAGAAGGAATAACCATATTTATTTTCAATGTATGTCAATGGAACTAGACTTTAGGCTGTTTCTTTTGGTCGGTTCACCATGAAATTTACACACAATGTAAAGAGAAACAGGGATTTTTGAATTGTGTCCAAAACTGAAAAACTACAAAAATGGAGATACAAGGTTTTGTTCCGACAACAGTGTAGTTTGCAGGGCCGGTCAAGCCAAAATGAAAAATGTAACACTAAATGTCTTGTAAACATGCTAGGCCTGCAGTCAGCTGTGGTTTTAGATCAGTGGCTAGGCCTGCAGTCAGCTGTGGTTTTAGATCAGTGGCTAGGCTAGCAGTTAGCATTGGTTTTAGATCAGTGGCTAGGCTAGCAGTTAGCATTGGTTGCTGACTGCCCATCTCAGGCAGTCTGATGCAGTTTCTTCCTTTGTCTTAATCAGGTGCCCGCTGTTCACCTGTCACTGGACCACTTTGACCACCATGGAGCTTCCTGCTGTACAAAGCTGTGCAAACCTCACTGGCCTGAACTGACCCTCCTGATGCTGCTGCTGCACAGACTCATCAGATCCATTGCTTCACCTGCTTTTTCCTTTTTCTGAATCTTTATACTTACGCTAAAGGTATAACCTTACTCTCTGCTTATCTTGCTCTTGTGTTATGGTTTGCTATCTGATGTTGACCAGAGGAGGATGGGTTCCCCCTTTGAGTCCTGGTTCCTCTCAAGGTTTCTTCCTCTTGCTCTTAGGGAGTTTTTATAGTCACTGTCACCACTGGCAAGACTCATGGGGACTCAGACCTAGATTTTTCTGTAAAGCTGCTTTGGGACAACGCCTGTTGTAAACAGCACTATATAAATAAACTTTGACTTAACTTGAAACTTTGACTTAACACCACAGGGGTTTTTATTACACCAATTACTGTGTGATGTATTTGCATAATGCATGTTGGGTACTGTAGTGAGAAAACTGATGAACGAAAGCATAACAAGAACACAAAACTGTGAATTATGTCAAAGCGTTGAAGCTGAGGGATACAGTGCTGCACCACAGAACACCGTATAACATATTAAACCATAATTCTGGGCCAGAATGCTCCTTTACAGTCAAAGTGAATCTGAAACAATAACACATTTTCTTTCATACACAGACACTATGTGTCAGGGAAGGTCTCTGATCTGGCTAAGCATGCTATGTGGAGTGCGGGAGAGGGTGGTGAAACATGTCTAGAAACATTTCTAGACAAAGTTTTAAACGAGCTCTGAACTTTGAAGCGCTTTCAATAAAAAGCCTATGTTAGCATAATTATTAGCACCACAGCTTAACACAGTGCTACAGGCTTAATCTGTGTCTCTTTATTATTCCAGATGTGAGCTGTTTTGTGGCTGTGCACTCTTTTTCTGGAAGGGTTGATGACCTTGGCCTGCAGCCAGTTAGTGCCCAGTCAGTTGGAGCAGGGCCAAGCTAGAATACATCAACTGTGCCTGACGGCCTCCTCATATGCTAATAAACAGAAGCATCCTGGCCAGTGTATTCTCTTTTGACATCCAAATTACACAGCAAGGTCAAATTACAACCCAGAACCGGTCTAGTCAGTTCTTACTAGCATCTTGAGTCTAACCCTTTCTCTGCATATAATGAAAATTAGCACAAGTACAAAGAAAGATAATGTAGCCTAATGAATTCTGTGTCAGCGTAGAGTGTAAAGTTGAGGATAATTTTTGTCTCTGTGTATTTACGGTGTGATTCTGTCAGATTGTACAATGTTGTTATTAATGTTGTTGTGCTCTGTGACTGTGATAATGTCATATAATTATTGCAACAATACATAGTTTTAGAATAGAGCACAATCCCTTATATTCAGTTACTGTTCAAAAATCAGAAATGCAAGTCCATTTTGTATGTTACATGCTATGGGCCAAACAAGTAAGCTTTAGCACTAATTCTACATATTCTATATTATTTGTTATTATTATTGTTTATATATTATTGGTATATCGTACCATTTCCAAAGAGAGTTATCCTGAAAATTCAATGCATGCTACATGCTAAGCATGTAAACTTGCTTGCATTAATGTTTTACATACTCTGACTTTGTTGTTTTCAAAGAAGACTGTTAGTAATACTAGGCTACTGTTCAAAAAGAACCAGCCATACTGTATGCTACATGCTATGTGCTAAGCATGTAAAACTACACTAATGCATTATAATTTCTATATTATTTACTCTTTCCAAAGAAGATCATCAGTAATGCTAAGCTACTCTTCAGAGGCAAATCCAGACATGCTAGGCATGGTACGTGCTAAGCTTGTAGACTAGCGCTAATGCTACTTACTGTGTGTGCGCAACTTGGAAGCAACACTAACCTTATACAAATAAGTACAATTTTCCAAAATATAGTAATGTGTTCATGAGCCCAGAACAGCTAGGTTTGTTCCAAAATGTTTGCAATAAGTGATTGTTAATGAGTCAAGCTCCTGCAGAGTTTTGTTGCAGCCCTAATTAGATCCACCTGTTTCCCTAATTCAGATGCTCTTGAAGGATCATCTGCTCAATGTAGAGTACCATTATCAGCATAGAGAGTGAAGTATGTGGACACCCCTGCTAATTACTGAGTTCAAGTGTTTCTGCCACACCCATTGCTAACAGGTGTATAAAATAAAGCACATAGCTATGCAATTTCCCTAGACAATCACTGGCAGTAGAATGTGTTATACTGAGGAGCTCGGTGACTTTAAACATGGCACTGCCACCTTTGCCACAAGCCAGTTTGTGAAATTTCTGTGCTGGTCAACTACAAACTCTGGAAGCAACATAAGCCCAAGAACTATGGAATGAAATGGATTTTCATGGACAAACAGCTGCACACAAGCCTAAGTACTACTATGCGCAATGCCTAGGGTCTGCTGGAGTGGTGTGAAGCATGACATCACTGGAGCAGTAGAAACATCTCTCTGGAGTGATGAATCATGCTTCACAACCTGATAGTCTGATGGTCGAATCTGGACAAATCTGAATACTACCTATCTGAATATATAGTGCTAACAGTAATGTTTGGTAGAGGAGGGATAATGGGCTGAGGCTGTTTTTTGTAGTTCCACTTAATGTTAATGTTATGCCATACAAAGACATTTTGAACAACTTAGCGTTAGGTCACATAGGTGTGACAGTGAGGTGTCTACATGTTTTTGGCCATATAGTGTGTTTCTGAAACTTTAAAAGGGTGCTCCAGCCAAGATAAAAATGCAACCATTACTACATCTGTTGTAAACATGCCTACTTGTGTCTTACAATATGCTTTTCTGCTTTAAAGAGTAAGAAAACCCTCTCATGATGATACATCTTGAAGGTGGGAGGAACTTTGAAAAACTAAAAGAGTGAATATTTGAAGCTTCGCTGTTTAAAAAACTTTGCAGGCTGGCTAATGCAGAAAGAAGCCAGAAGCTGATGTGAGTGCTACATAGCAGAACATCACATTAGATGTATTTGTTTAGTATATGATGGGAAACCACAAAAATGCTATAAAATAGTTAATTCTATTAAACTGATGAGGTTTACAGATACACTGCTGTTCTACAACATTACAAATAACATGTTAAATGCTAGTTTGAAACTGGAATATCCCTTTAAATGAAAATCATTGCTTGCTTTGATACCTTTGGTGTGGTTTAAATGGGTGCTTTGTAAGCGTGGTGGACTTGTCTTAATACACTGTGTACTCATTCACAAATCTAATTCAGGGGCTCCTGCCTCAGGCCCTCACTCCTACACTCTTGTACCAGCTCGCTTCTGGATTTATGAAATGCATGAAGTCCTAATGTAGCCCAGGGGATAAATAGGGAAGTACATGTGTGCACAGGAGCACATTTTTAATGGTATAAAACATGTATGATGCCTTATATTGCCTCTTGACAAATCACCATATTAACAGGACAGCACGTTTTGTGTTAAGGGTCAGGAATATAACAAAGTATTTGCATAACGAGATAGTTCAATGAAAAAGCAAGTTTAGGCCCCATACAAATACCCATCAAGTGTGGGCCAAGGGGGCCATGGCCATCCTGATAAAACTGCTGGCTCCTCAGTGGCTCCATGGTGAGTCTGGTAAGGGCAAAGATTATTTTGAAAACAGAGAAAAAAATACATTTTTAAAAATCATCCAGATGTGTGTAAAACAATAGTTTATACCCACTTATCACAATCATGGCATGTATTTTTTCCTTTATTGCAACAAAAAGTGGGGCAGTCATGGGCGGAAGGTTAGGGAATTAGCCCTGTGCCCGGAAGGTTGCCGGTTCGACCCCTCGGCTGACAGTCTGTGACTGAAGTGTCCTTGAGCAAGGCACCTAACCCCGAATTGCTCCCTGGGCGCCGTGGATAGGGCTGCCCACTGCTCTGGGCAAGTGTGCTCACTGCCCCCTAGTGTGTGTGTTCACTAGTGTGCATATATGTGGGTGCTTCACTGCACGGAATGGGTTAAATGCAGAGGTCTAATTTCACAGTGTGAGAACACAGTGACAAATGGTTCAGTATTCTATTCTATTCTATTCTAATTAAAGCAAATTGGCTGAGCTGTCTTGTTTGCTGTTATACTCAGCTTGCTGTTAATACTCAGTAGTTCCCCACTGTTGAGAGACAATGCTCAAATAATTGTGATTAGGCAATTATGAAGGAATTGTAACAGGCCTAATTGCTTCTTACACATAGTTGCCCCTCACTCAATCTGCAGTCAAGCCAAGACACATTTGGTGTCCAAAGTTCTTCATTTTATACCCCACCAATTAGCACTGTGCAAGCTGCATGCCTAGACCATTACACACCTGCCTCTAGCTACATCTGGTTAAGCAATCTCAAATAAATATCTGTCCATTTTTGTAGATGATAGAATCAGAAACCACCTAAGCAAGTCTAAGCTGTCATGACCCAACCTGGAGCAACTGTGTGGAGATTTAGGCATGCAGTTTGCGTGATGCTAATAGGTGGCATATAAGCTCCCATTCCTTGTTAGCTACATTAGCCTTGTTAGCTACATTAGCCTTGTTAGCTATAGTGCAAAACTATAGAAGCAAAATTCCAACATGTCTTGGCTTATCAACTTCATGTGAGGTAAAGGAACCCTGTAAGTTTGAGTTTTCGCCATACAACCACTTTAGTGTGAAACACCTAAGAACCGAAAACTTGTTTTCTTTCCATTTAGGTCAATGCTGGTTTTCTGGGCACACAATGTACATGAACAGAGTATACCCTATGAACAGAGAAGGTTCAGATTGCAGAGTCACAGAGGCGCCACTGTACAACCGCAGTTTCACTCCAACGGTTTCAGGCCAGTTGAACGCATGCAAAGATCATGCAGGATCATGCCATGTAAGCAAGGCCTTATAGGAAAGCTGAGCGTTACAGATGTTCCCATTCGTATTTCAACTAGAGGCCGGCCTCCTCATTTTTGCTTATTTTGAGAAATACTGCATGAAACAAGTAAAATAATTTGCTAATTGAATAAAGTTCTTTAATTAGACAAAATCGCTTAAAACAAGTAAAAAATGTCTAGAAATAAGTCTCATCATATTCCCACAACAACCTCATAATGAGACATTTTAAGGATATTGATTAGATTAACGATGTTTTCATTTGCTAAGGTAACATTTTTGGATTGGATTTCTACCTTCTACCTACTTTTTTATTCAGTCTTTGTCAGCTGTTTAATTGAAGGTATATTTAATATTTAACTTTAAAAAACCTGCAGCTAAACTGTGCACATATACACTCACATAACCACATATATGTATATATAAAGAAGGACTCATGCATATTTGAATTCAAAGTCTGTAAGGGATCGTTCAGCACTGCTAATTTTATAAATTTAGTGACTCATATGTGGAGACAGCCTGAGCCCGTCTTTAACTGCTCCAGCCATTACTGGAGAGATAAGGGCATCAAGGGCACGCAAGCTGTTGAAGTGAGGCTTCCCCACTGTCCCTCTTAGAATGCTGACTTTAGTTTCCTACCATCTCTCAACTTCCTCTACTCGCCACGTCCTTATCCACCCGATCTCTCTCTCACACACATGCGCAAACCACATGTACCACAGCAGGACATTCAAACCTTCGCATCAGCTATTTCCCCGGTGCCAAGGATGCTAATTCTCGCAGGTACACCCTAACACCTTGCACTGTGAACTCAATTATCACTTTTGTACATGTCCCCCACCCTCCCCCTTTATGACTCACAGAACACTTTTATTTTTAACTCTCCATCGCTAATTGATATTCCAGGCTAACGCACCACTATCTTGATGTGAGAAGTTGGTGATTAGCAATTAGCCCTTGCAGGAAGAGGGAGCCAACAAGCAGAACTGAAGAAGCATATCAGTATCTACAACAAACACACCTTTATTTACCCACAGACTGCCCGAGTGTATCCAACTCAATGGGCCAGTGTAAATATCATGTGTAAATTATTTGCGGAGATCAGGCATAATAGTGTCTGCTCTCTCAAGTGTGGGGAGCATGAGAGCTGAATTTTGTGGGCAGGTTGGCACATGGGAAATGTGAAATAGGGAGATAAAGGAGTAGGAGCGTCAGGGGCCACCGGCAGGATGGATTTATGGTGAGGATGACACTGCGTAGCGCTGATAATGTCAGACCCTAGTGTGGCTCTGTTTGCATTATCTGGACACCTCAATTGCCAGAAAACACAGCTGCGCTTGTCCACCTCTCTCTGCTTTTCCCCAATGTCTTTATCCAAGCAAGTCCCACATCGTTGAGGTGAACTAAGGCGTATTGACCGGCTTTCAAACTCGGCGCTATTGCCTTAATGTTATTGTTCATTTCCGTCTGTTTGCTTTAGCCCTGGTTACTATTGCGCTAAGCTCATCGTGTAATGCTATACACTTATGGTTTAGTCAATCTTAAAATGGAGTTATGAAATAACAGGAAAGACCTCGCCTGAAAGGCCTCCTCCCTCCAAAACTAACTTCCTATATATATTTCATCTCCATCTTGCATTTCCTGTGAAGGCTTCACTCCCCAGAACTCAGAAGCCATCCGGAACTGTGACACAATCCTCAGAGTACCGAGTTATCAGATGATTTACTAATGCTTATTTTTTTAATCATTCAAGCTGTTGATTATTATTTAATGAACTGACTAATTGGAACATTATGCCTTCTGCTTTTTAAGCGGTTTACTATGAGAGAGAATTTTGTTTTATGGTGTAACTATGAAACTAATAATTAGTTATGATTAACTACTGATTATTTGTACACTTAAAATTTTAACTGCCAATGTTACAGTTCAATTAATTGACTAACTGGAGCCATATACCTTTTGCTGTTTCTTTTAACTTTGCCACCACTATCAGTTCTTTCTGTACAAGAGGCATTTTTTATTTATGGTGCAATGAAACTAATAAATAACTATTATTAACTAATAATATTTTCTATAATTGATTAAGCTGTTTAAGTTGATTAAGCCGATTATTATTCAATTAATCAAATTTGACCACTATGTTCCTCTGTTTTTTCTCACAATCTTTCAAAGTTCTGCCTGTGTGACATGATAATTTTTTTATGTTATGGTCCAAAACTACTTATTTTTAATGAATAATGTCTATTAACTACTAATATTAACTTAATTTCTGTAATTGATTAAGCTGTCAATGACTATTTAATCATTTGATTAATTTGAACATCTTAGCCTTCTGCTGTTTCTTCTTGCCATCATTCAAAGTTCCAACTGTGTGATAAGCATTATTTCTTTTTTTACAGTGCAATGAAACTAATAATTATAATGGCTATTAAACAATCATGCTGTTGATTATTAATTGACTAATTGGGCCACTAAGCCTTCATATCTTCTTTCAAAGTTTGTCACTGCCATTTCCTTGGTGCAATGAAAGTATAGAAGCCATATCACCCCCTATGCTTCCTGTGGTGTGCTGCTATCTGTTAGAATTGACCTGTGTATCAAATGAGCATTACAGACCATTTGTGTAAGTAAGTCATATTTGGCATCAGCGACTACTAATCAACTTTGTGCCAAAGACACTGCTGTTGCACTTACCGTCTGGTTGTCCTCATAAAGCTTAAGGTCGTAGCCACTCAGCTCCACACAGAAGATGATTGCGGTCACGCCCTCGAAACAGTGGATCCACTTCTTCCTCTCTGAGCGCTGGCCACCCACATCCACCATCTTGAAGGTGAGCTCCTTGAAGGTGAACTTGTTCTCTACGATGCCAGTGGTCATGTCTCGGGAGCGCAGGATATCCTCCACGGTCGGAATGTATTCAGGTGCAGAGATCCGGTCCAGGTCGTTCAGGTAGTAGGCCGTGTTGTCCTCCAGGTGGTATTCATTGGAGCGCTGAAAGCACTCTTGCACCCCAGAGTCGGCCCAAAGGCGCTTCATCACACCCAGAAGCTCGGGAGTGATTTCCCCTTTGCTCTCTGCTGGACCTGTGAGGGCGAAGAGTTGAACGGCATCATAGGCACGGTCTGGGTTGTGGAAATCAATCTTGAGAGTTGTCAAGGCCCGGATGATGCGGGTGAGTGAGTCAATGGCATTGTAGAGGATCAGCGGCTTGTACTCCTTGCAAGCTTCAAGATTGAAGCCACCACTGTGGATGATCTTCATCTGCTTGACAATGGTGCTCTTGCCCGAGTTGCTGGTGCCCAGCAGTAGCAGCTTGATCTCACGACGCTGGCGCTGACTCTCTGAGCGAAGGTGCCGGTCAATGCGCCTTGAGCGCCTGGCCGCCTCTTTTTCCTCCGAACTCTGTCGGCAGCCCATGGTCAGATACGGGTTACACAGGAACTCCACAACAACTCCCAGAAAGTACAGAAAAGCAGAAGAGGAAATCGATGCCAAGGTGAGGAGATAATACTAGAGAAAGGTGAAGAGGAAGAGCATCAATAGCGTAACAAAGTCAGTGACAAATGGGTTGCTGACCTCACCCTAGTCCAAAGCAAAGAAGTAGGTGGATTTAGATTGCTTGCATTCGTCCAAGTTCAGCAGTGAATCTGTATTTTCTTAGAGATCAACAATATGGGATATGGTATTCAGTGCTACCGGAACATGGTGGAAGAAGACCCACTTGTGTCCTGGTTCAGCAGCTTGGCTTCCTTGGTAGATCCCAGTAGATGGGGGGGTCAAGGAGGGGACACCCCCCCAAAAAGTGATGACTAAAAAGAACCTGTCAGCATTGAGGGAGAGAGTGTGGATAAGGCAAAAGCCCCTCTGTGTCCTCCCTCATGTTATAGAGTGAGCGCTCCTTTGTATCTGACAGATGGTGATCATCGGATATTTTTCTATAGTCCTTGATTTTTCCTTTCACGCTTCTACAGACTGTCAGACCTCATGCTCTCCAGGTGGTGCTTTTAGGACTTCTGGACAACAGATTGTCTTGCTGTTTCTTCGTTGCATAAGCCAGCGCTTCTCAGACAGCCAAAGGCATGGGTACCTGAAGGGTAAAAAGATAAACAGATTAACTTTCATGAGAATCAAGAAGATGCAGAAAAAAAGCAGCAGCTAAAGTAGCACTTACAGAGTGCATATGGTCCTGCTGTAGAGCAGAGTAGGCAAAAATAGGCTTTGAACATGCTTACTTAACACAAGTGGCTTTACACGCTGAACACGTTGCTTTCTAAGATTGAAATTCTCTTTTCAAACAGCTCTCCAGTGACCGCAGCCACAAATTCAACCCCCTCCCCACCCACCCGTTGCTTTCACTTTCTCTCCAAACTTGCTACAAAGCTCAGTTAATATTTACTAGCAACCCTCCTCTGGTCTGACCGTATCAGCCTTGTACACGGGGCCACATGACAGCAGGCTGAGCCAAATTCTGATTAGAGGAGTCTGTCTGCTCAGTTTCAAGCTAACTAAGTCTTGTGTCCACAAAATGTGAGAACACTTTATTAAAGCAAATGGATTCCGGGAAAGTAATATAATCATAATCACAGCCAGCTACACTTGAAGCGTATAAAGTAACGCTACGAACCTGCACCCAGATATGAACAGGCGCTTGATAAAATGATGTGAGTACTTGCACACATGCGCGCGCTCTGTTAGAGTGTACTTCCTCAGCAAACAATGACACTTGAGTTACACAAGTAAAATAAACAGACAGATGCTAAATGGTTTGTGCATGCGCCAGCTCACAATACAAATCCATGGTAGTCAAACATGCACACAGACCACGTTCCCATTCGGTCTAGCTTCTGCTCTTTGTTTTGTGACCCTGTGTTCACTGTCTATTCTTTCTCTTCTATTGTTCTTACGTTCTGCATTTCTGAGTTACCTCAGATACACAACCAAAGCTTACACAGGAAAATGTCCTTCCCCATAGCTAGATGTGTCAAAAACAGCCTACTGTCCCTGCTAGGCTCACTGCTAGGTGCTATGCTAAATAAGTTAAGTGAGTCAGCTGAGCTGACTACTGGCCTAAGCTAATTAAGCTTATTAAACTTTGGTCAAATTAAGGGTTAGAGATCACTGGATCGTAGGAAAACCACCAAATGTGTCTAGACTTAGTCCAGAAACTTTCAATGATTTCTAGAAAGGTCAGCTAGTTTTTAATCTCATGAGATGCATGTTAAATGGTCAGGCTTAATATAAAATGGTTTTGTTTAAAGTTTGTTTACATTAAGAGAAGCCACGCTGTTCAAATGAGCTACTCCAGGTGAACACACACATTCAACACTCAAGACTTGAATCTGAATTGAAAACTCTTGTGGATTACTGAACATAACTGACTTCATTTTTGATGTCACTGTTAAAATGATTTAATTCAACCAATTTACAAAGAATACATAACTAGATAAATTAAGATTGAGAGAAGGCGGAGATTGGAATGTGTGTGGAAAATGAGGAGTAAAAGAGGGACACCTTGTCTTAAACTTTCACTCTAGTGGACAATGAGCGATGAGCAAAAAGCCAGCACACCGCTATGGTGTCCATCGACAGTGGGCTGCTAGCTTTGAGCCAAAATTGGCAAACTATCTTTTTACTATCAGGGGTAGAATAACTTAGCTAAGCTAACTGTGATATTATCAGTGAACTACAGATATTATCAATATCTAACACAGAGATAGATACAGAGAAGATAGAGATATTATCAATTAACTACACAGAAGTTTGCTAACACAGCTAATTAGGGCAGTCATGGGCTGGAGGTTAGGGAACCAGCCTCGTGACCAGAAGGTCACTGGTTTGATCCCCAGAGCCGACAGCACATGACTGAGGTGTCCTTGAGCAAGACACCTAACCCCTAACTGATTTAAGAGAGATACAAAGAGCTTTTGCATGGTGCTAACTGGCCTTACTGAGCCAACAAACCTGCACTGAGCTTCATGTGCTAACTCTGCATGCTAATAGCAGGTGGGCTGCTTGTTTACTGTCACAACAGAAAATAACAGCCTCTGAAAAGCAGGTGCATTTTTCAGTTTTATGAGCTCTGCTTTAATCAACATTATCTCCCATTTTTTTTCTAGGAAAACACATCAGACTATTCCCAGTTCTAGATTACAGTCACTTATGTAATTGAGGATAAGTGAAGGGAACAAGGGTGAGAGAAAATGCTAGTGTAGCTCACGCTAGGGACTACTTCAAAAAATTATTTTATTTGCTGGTAATGTTAGATTGCTCTGAAACGCTGTAAACGTTTATATGCCTACTAACAAATGCAGTGACCTTTTCGTACAACTTTAGATGTCGACAGCAGGCAATGTGTGAGGCTTTAAGCACAGAGGGAACACAGTTTCTCTGGAACCTGATTACAGGTATACATGTCGCTCTTTCCCGTTCGTACAATTCAGTCTTTCTCTCCTGCACTTTGGCAAACCTTTCAAATGCTTCCCTCTCATTTCATTTCTTTTTCTGTAATATTAACAAAGACTATCCTTTTGCTATCCATATAGGGCAATAAATATCATAGATACATTTAGAAATAAATGTTGCACTTGCTAATCCAGGTAAATGTGGCCCCATTTTCTATGTTCTATAAATTTTTATGTATCAGTGTATCGGATATGCACATGGAAAATTATAGCGCTTATTCCCAAGTTGGTACGTCCGCATAAAAAACACCAGGATTTGAATGCTTAGAGGACAGTAAATTTCATTACCCGACAGTATACATATCTGGGCAGGCTTTTCCCAGAATCCCAGCAACCTCAGACCACAGAGGACAAAACCACCCATGTTTGTTTAGAACTACAATCCAAAATTATGCTCACTTGTTTCTGTGAGCTTTCAGGGCATTGAATTACATTGTGATGCTACTACAATAAATGTGCCAGCCTATGCCTCTTGTGTTTACATTTGTTTTATAGCTTGTTTATGTTAGCTATCTGAAGGCCACCAAGCTGACTGACTCGCTATCTATCGCATGTATTTAAGTGAAAGAAAAAACAATAATGGCATCTGACGTTGACCATATTTGGGTTGCCCTGCCAGAACTCAAATAAAAAACAATTTTTATTTTTGATTTTTCTTTTGAAATTCTCATTTTTAAGTATTTTAGCAGAGGGGAAGCCTCAGAGCCTTCTAAGTCTTCAGAGAAGGCCTAATGATTTCTGGGAACTAAAAATTACATAAATGTCTGTTCAGTTTTATTCAGTAGAATGCTTGTATTGAAACTCTGCAGGTGTTACTGTACTACTTTTGTTTGATAGTTAAATTTGGGATGGCAACTAAAGCATTCAATTCCAACATGCAGGACCAATTTAATGAGAAACAGACATCATTCTTCGCCTTCTGGACATTCCAGAAACATCACTGATTTTGAAAACTAGTGGGAGCCTGAATAATAGGCTGTTAGAAATGGAAAACAGCGGCTGCAGCTCTACTGAAAGAGTCACTGTAAAACTAATCCAGGGTAAAATATATGATGATGAGTCTTTCACAAGCTTCAAGTAAAACACAAAGTGTCTTTTAGAAGCTTCAGATGTCTGTGTTCAATCTAGACCTGCGAATCGTTGTTTAGCTTAGTATTAACACACTACTAGAATCCCTTAGGGATAGAGTTAGCATTATTGTTGAGATGAGTTTTTTATCTTGTGCTTTGATCAAGTTTTGACATTTATGGCTCGATTTGAAGGCCCAGCTCTAATAGTTATCATTTGCCAATGTTTAAAAGGGAACCAAAGGTGATTCTCCTCCCATGGCATCATGCCGAAGAACCCAGTTTGGCAGCTTTATTTTGAACAATGTACAGCACCTTTCTTCTGGTTGCTCCTTTTCTGTTTTGTGTTGTTGTTCCTTTGTTGTAGTTCCCCCCCACACACACACACCCCTTCCCCAGTCTCCAGTCTTTCCAAGAGCAGCACAGCACTGTGTCTGAAACTGCAGCCTCGCTGTTTGCCAGGTTCTGGGGAATGTAATCTCTGAACCGAGAGACGAAAGTAGGCCACGCCATGGTTTCACATTTATTAATTTACACAGCCAATAGCATACGACCTGTCACAAAGAGCATCCATTTAACCCCCCTCTCCACCCAACACTAACCCCCCACCCACCCCCTTCCACTCCCACAGGCACTCACTGCTCTCCTAACAGATCACCTTCAACATTCATCCATTCCACTCCAGCACGCATGCTTTTTTCAACCTGAATGGCGCTCGACTGAATGCACCAGCATTGAATCATTTATCAATTTATTGTTTTGGCATGTTTTTCAAGGGCATGATTTAATGCATTAAAATGCTGTCAGGCCAAGAAATAAAGTACTAAAACTAAACTAAACTGAACTAAAAGACATTGCTGTAGTGTGTTTTTTTTTTTACTCTCCTTGGCTATGTGATCTGCCAAGCAGTGTCAGAGGCACGCGGGATTTGTCGGTGGTGGGGAAGAGGGGTTAGTAGAGCATGTGATTTTTCAAGTTTCGTATTACAGGTTTGTTGTAAATTTTATCATATTTGCATATTTATTTGAAAACATTATGATTCATTCATTTTGATCCTAACTGTAGTTGTTTTGTCTACCTAATCTGAAAAAGAAAAAAAAACTCCACAACTGCAACTACCGCATATTTAAACAGTTAATATGTAAACGGAGTCATTCAGAGTGGTTTGTTGTGAAATGCTCTGCTCTAGAGAAACTTACCAAGTCAGAATTGTTCACAGTGGTGGTGTTAGGAACCAGGCCTTCTTCTGTAAAAGCTCTCTCACAGAAAGCTACTTAAAAACAGTTAGGAATACACTGCCTGGTGTCTGATATGATCTGTGATCGACTCCGTTTAAGATTTTGGGCTAAAACAGATTCTTTAATCCATTCATGGTGAAGGGGTACATACAGGATGTTCTATGGCCAAAAAAAAACACTATAACATTAGTATAAATGTAGATACGCTGGAATGTCTGATGTCTCTGTTTTAAGAAAGCATCAATTCTGAAATCCATTCAGAATTTTTTTCAGATTTTCTACATTTTATTATCATCAACACTCCATATAAAACTCAGGAGACACATATGGGTTCATTGGTCGTTTTGGATTGGTGGAATTTCCCTTTTAGGATTCGCTTGATGATTTTGCTTTGCCAAGACATCATACAGTGTATTTATAGAGCTGTTTTTTCTGTGATGTGAAGAGAGAATCAAAGGGCAGCTGAGGAAAAACGAACACCTGTCCAAACAGTGCTGTGATCCTGACAGGCCCCAATAACTGAAAGGTTTATATCAGCTGGCCTGTTCAGCGCTCCACCGCTCAGGGCTCCAGCCGTTTTACAGCCACTTTTCAAGGTAATTACTTCAGCGAGATTCCACTTATTAAAGCATATTTCTGGATGATTGTTAGTAGTGCAGTGGTCCTCCACAGGCCCCGCCGTTTGTGTCTTTACTCTAAACACAGAGGGATGTTTTGGTGCATTGGACCTTGACCACTGTTATTACTGCCTCTCCTGCAGTGTGAACATTTTTCTCCACCTAAATCCCTTTATTACATTACATATAAAAGACCAGCAATAACACCTCAATGAAATAAAGCTCTGCATCTATAGAAGGCTGGCTTTTTGCCCTGGATAGAGCTTTTAGGCTTCACTGTGTCTGTGGCTTTAACCCCTCAGTAAGCCAATATTTATATTCTACTAAATACATATTTACTACACACACGTATGTATGTATGTATATACATCAGACTTAAGAATTATGTTATGCTCTAAACCCAATGCATTAATAGAGATCATTTATAGGTCACTTTCTTTCGGAAAGTGGCTATAAAACAAAGCAGCCTTATTTTAGCCATGCCTCTGCATTTTAGATCAGGAAGTGAGGCTCCATTGCTAACCCTCATGACCACATAGTCAGCAGTTAGACATTAAGAGTTGTCACTTCTGAAACACATACTTTTTGCAATTAAGTAACTTTTTGTGTTTTAATGTCAAATTTTTGAGCTCAAAATGAGCTGAAACAGTAAAGTTTCGGTAGTGTTATGACTGTTTTGGTAGTGACAAAATGAAATGTTCAAGCATTTATTTTCATAGAATAACTATAATTAAGGTATAGAACCACTCAAAACAAAAGGATTTTAGTCTAAAGTCAAAGTCAGTATAAGAGTTATGATGTTGGCATAATACAGGTTCTTTAATCCATTCTTGATGGAGGGGCACACACAGGACGCTCTATAGCAAAAGGAGGCACAACTATTTCACAATTATCATCAAAACCATCAAAGTCAAAGTCAGTTAAAAGCCCTAAATGTGTTTCAGCTCTGACTTTGATCCAGTTCAGTAGAACAGTAATGGAGTAATGGAGGGTGATGTAACACTAGTCGCCCCCGTTCACTTCCAGGCTGCAGCCCTCAGCAGCTATAATTCCCCATCTTTTCAGTCCGTCATTAATTATAACTCTAATTACATACATCGTTCAACTTAATTATTTATACATTTTACTTATTAATAGGTTTTAATTAAGGCCACTGATACTGATATTTGCATTCAGTATTATATATGTGGCATAAGAGAGCTGTGCAGTTTTGTAGATGAGCATATTGTCGCTGTCTGAAGAAAATGGTAACCTTTAGTAGAAGATTTTTTTCAATTTTGGAGCATTTATGTTCTTTTGTGATCTATTCTTAATAAAAATTTTAAATGTTACTACGGTGCAAAGGGTAACTGGAAAATGCTACCACGTTTTCCAACAGCCATGACTCCTTATTTATTTGTTTATAAGAGCCCATTTCATTTAGATGAATTCAAGTGAAAGTTAACAAAAAAATCCATACACCTTTATTTTTATGCGGTGTATTGGAGATTACATAACAACTTCACACAGTTTGAGGCGAGTGAGTAATGATTGAGGCATGCAGTTAGCACCTTGCAAATTGGTGGGGTATAAGCTTACATTATTTGTTAAGTACATTAGCCTTGTAGCTCCAGTGTAAAACTATAAAAGAAAACTTTAGACCCCAAACATGTCCTGGCTGATAAATTACATTTGGAGGAAGAGAAGGGGGCAGCATAAATGTGGTTTTTCATTGAACTACTGCTTTTACTCTGTTCATTCTGTGGTAAACCTCACAACTCTGTTATTTTCTTTACATGTCTTTACACTGTGCACAAATCTACATTATCTATCAAAAGTCTGGATTATATATAAAAATAATTATTATTTTTATAATTACAATTATAAATCATATTATAAAACATTTCTAATTCTTGTCTTAAAATAATAATTAAAATAAAAGTCCAATAAAATGTGTATTTAGAATGTACTTAATCTAAAAAGTGATGAAATTATTATTGTTTACAGCACAGAATTTATAGTGTATAATAGTTAAGAATCATTAAAATATTGAATAAAATATTAAAAATAAGTAGGACCTGAAAAAAGTACCTTCCATTTATAACTTAATGTTTCAGTTTTTAGTTTACTGGAGTATTCAACATTATAACAGTACAATATTTGAATAAATAGTTTAACACTCCAGCCACAAGCTAATGCAGTAGCCACAATAAAATATACAGTTCAGTACAATTGTACATGTTTTATGATTTTTCAACTGAAGATAACACATCCTCTACAGAGAACACATTTAAAATTAACTTATGCATACCAATTTACATAAAAAAGCTGAAAAAAACAGACTAAAATTTGCATAAATCTCCCTATAAAGCCTGAAATAACCATTTAAAAGTCAAAGTGGTCGGTTCTGAATTTTTTACACCATGTTGTATGTCTTTATTGCATTAATGTCACTCACACTGTCTCAAAAAAGATGGTCTGACTTGAAGTTTGGGTCTCAAATGCGAAATAAACATTATACTAATGTTAATGATGACAACAGTAGATAATTCACTCACATGCTGAAAAGACACACCCTTCATGTTTTGATTGAGTTGTTTTTGAATTTACTTTCAATCATCAGATTTATCTGCTCAGGGAGGGTGTTCGGTTTACAACCCACGCTACAAAATGTTGTTCTACATGTTGCATGCAATTACACATTTCCACCAGAGAGGCCTCCAAAACTCTGAAACTTTTATAGAGTAGCTTTACAGATATAAGTCTACCATTCTCTTATTGTGTGGGTCCTAATAGTAGATATCAGACTCAACTTTGGGTAATAAATAAATTGTTGTATCAGTTATGTGAGGTTGCACGCTGTGACACTCTCTCATCCAGCGAATTACACATGCGTCCTTTTCCAAACAGTGGGCATCTAATTTAATGAGTAATCAGCTTTGCCAGGGATGCATGAAATCAGAAACGTAAGACCAGGGTTAAATGATGACGCACAGGCCCTGAAAGAGAAGCTTTAAACTCTTGCATGCTTGTAGAAGCCAACTTTAAGGTGCATTATGATCACAAGTTTGCTTCTCACAATCCTCTGTGCAATTCAGAGAAATCTACTGAAACAGGCTTCCCTGCTTCTGCCAAGCTCCGCCTTCTTTTCTCAGCCCCCAAAGCACTGCTTAGAAGCCACTACTATCCACCATTGCCTCAAGCATTCAGTTCACTATCAGCGTGCCAGCACTTGTATTAGAAGCTGCAAAAGATGTAACTGGGGAAATACTGAAATGCGAATATGTCCTGTAGAGTTGTCATTTTCAACCAACAACAAATTTAAAAAACAACTTCATCATCAGTTTTCTGCAAGTTTGGTACTTACAATTTTACTTTTCCCACAAAAGTTTAAATAGGCAAAGCAGACATCTAACATCATCACAGGTAAGACATAAAAATATGTTCATGCATGCTGTGGCAGTATGCTTTAGCCTATCAGTTTAGGATTACAGTGTTTTTTCCCTCATCTTTGATATATGATTTGATTTATAATGAAAGGTGCTACAGTGCTGGTTCTGTTTATGTGAATCCAGTGTTCTCGTTCATTGCTACAATGTTGATAGCTAGACTGAAGTAATGACATTGCAAGACATTGGTGCATTTGGAGAATATATATTTGGCAAAGCCACTGATGCATTTCTGCCTACACTACTGCTTTTTACAGGTCACATCACCATGGCAATTTATGCTGCACCCCCTACCTGTTCCAGGATGGGTTAAGTTCAGGATTTTGGATCATAAACAGCTCTTGGACTAATCAGGGTTGAGCTGCTGACCTATGTTTCTTTTTTTCACTACATTTTTGCCATTAGATTTGTGAGATATATATTTTCAGTGAAGGAAATCACACTACATAGATATCAAGAATATAAAGTGAGTAATCCAGTAAGCAGTAACACTGTGTCATGCCATCACGCTTCTGTGCACCATAGGCTGAGTATCGGAACATGAGTTAACAGAGAATGACAGATCCATTTTTGATACCAAAACAGGGGAGTCCAATGACAACGGCAACAACAATAACAACAACAACAAGACCATACCCATTAAAATAGCCAATCAAAGAAGAGTGATACACTGATTGTGCCTGATTCAAATGCATAAAATCTATTACACCAACACAGTTCTTTTCTTTCAGTTCACTTACTTTCAGCCATAATTATTTTTATATATATATTTTTATATATTTTCTATGAATGTGATAATGATGTACACAATCCAGTGAAGTCAATTCCATACATTTTCAGTCACCAGGCCTTTCATTAGTAAACAGGGCTGGTCTTGTTTTTAGCTTTTCGTTTCAGACGGAAGCCTTCATTTCAGACGTAAACCAGCCCCAATACAAATACAGAATGAAAAAAAGAGAAGCAGATTCTGTCCTCATACAGCTAATCCACCTTTCATTTCCCCTCTGTTCAGGTAAACCTTTCATTTCCTATAATTCACAAAATGTAATAGTCATCATGAGAATAGGAGTTTTGCTGGAAATGAGCAACAGTTCCTCTAAAATCAGTCTCAGACAGTTCAGCACTCCAACAGAAACATGTGCCAATGTATACAAAAGTTTGGCTGCCCCTGGTCAAATGATGTTTTGTTGATTTTCTCAATGAAAACACACTCGATTATGCCATTTGTTTGATTGTTTTTATGCACAATTTCTAAAATATAAGGTGTGCCATTAAGTCTACATAGTTTTCTTTTTTTTTCTATTATGTTAAATTCATCAAATAAACAACTTCTATCAATAAGCAAGTGATTGTGCATTAAGATGTGCAGGGGTGTGTTCTCTGTAAAAGATTTGTAACTTATTTTCACTTAGAATATCAGCAAAACATGTAATTTGACCAGAGGTGCCCAAGCTTTTCCATACAGTTGTACATACCAAAGGCCTAGCTGATCTCAGAAGAAAGCATAGGCATACATACATCATTATCCATACAACAGTATCCAAACAGCCCTCCTAATGACTGAATTCAACTTTTCAAGGTGGGGCCATTGCTAATTCATTGCTGATTCAGGCATCTCCACAGAAAAGATCACCATGTGGCTCGCCATGTGCATTGCCAAGCATGATCTACAGGGACATAAACCCCCCAAGCATTGGGCTGTGGAGCAGTGGAACTGCATTCTCTGGAGTAATGGAGCTCCATCCAATATCTTTGGGATGAGTTGGAGTGATCCAGGACTGGGCATCCAACATCAGTTGCTGACCTCACTAATCCTCAATCAAATCCTCACAGCAATGTAGTGTAAAGCACTCTCAGAAGAATAGAGGCTGTCACTGCAGCAAAGAGGGACAAACTCATTATTAATACCCTTAATTTCAGAAGAAACACTAGAGAATTACACATATATGCAGGGAAATATGAAGAAAAAAAATGGCTGATTTGGCATAATTTCTAGGTCACTATTAAAATTTTAAGGGAAATTCCACCACAAAAAATTCCCTATGCATAATTAAGCGGTTAAGATGTAAACAGTAATTCAGAGTGGTTTGGTGTGAAATGTCCTGTTCTAGAGAAATTTACAGAGTCAGAATTATGACAGGAACCAGACATTCACCTCTAAAAGCTCCCTCACATAAAATTTATTACATGAAATGGTTATGAATACACTGCCGGATGTCTGACACATTGTTTTATGATTGTTTTGTGATGATTTTGGCTTAATTTTTTTCTCTATGCTGGAAAGATACTGTAGGGCCTTGTGAGACAAAATAGTAAACAAAGAAAACATCAATCATCAATATTCCATATAAATCTCAGAAGACACATGTAGGTTCACCAGTGGTTTTGTATAGGAAATATATTTGAAATATATATTTGTGTTGTAGTCATGGTGACCCCTGGTTACTATCACCACCACAGTAAAGAAATCTGAGTTTGTATATTCTTTACAATAAACCATTTCAAATGAAACCTCTCTGAATGACTCTGTTTACATTTCAACCACTGAATTATGCAGAAAATTTGAAAAACTGGCAGTAAATTTGTGAAATTGAGCATGTTAGACAGCTTGAGTGCACGCTACCATTAACCCCTTAAATGGCCAGGGCCTGCCATCATGTCCATAGTTTTATTACACACTTTTATAACCGAGGAATAGCTCACCCAGTTTGCACTGAAATCCCTGTAATTACTGAATAATAACCCACCACCAAAAACTAAGAAATTCTGAAACTCATTAAAATTTGAAAGATTCTACTTTTTACTCTTATACTGATAATGCAATTTGTAATGAAAAACTTAATTGCATTACATAGGAACGCAGATTAGAGGCATTTTCACTAGTGGTCTTACTAGTGAAAATGTGTATATATTTCCTTGCACATGCTTATAGGTATTTGATTAGTTCATGTCTGGGCACCTAATGTTCCATTATCCATCCCATCACTGTTATTTATCACCAGGATATTTCACAAGATTTAACACAACTTTTTCACTGTGACAAATTATATTAATCATTTTACTCTAAAATGAACTTATCTTTATCCATTTTCTGTAATATCACAGCATATTGCTGTAAGGCTGATGTTGAGGTTTACCACAAAGCATTGTTAAAAGGGTTAAAAAGGCATACATTTTTTTTTAAGACAAAGTTTTACACAGCATTTTTTATTTACCTCTTTAGTTTTCATTGTTTAAAAGCTGGAACACTGAGGTGTTGACAAAAATGTTATTGTACTGCCAGAGTTTTTGTTCATGTTTGTGCAAATGATAAGCAAAGTTCAAATCCCTGTAAAATGTGTATTTGCATTTTTCAAATGCAATGACTTTCTGTATGTATACAGTTCAAAACATAGTAAATGAACATGCATATGTGAAAAACAATTACTTCATTTACTGGATACCGAGTTGCATTACTTTTACAGTTGTAATGTTAAAATACAGGAGATTACTGCATTATAACCCCTTAAAATTCCAGTCTTATTGCATACTAAAGCTTATTATTCAGTAACTACAGGCACTTCAATGCAAGCCTGTTGTGCTATTCTTAGGTAATAGAAGTGTGTAATAAAACTTTGGGCCTGCTGGCGAGTCCTCGCCATGTGGGGGGTTAATTACAGATCATAACTGTAAAGGAGCTTTCACACCTACCTTCTCAATCCTAAAGTTTTCTTTAGTTTGGTTAATTCTGTCAGGTGTGAACACTCCATCTGTACTTGGGGCCACACTAAACAAAGATACCAGCTAAAAAATTGTGAAGCGCAGTTTAGAGCATTCTTTTCTGCTTCTTCCAACAGCACGTCAATGCAATACTGTCTTTATAATCTAACGTAACAACTGACTCTTGATAGACACTCATATCATTTATGTAGCGCAAGCTGCTGCTAGTAAAGGCAAAAAAGCCAAAAAAAATTTTGAAAATGGATTGTGGACTGTATTAAATAACCTGACTGGTCATATTACCAAACCAAGCATTAAGAAGCAGATATTAAGTAAGGTTTATAATTCCTGCTTTGAATTTGATATGAAGACATTATATGTCTCTATTTTCATGGCCAATACACAAACACTCACATGTATAATCTGGCGCACTTTAGCTGTTGCAGTGTGAAACCAACCGAACCAACTGAAAAAGATACAATATTATAAAAACCTGCAGACTTTAGCAAACAAACTAGGAGTATAGCTGAATACTTGACAGTAATCTTGTAGTGCAGGTATACAGTTTCTATTTTCCTGTTATTTACTGTTACTATGGTTCAATACATTGCTATGAAAGTAATACAAGTAACAGCTAGTAATTTACTTTAATTGTACAGTGAAAATGCCTCCTCTGACATTTCCACCCTACACTCCAACCGCTCTTTCACCAGACACTGCTTACTTGTGTGATTTGTGATAGTGTATAAGAGTCACACAAACTACACAAATCATTCTCTGCTCGCCATAATTCACAAGCAAAACTCTGCCACGCCCCCTCACTGTGCTGCATCCTCCTCAGCCAATGGCAGCGTGGCTGGAAGTTGAGCTGAAGCCAGGCTCTGGGTTCATTGAGAGTTTAGGCCTTCCTTCTGCAGCATCTACCGCACGGCACTGACGTCAGCCTCCCCTCCCTCCTCCCCTAGTATTAATATTTTGTTGGGGGGGGGTGGGGGTTTGTGTTTGCAGGGTGGGGGCAGTTTATGTCACCATCACATTACTGCACCCCCTCCCCCACCACCGGCACCACCACGCTCTCCCACCCTCGTCTGACTCATGTCCCAGAAACAGGCGGTAATTGATTACTGTGCAGAACGGTTTCAGAGCCATTACCCCGACTTCACACTGAATACACCCCGACTCAAACAGGCCCACACATCTCACACACACACACACACACACACACACACATACACACACACTCACTCACTCGATTGTTCTAGGACATTTCACAGCTATTGTCAGAGAGACAAATTAACTGCTAAATTAACCCTTTAAAAGATTTATTATTGCCATTTTGCTATACTACTTCACTGTAATTATGTAATTAATTACACAGCAAATAATATAATTAAATACATCGTTACTTACATAATTCTGTGAATTACAGCACTGGGCCTGGACCAGGGGCGTAGCTACAGGGGTCCTTCCCATTATGTCACAGCAAATAATACAACATGTAAGGCCGTCACAGACAAAAGCACTTTTTGAATCCTTTATTCCAACTTAAATAAATAAAAGTCACTGAATTCTGATTCTCCTTAGCACACTGCCTTTCATTATCATCTATGAAGCAACGCATGGCACCATGGAAAAGCTCTTCTTTACCTGCACAACACTTTAAACCACACATTTAGATTAAAAAACCGTCAACATTTCCACTGAGCACCGTGAGCAGCTGACCAATCAATATCAACACCACATTCTCTCTAGCTAGTTAGCCAAAAAAGCAAATTTTGACTGTTTATAACACTCAGAGCTGCACCACCTCCATTACAAAGATCAACACAAATGCTCGCAGCGCTCCAAGTTCAACTCTAAGCGTTCAAGTACTCTGTGTCATGGGTATTTTTTCTGTGCTGACTGGTGAGATCAAATGTAACGCTTGTATTCACTTACAACTGTAATGGATGAGGGATTAATGATAGCAGTCCTTTATGGATCCAAATTATGAAATGAACAAAAGCTGCTTTTTCCTAAAAAGCACCATGTTTGCAAGCTCTACTAAAGGACAGTAGTACTGATTTATAGTACTGTTTTAACTGATCTGGTGCTGGTTTATGCTGATCTGGTGCTGGTTTATGCAGGTCTAGTGCTGGTTTATACTGGTCTAGTGCTGATTAATGCTGATCTGGTGCTGGTTTATGCAGGTCTAGTACTGGTTTATACTGGTCTAGTGCTGATTAATTCTGGTCTGGTGCTGGTTTATGCTGGTCTAGTGCTGGTTTATACTGGTCTAGTGCTGGTTAATGCTGGTCTGGTGCTGGTTTATACTGGTCTAGTGCTGGTTTATAATGGTCTAGTGCTGATTAATGCTGGTCTGGTGCTGATTTATGCTGGTCTAGTGTTGGTTTATACTGGTCTAGTGCTGGTTAATGCTGGTCTGGTGCTGGTTTATACTGGTCTAGTGCTGATTAATGCTGGTCTGGTTCTGGTTTATGCTGGTCTAGTGCTGGTTTATACTGGTCTAGTGCTGGTTAATGCTGGTCTGGTGCTGGTTTATACTGGTCTAGTGCTGGTTTATACTGGTCTAGTGCTGGTTCATACTGGTCTAGTGCTGATTAATGCTGATCTGGTGCTGGTTTATGCTGATCTGGTGCTGGTTTATGCTGGTCTAGTGCTGGTTTATACTGGTCTAGTGCTGGTTAATGCTGGTCTGGTGCTGGTTTATGCTGGTCTGGTGCTGATTTATGCCGGACTTGTGTTGGATTATATTGGTTTGGAGCTGATTAATGCTGGTCACCCAGTTTGCTAATGGCATATCGGTGCTGTTGGAACAAAACGTCATATCTCCGTTTTTGTTTTTGTGCTTTTTACGGAATTTGAAAAGGCCAGCTGCCCTTTACAACATGCTGAAGTTTCATGACAACGTCATGAATAAAAAAGCTCCAAATTACTTAAAAAATTCTAGTTCAGTTGACATCTGTTTGTAGTTAATTATGTTTTTCCTTCTCCTGCAAAGTTACCATTTTAGAGATATGAGATTTTAGTCTGGCAGCAGCTGGTTTCACTGCTGGGGAGTTTATAGAAGAACTTTTTGCATCTACATGTTCCAAACAATAACTTGCTGAGTTTGATCAGTGCTGCGCTTGAGATTTCAGGTTTTTTTTTTTTTTTTGGTTGTTTTGTTATTTTATCTAAAATTAACAAGCAAGACATTTGGCTAATTTTAGCTAGCCAGATAGCTCACTAGTTGTTGCTTAGCAACAGGGAGAAGCGCTGGCTAATGCAGCCTTTGAAAGTGCACGACAGTGAAAACCCAAGAAAAAAAGTGCCTCATTGTTTACCACCTTCAGAAAAACACGTGAAACCATAGAAACGCAACACAACAGGTTCTTCTACTTTTACGATGTCAAGCTTGTGACAATACAAGAACCATTTTTTGGTTCTATACAGAACCATTTTCAAAAAGGTTCCTTTTAGAATGTTGACACAATCTCCCATTTCACAACGCAAAGAACCATTTAAGCATAAAATTAGTTCTGTGAGAGTTCATGGTTGTACAAAGAACCACTGTTTTAACTAACAAAACCTTGAAGACATTTTTAAGAGTGTAGCATAAATTACTTTCCATTACATTTCTCCACTTGATTCTACATGCTGTGATCAAACAACATTTAATCAGAGTCGCGTAAAGGCGAATAAGCAAATAACCAAAGCTGCCGTTTTATTTCTGCAGAAGAGAAAAAGCAGTAGACTTCTGGGCAGCTTCCTGGCAGGAGCTGGAGAAACCAATGGAGCAAATCTTTAGAGGAGATATAAATACATCGTCAGTAATAAGTGTTGCTCAGTTTTTAAAAGGGGCTTTTAAAGGGCTGTGGGGTTCTCCTTGTATCCACTTAAACATGGAAAGCCTCTCTGCCTCCTGAATGATTACTAACTGTTCTTTGCAACTTTAACTTTAGCACATTGAAAGTAGTCCAGCGTTTGTGTGATGCATCCTTAACTGTGAACTTATAGGTTCATTTCATGTCATGGCACTATTTCTTGTAACTGTAGTGCTTCTTCATTGAATGTGTGGGGTCATCTTACTTTAATAAAACATTATTAAACTTTAATAAAACATTACTAATATAAATGATCATGCTTTTTGGCAATTTGCAATAACTAAGCATGATAAGGGAATAAAATCCTACATTTTTGTGTAGTTTCATGTGTCATAATTCATTTTTACATAATCATTCTCTGACTTCTTTTTACCTTGAGAATTAAACAGGCTGTTTTGGTCAATGTGTCTGTAAGATATATACACTATATTGCCAAAAGTATTTGCTCATCTGCTTTCACAGGCATATGAACTTGAGTGACATCCCATGCTTAATCCATAGGGTTTAATATAATGTCGACCCACGCTTTGCAGCTATAACAGCTTCAGCTCTCTTCTGGGAAGGCTTTCTGCAGGGTTTGAATGTATTTATGGGAATATTTGACCGTTCTTCCAGAAGCGCATTTGTGAGGTCAGACACTGATGTTGGATGAGAAGGGCGGAGAAGTCTCCACTCTAATTCATCCCAAAGGTGTTCTGTCAAGTTAAGGTCAGGACTCTGTGCAAGTTCTTACACACTAAACTTGCTCATTCATGTCTTTATGGACCTTGCTTTGTGCACTGGTGTCATGCCACAATGTTGGGAGCATGAAATTGTCCAAAATCTCTTGGTCTGCTGAAGCATTAAGAGTTCCTTTCACTGGAACTAAGGGGCTGAGCCCAACTCCTGAAAAACAACCCCACATCATAATCCCCCCTCCACCAAACTTTACACTTGGCACAATGCAGTTAGACAAATATCATTCTCCTGGCAACCGCCAAACCCTGATTCGTCCATTGTAGAAGCAGTCTGCATGCCTAGGTGCTTGGTTTTATACACCTGTGGCCATGGAAGTGATTGGAACACCTGAATTCAATGATTTGGATGTGTGAGTGAATACTTTTGGAAATATAGTGTATGTAATTGAGCTCTGTTCTGATTGGCTGCCTGTATTATGCCTTCTTCAAAAGCAGTATGGACTGAAACACTACATATAACCTCAGTATGACTGGCTGGAGCTAAACTGCTTTAGACTGACTAGACATATATATGTAAATATGTTGGTTTTGTGACATCACAAAAAATTATTTTAAAATAGGCTGTCTTTACAGTTTAGTTTCCACATATAGACTGATAAGCATTTTGAATGTTGAATGTTGTATCACATCAAACTCTTGTATAATTTCCCCATAATGTGGGCAGTTAAGAGTCTAATCACATTAAAATACGCAGTTGGCGAACTGTGGTCCTTGGGGGCCACCGTACATTGAAGATTGTCCTGCTCTTAACACATCTACCAAACTTAGCAATTAGCTCGGAGTTTAACCAGATGTGTTGGAGTAGAAAAACCACCAAACGTTCACCACCCCTGATTAAAGTTAATCAAACATGTAAATCTCAGTATTAGTAACAGTGCTGGCCTGAGATTATTCCCTTTTCTTGTAAACACTTAACTCTGAGCCAGCTTTGGGTCAAAGAGTTTCAGTATGTGCTTTAAACAATATTTTGCCTGTGAATAAAGCATTAGCATTTTAAGATGTGAAGCATGTCATGAAACTGACCCATAACTCACTCACATTTCACAGGCTGAAAATATACGCAAGAAGGCACCATTAGCAGTCAAATCAGTGACAGTCCTGTTTCTTACTTCAATTTCAATTTAAATTCCAATTCCAAAGGAATGCACGGTATTGACAAACTTTTAATGCACGGTTTATGTTCTAAAATTGTGAGGAATAGTGGAACCCTGCTGTCCTTTTCACACTACTGCACCAAAAATGAGCTTTTCATTTAGAAGAGCACCCACTCTCAAGCGTAAAAGTGATAAAATTGATCTAAATCTGCTTTTAGCTGCAGAGCACCAATGAGCTAGAATTCACTACAGACGTCTCTAAAACTTTAGCTATGTTTATTTGTTTATTCAAATATTTTATTGCAAATGTTTGATTTGATGTTCATTCTTTTACTGTAAAATGTTTGTTTTCTTATCACTTACTATCTAAGTTCGTTGTTTTTTACATAATTTTAATGTGTTTTTATTGCATATTTATGCCTGTTTTCTATTTTATGTTTTTTTTTTTAATAAACATTTAAATAAACATTCCTTGGCAATTTGCTCAACTACATTGTAAATGAGGGTCACCCTCAATGTACTTCTGGGTTGAAATAAAGGCTGATTGATTGACTGATAAACATCATCAGTAGAAAACTGGATGAGCTTTTCATGACATTTCCCAACTTGTCCCCCTATAACAAATGAGCAGAAAACTGTTAGCCACAGTGAGCTGCTCTCAGGGTTAGGATGCCCGAGGAATGTTAGCCAAGGACAGACAGCAGCCAGCATGTGGTCGGTCCCTTTGTTCACTCCTATGGCCATAAAATTCAATCAATAATCTCTAATCAAATAGAACTCCCTCTCGTTTCCCGTCTTGGTCTGGTCCAGAAATCAAAGGACGACAGCTGTTTAGAAATTAGCTTTCTGAACCGAGCAGTCTTCGTGAGGAGAAGTTACCTGACAAATAAAACCTTCAAACCATCCGCATGTCGTCGCATTTTGTGCTCGAATAAGGCGTAGCATAGAATTTCCTGTTTTACGGCTGATTACCACCCTCCTTTTGACTTTATGTATTAAAGACACGGGTTTTCAATCTGACCAGACAGCCAAGAACTCAGCAGCATTGTGACGTCAGAAAATTTTATTGAACACACATGACTCAAACCAGCCGTTTACTTGTTCTAGAGAATTTCAGCAGATCTTCAGTCCCTTTGGCAGCCAGACAGAGTGAGAGTGGGAGGCAGGAGGTGATAAAAAGAAGAGAGGAGAAGAGGAGGAACACTACAGTAGAGCAGAAAGACTTTAAACAGACAGACTAGCCTAGCCTGGCATGCTAAGTCTGCTGAGCTGTTGGCTGTCATGAATATGTAGCCTCATGCATGCTTCACGAGCCTCAACCAGGCCACATACAGAAATCTGATATATGGCAATAAATGGGTGTCAAATGTATGAAATATACATTATCAGTTATCATATATGCAACTTACAATGTATTTGCCACATATGGACATAAAAATGTATTATAATAACAAGTAAATACACCAAATTATTTGAAATTGGTCATGTTCACACACACACATATATATATATATATATATATATATATATATATATATATATATATATATGTGTGTGTGTGTGTGTGTGTGTGTGTGTGTGTGTCTAAATGAACTGTGACATTATACATTATGCTAAAGAGTTGTTAGTTAGCATTTTCCATTTTGCTAAAAACATTTCAAAATTTCACAGCTTTTTCATAATCTCTGCATAATTATAATAATTATTATATTATAGCTGCAAACAAAGTGTTAGATGTATACATGATGAAATATGAAATATGAAATACAATGAAGAAATATTCAAGACTCTGCACCATTTCTATGTCAGTATTTAAATGTAAATGGAAATTCCACCAAAAATTCCCAAAATGCCTGTATACTTAAGATATGAAATGCTCTGTTCTAGAGAAACTTACAGTGTCAGAGTTGTTTACAGTGGTGGTGATAGGAACCAGACATCCACCTCTAAAAGCTCCCATACAAAATGATTATTTACACTGCCTGAAGTGTGAGACATTGAGAGGATTTTAGACAAACATATATTTTAAAAAATCCTTTCATGGTGGAAATGCAAAAACAGTCCCCAAATTAAAGTTTGTCTTTAGATTTATCACTATTTTACCATCATCAACATTACATATGAAACTCAGAACAATGTGTAGGTTCTCTGGTGGTTTTGGATAGTTAGTAAAATGGCTATATTTATGTTGTAGTCATGGCGACCCCTGGCTCCCATCGCCACAACTATAAAGAAATCTGATTTTCATTTAATCCAAATCCCTCTGAATGACTTTTTTTGATTAAATCATGCAGACATTTTCAACAATTGGTTCTAGCTTTCAGCATGTTAGCCATGTTAGCTAAAAGATGCTCTTGAATATTTGTCTTCAAAGCAATTTAATACATATGTTCATGTTTTATTGGCTGGCTTGCAATAATAGAACATACTGAGGACTAATTTAGGGGAAAGCAATATCACACGTGTAAATATTAGTGATGGTATTACCTACATTGGGAAAAAAGCCAAAGGCCTAACACCTAATCCCTTTCTTCTGATGTCTGTCATCAAAGCTGAACCATTTTCTTTACTTAATTAAAAGGTAGCAAGGCCAAACTTTTGACATGCAGAATGTCTACACCTAACACAACAGGCCCTTTCTCATCCAACACTAATGCATTTGATCCAGCAAATCAAAGACTTCTAAAGACGTTAATTAGCAGGAGCAGGTGTAGTGGATTATGGACTGAATTAAACTCTCCGGCAGCAGAGTCAGAGACCCAGGCTTCTTCTCAGTGCTCCTGCTGTAATTCAAAATACAGCAATGCACCAGCTGACCTGACAGCCTCATACTGCCATGCCTGGGGAGAACAACAGAGCACAGCTCAAATTCAGCACTGTGCACACTATAAAAACAGTGTGTCAACAACACAGAAAGCCAGATATATACTCATACTATTGTGACACCATTATGCACAGCAGCAAAGACAATTCACTGAACACAGACAGAAAATGGCTTGTCAGATTTTAGTGTTACATCTATCACAGCGATGACAACTTAATACGCTAGTGTAACTAATGCATTTACATTAACCCTGAAACTGCCTTGATATATGAAAGGCATAGTATATCTGAGCCAAACTGTGGTTATACCTCCATTGTACTCTTTCACTGTAAAATGAGTAAAGGTGGGCAGTAAAGTATAATATAAGACACTTAACTGAAACTTTTAGTGCTCAAGTTCTATTTTTATTTATTTACATACTGGGGACTTACACTCCACAAAATTACAAGATTGTGTATTTACATGTGTAGAAGTGTTCTCTGTAGAGGACATGTTCAATCATTTTCACTTAGGAAATGAAATAAAAAAAGGCCTTTGGCCAAGGGTACACAAACATTTGCAGATCATTGTCTTGATATAATTTATATTGCTTTGCCTATGATATGCGTTAAACTATGGGGACTTTTATAAAACAGTGCCGGTTACACTTTACATGGATAGTCCTCTTTAGATGCTTTGTAGATACTGTACTTTCAAGTTATGTTCAACTAGATATCTACTAAATTGACCACATTTAACTCTAAACCTGGTTCTAATCCTAACACTAACCTTAGCCTCAACCCAAACCTTAAATCTTATTCTGGTCCTAGCCCTAACCCTGGTCTAAATCCTAACACTGTTTAGAATTAACCAAGTTTCAATAGATAGTTTGTAAACCATTTGAACATCTGTAGATAATATATGGTGGGCTATCCAAATACAGTGAGACCAAAGTCCTTGCTAAAAGTCATCAAGTCTTATCTGGTGAGACAACACATTAGCAATGATAGCTTTGACTAAATGTCATTAAAACTCACTCTTTTAGCTTCACAACTGCAAAACATCCTGTTTGGTCGAGGTCCAAAGCAGAACAGAGAAACTAAACTGCACTTGGTTTCATAAAACGTCATTACACAAAGATCATGAGATCGCAGAGTGAGCATTAGCTCAAATTCTCAAACAGCAGAGATTAAAAAACAGATTGTTCACTAAAAAGCTTGATAACCATCACCTGAAACTGACAAACCTTTAATGAAGCTACTCAGAAAAGTGATGATTCCGCTTCAGAAAGCTGCACTGAATGACATTTGGCCTGATTAACTGAAGCTGTTGAGGAATAATCCCTTTACTGCACAATGTTGCGATTAGGCAACAAGCACTTTTTTTTGTTTAAAATGCAATGTAAAATTGTGTTCTTTCCTTTTCCTTTGGTAAAATGAAGGCGCTACATGTAAAATGGTGCACATTTATCTGATCGCATGCCTTCCTGTTGTTCATGCAGATCATAGTACACTTTTTAATCCACACTTCACATAGTGGCTACCATCTAAAGCCCCTTGAAAGTGGGTGTGTATTTATGTATATATGTATTTATACAAAACATCTTTATGAATAGAAAAAACCAATCTGTGAGGAGTTAAAATTTTGTCATGAAAGTTAGACTATGTGGGCTTTATATGAAATGATGAAAAATAATTGTTACCATAAGGTAACTCCATGCAGCAATAAAATACAATGGGAGTTCAAGCCCCAGAGCCAACAGTACATGACTGAGGTGTCCTTGAGCAAGACACCTAACTCCGAACTGCTCCCTGCGGATAGGGCTGCCCACCGCTCCAGGCAAGTGTGCTCACTTGTGTGTGTCTGTATGGTGTATTGTATGTGTGTGTGTGTGTGTGTGTGTGGTGTTTCACTTTACGGGTGGGTTAAATACGGAGGTGAAATTTCCCTGTTGTGTGACTAATAAGGGTCACTTAATTTCGTTTTTTTTTTTATATCATTCAGGTTATTTTCATAATTTTCTTTATTCACATAACATGTATGCTTATATTATATTCATCATGCACATGAATTCAGTACCCCTGAAATATATACAGTATATGTTAACGAATTATGGAATTTGTGCTTTACCATATTCGGAAGTACATTTTGTCACAGTCTTCCATGTGCATTTGTTTACATGTCCATGTGCCTCTTTGTTTCGTTTCCTCCCAGTTCTGCCCCCTTGTTTCTTGACTCCAACCTTGATTGTTCCAATCTGTTTTCCACCTGTGTCTTGTGAACCCTCATTATCCCTGTTTGTATTTAAACCCTGTGTTTTCCCTAAGCTAGTGCTGGTCTTTGTTTGATTTCTTTGTACTGTTTGATATGTTTGATGTTTGAGGTGTGTATTGTTTGGAATTCTGTGTTTGTTTCATTATGTCCGTCCCTCCTGCTCTCCATGTTGGCTATACAACCCTGGACTGTTATGACCATGACCCTGGATTTGCCTGTAATAAATCTCGCTTCTGTTCACCTCCTCTTCAATGCTCCACAACGTTACACATTTCAGCTATAACGAACAGTCAAGTACAAAAGTTGGAACACCCCCTGTTCAAATGACATGTTTTGTTGATTTTCTAAGTGAACATAAGTTACACATCATTTATAGAGAAAACTGTGCAGCAAATTTTAATGCACAATTTAACATATTGAGTTCAACATAGATTGCGGATACAAGCGGCTGAAATGAGCTTTCTCTGCAGGGTCGCCAGACTCTCCCTTAGAGATAGGGTGAGAAGCTTGGTGATTCGGGAGAGGCTCGGAGTAGAGCCGCTGCTCCTCCAGTTGAGGTGGTTCGGGCATCTGGTAAGGATGGCCTCTGGACGCCTCCCTAGGGAGGTGTTCCAGACATGTCCGACGGGGAGGAGACCCCGGGGAAGACCCAGGACACGTTGGAGGTATTATATCTCTCGACTGTCTTGGGAACACCTCAGTATCCCCCGGAAGAGCTGGAGGAGGTGGCGGGGGGGGGGGGGGGGGGGGGGGGGTGGCTTGTCCTCTTTGCTTAGGCTGCTGCCCCGCCGATCCAGACTCAGATAAGCGGATGACGATGGATGGATGGATGGATGGATGGATGGATGGATGGATGGATGGATGGATCCATGGAGTTTAACATATTGGAAAAAAATTAAATGTGCCATAATATTGCACAGGTAAAATTCCAATATGTTAAATTCAGTAAATAAACAATAACTGTGTTCTCTGTAGATGATGTGTTAACTTACTTACACTCAGAAAATCAGCTAAAAATATCATTTGACCAGTGGCACCCAAACTTTTGCATATGACTATCAGTCCCTAATTTGGATCTAACTGAACAATAGCAAACTAGAAAACTTTCCTTTTAAAGGCTTTGCAGTAAAGAGTAAATATGAATGCATATCTGTCAGTTTGAGCCATTTTAACCCTAAGCATAAACTGATCAAGAAGACATAAATGAATACTTGGAACATTCCACTGTTTTTATTTGTAACCTTTTAAAAGCTTTTGAATGCTCTTTCTGAATGCAAAGTAATACCAAACCAATTTGGCCCAAAAGAGATAAGGCCTGCAATTGGCCTTTCAAATGCAAAGTTTTGCATTTGCCAACTTTTGTCATGTCTTTGGTTTCAAAATGTTGTAAAAGCCCTGCTTAAATGGCAAAGCAACTGACACTCACTGTGTTGGGAAATGGGTGGATATTTCACAATGTCATCATTATAAATAAACCCATAGCTACTTCCCTAAGTTATGAAATAGTGCCCTGAAACAAATGCTGTGTTGAATTCATTTAGATTCCCCATGATTTCCACATGAATAACATGTTCAGGTGGCTGTTTTTTGGTAGTAAACCTACAAAGTCGATTCCAAAAAAGTTGTGACAGTAGGAAATGCTTATAAAAACAGACAGCAGTGTTTGGAACATCTGAACACAGTACAAATCACAGTCTCTGATGTTTTATCTTATGAATCTAATTGTTTTTACAAAAATTCAGCATTTAATCATTCATTTTAAATTGGGGACTAAAGACACAAACTGATCCAGTTTTGAAAGTGGAATTTTTTGCCATTCTTCTTTTATAGAAGTCTTCAGCTGTGCAACCGAATGAGGCCTTCGTTTTCATATTTTGAGCTAAATAATCATTTTCAATGTGAAAAAGTGCTGGACTGCAAGCAGGCCAGTCTAGTACTCGCACTCTCTGATAATGCAGCCATGCTGGTGGAACATGTGTAACATGTTTTTTGGTATTGTCATGTTGAAATAAGCATGGATGTCCCTGACCAAAATGTGTTCCATATGTTAATGGTTCTTTCACAGATGTGCAGATTACCCACTAATAACCCCCCCTTCAGCCTTACTTCTTTGGCCTGAAGAATATGAAATGCATTATTTCCATTAACATTCTGAAATGTTGACTCGTCAGAACACAATACAGGTTCCACAAGTCAGCTGTGTTTCTGAATGTTGTTGACATATGACTGCTGTGTGTAGAAGTCTTACCTTTCATTTGTAGATGCAGTGATGAAGTGTTTACTGACAACAGTTTGTTTAAGTATTCCTGAACTCATGTGGTGGTTCCCTTCACAAAAACATGATTTAAATCAATGCTTTCTGATTTTAATTTACATTTGTCCTACTGTCCCAACTTTTTTTTGGAATTGGGTTTGTATACATGTTTATATTTTATTCTAATCTACAATTTTTATTGATTTTTTGAAATAGGTAAAATGCATTAGTTTATTCAGATCAATCAAAGTAGGCTTTGTTAGGTCTGTAGGACGTTATTTTACATTTATGGCATTTGGCTGACGCTCTTGTCCAGAGCGACTTACAATTTGATCATTTTACATAGGTAGGCCAAGGCAGTGTTAGGAGTCTTGCCCAAGGACTCTTATTGGTATAGTGTAGGGTGTTTGCCCAGGTGGGGATTGAACCCCAGTCTACAGTGTAGAAGGCAGAGGTGTTAACCACTATCCCAACCACAGTACAGAGTAGCAGCACTCGGGATGAATGCTAACTTATTACTTGTAGTACTGCTAATATATTTACCTTATTAATGACTTATTAAAGTATCAGTTCATTAACATATTAATGTTAATATTACCTTTAACTTTATTATTCTTAACTTATTAACCTCATTAAAGTCAACTTTATCAGTGCCAAATTATTAACTTCATTAATGCTAATTTGTTAGCATTATTAATGCTAAATTATCATGTTAACTCATTCATTTTATTAATGCCAACTCATTCATTTAATTACTGCTAACTTGCTAATATTATCAATCCTAACTTATTCACTTGATTATTGCTAACTTATAAATCTTATAAATGCTATCCTATTAACTTTATTGATATTATCAGTGCTGACCTATTAATATTATTTATGCTATTTTGTAAGTTTTGTTAATGTACAGGTTCATGGACTTAATTTGTGTACTTGAAGTAAACTTGATCAATTTATTAACAGATCTGTTGATTAACTTCAATAATGCTAACTTATACATTACATAACATTTCAACACACCTTGTTTCTACACTCATTGTCCATTTTATCAGCTCCACTGACCATACAGGTGCACTCTGTAGTTCTACAATTTCGGAATGTAGTCCACCTGTTTCTCTGCACACATTGTTAGCCTGTTCTTCAGTGGTCAGGACCCTCCAGGACCACCACCAATTTATTAGACACTCCTACCTTGTCAGTCCACCTTGTAGATGTAAAGCCAGAGACGATAGCTCTTCTGCTGCTGCACAGTTTGTGTTGGTCATCCTCTAGTCCTTCATCAGTGGTCACGAGACGCAGCCCACAGGATGCTGTTGGCTGGATGTTTTTGGTTCTCAGTCCAGCAGTGACAGTGAGGTGTTTAAAAACTCCAGTAGCACTGCTGTGTCTGATTCCCTCAGCCCAGCGTAACACACACTAACACACCACCACCACCACATCAGTGTTACTGCAGTGCTGAGAATGATCCACCACCCAAATAATTCCTGCTCTGTTGTGGTCCTGACCATTGAAAAACAGGTTGAATGGCTAACAAAGTATGTAGAGAAACAGATGGACTACAGTCTGTAACTGTAGAGCTACAAAGTGCTCCTATTGGTCAGCGGGAGTGTAAATACAAGGAGGTGGTTTTAATGTCATGCCTGACCAGTGTTTATCATCTAATACCATTTGACACTGTGATACATTAGTTAAAGTAAGTTTATTTCTATGTACATTTAAAACACAGCTGTAGTTTTGCATTAAAATCGAGAGATAATAAACAAGCACAAAAGAGAAATAAAAGAAATCTAAAAAAAATAAACAGAAAAAAAATAGTTCAGTGCATATTCTCAGGAAACAGGAAGGTGCTCAGCTTCGATTTTCATCCGTTCATCTGTAATGAAAGCTGTGGATGGCCCGTTAAACCCTATTTGCACCTCCATTACCTCTGATTGCACTTAGCATCCATTTAAAAACAGACGACAGTCTGAGCGGCTTGGCGCCTGCAGGCCGTCCACACTAACCACACCTACAGTGTCCAGCATCAGAGTGGTGAGTGAAACTGAAAGAGTGAGAGGGATGCGAGAGATTTCTGTGTCTGTGGGTTTTACTGGGAACTTTGATTTCTTTCACAGATTAGCAGCTCAGGGACTTTTCTCATGCAGTCTCAAAATCACTCACAGCAACGAATAAAAATGATAATCTTAAAAAAAAACACAATACTCAGCAGATCAAATACCATGGAAACAAAAAGTGCCTTCCCTTTTCTGATCACTTATGAGAAGTGACAAAAAAATAACAGAACAAACAAAACACAGCATTAACACCCACACCGAAGTCAAGACAATCGACTGTCTAGTAGACAATACAGTCCTTTATCAAATATACTAGTGTAAGAGAACTACTAATCAGGTTATATGTGAATGAGTTAAAGTGATAATGCAGTGAAAAGTTGAGTCCCTGAGGTGTGAGTCCGAGTTGAGTCTCTGGAGTGTGAGTCCAAGTGAAGTCTCAAGTCTCTTAGGTGTGAGTCTAAGTTGAGTCTCTTGACAATGAGTGCGAGTTGTGTCCTGAGTCACAGAGGTGTGAATCTGAGTCACGCTTCTGTGAGTTTAAGTCTTGAGTCTGTGGAGTGTGAGTCCAAATTGAGTCTTGAGTCTCTAAAGTGGGATTCTGCCTGGAGTCTTCTTGGGTCCGAGCCAATTCTTGAGTGCCTAGAGTGTAAATCGAAGTCAAGTGTCCAGTCTCTGGAGTGTGAGTCTCAGTCAAGTCTTGCAATTGTGCTATTCTGAGCCAAGTCCCGAGTCTCTGGTGTGTGAGTCTGAGTCAAGCCTCGAGTCTCTGGGGTGTGAGTCTGAGTCAAGTATCGAGTCTCTGGTGTGTGAGTCTGAGTCAAGTCTCGAGTCTCTGGTGTGTGAGTCTGGGTCACGTTTCGAGTCAAGTCTCTGTGAGTCAGAGTCAAGTCTTGAGTCTTTTGAGTGTGAGTTTGAATCAAGTTATGAGCCTCTGGATTGTGAGTCTGAGTCAAGTCAAGTTTTTTTATTAGCTGCAGCCACATTATTGGCTAATCCAGCTGAAGTTTATCATTGAAGTATATCAGCTACATTAGCTGACAACTTTAGTTAAATTTAGTATCGCAATAGTTAGCATACATAATTCAAACTACATGCAAGCCAACTGTTTCAGGTTGGTTTTCCTCTTTACTTAAAGGCAGTGGACTACATCACTGATCCTGAAGAGCTAACCTCCTGCAGAGCCTCATTCCAACCACAATTTGCCACACCTGCTCCAGCTGATCAACTGCTTCCGAAGTCTCTGATTGGCTGGATCAGATGTATAAGAGTTCAGTAAGGGGTAGGGCAGCTTATTGGATACAGGGTGGGACTAAACTCTGCCAAAATTGGCTCTCCAGGACCAGGGTTGGAGACCACTGCTTTAAGCACTGCATTAACTGCATGTAGCTATTCAGGTTGGTCCATCAGCCTGACGTTTAATGTAGGTTTCTTTATTTGAAGCTATATTAAACCTGACTCCATCGTGAGCTGCAGAAGAACAGCACTGCAGTAATGAGGGCACAATATTGACAGGCAAACACATACGGTTGGAAACAAATGCTTTCATTTCATATGGCATCAATAAAATCTGCTGAAAGTACATCTGTATAGCTAAAACCAGTAGCAGCAGCCATTCTGAAGCCTTAGCTTTGTCCATGTTTCTAGATTACAGTGTGTCATAAAGTCAGAAACCACATAAGTAAGTCTATTAGAGATTACTTAACAACTCTACCCGATTTGAGGCACGAAACTTTTACTTTCAGACATGAAAAGGCAGAAATTGTTCAACACAGATCAGCACATTTAACTGGTAATATTAGCTTAGCCGCGCTGAAACAGTCAGAGAAAGGTGCAGAGGTAGCGTCAGTATCCTCTTTCTGCTGTCAGGAGTGAGTGATCAAGAGAGAGAGAGAGGGAGCAAGAGATGTGGGTCGCAGACTGAGATATAGCCAGTGCTGGCCGTTCACGCCATTTCATTATGCAAGAGGCCAAAATAGAGCGATTTCAATATCCAAAGTGCTGCCCTGCTGAGCTCTGCTGCCGCCACAATCAGCCATGAGGTACGCAGCACTGTGTGTAGCTCTGGTACTTCAATCTTTTAGAATAATTTGCCCTAACAAGAAACACCCAGTGCACATTTTTCCACACAAAAGCTGTTTTTAGGCCTTCACACTTTCTGCGAATGGGGACAGAGTGGGAGGTGTACGAATGCTGCAAGAGCACGCAGGAAAAATAGCCAGCAATTAAAGCAGTCATTCTGCAGATAATCCCCCTCTTTGCCCAAATGTAGTCAGTCAGCCAAGATATGTTTGGTGTTTGAAGTTTTTCCCTTCAGTTTTGCACTGGAGCTAACACATAATGGAAGGTTATACTGCTCCAGTTAGCATGGTGCTAACTGCATGCCTGACATCATCTTACACTTGTCTCAAGTTAAGTAAACTCAAATGGTCCAAATCAGACAGTTTTTTAACTATAACAGGTGGCTATATGTTCAGGTGGATCATTTGCATTCAGACAGCATTCAGAAGCATCTTAACTGAAGGCACAATTTACAATAACTTTGAGGCTGTAATGTCAAATGTACCCAAGTATATGATGGGTGTTACACAGTACATTCTTTACTCTTCCAGATGAAAATGCAAAGTACTATTACATGACCAATAAGTGCATCAGAATGTAATCCAGGATGGTATGTTGATGTTTTTAGAATGTGTCTATTTTTTCTATTAGAGAGTTCGACACGAGATGACAAACTATAAGAAGCTAATGCTGTCAGCACAAAATGTGTTTTTTCTCATATTTTCACACTAGACTGAGAAAAATAAAAGCTTTGCTTGATTCTGCACTTGATCCCATGTACATGTAGACATTTGTGTGACTGAGAGAGCAGAATGGTGCAATGTTGTTTCATATCAGCCAAAACCCTTGCTGAAAAAAACATGAACCAATCAATGGTTAAGGTGGTTTATACCAGCAACAAAGACACAACATGTGCTGGTGACATAAGTTCCATAAGTTCTTCTGGCTCATGTTTGGGTAAGTTCTTGTTTTTAAAGGGAAACGCCTTGAAAAAAGTGAATGCTTCTTTATTAAACTCTAAAAATGAATGAGCTGGTTTTAAAAAGCTGTATATCTTGAGGAAATAAATCTCATTATCACAAAATCATGATGTTCAAATATTTCTTTGAACTGCTGTGGCTGTATATAGAACCATTGCTTTTACTTTTTTCTCATAGCAAATAAATGGTGGAATGGTGGAAAAAATTAAGCTTAACTGCCACAAATTATGTCACAAAGGACATGTCTCACACTGCCCTTCATAGACACTACATAAAAACTCACATACACATTGGCACACGTCTATACTAACATATTAGCAACCACCTGGGATAACTTAGCAGTGACCTAGCAACAGCTAAGCAACCACCTGGGATAACAAAGCAACAGATTACCAACACTTTTGCAAGCATCTGGGACAATATAGCAACAGTCAACACCTTAGAAACCGAATATAATACAAAAGCATTGGCAAGGCAACCCCTGGGATTTAATGGCAATGGCCTAGCAACATCTTAGAAACCCCTCTGAATAGCATAGCAACACCTTATCAACACCACCTGGTATGCTCTAGCATTTCTCTACCAACACCTTACGAGCCACCTTGGATACCATAGCAATGGTCTAGCAACAGCTTAGCAACCACATGAGATTCTCTAGCATTGGTCTAGCAACACTTTAGCAACCACCTTGGATTCCATAGCAATAGTCTAGCAACACCTTAGCTACCTCCTGGGATTCCATAGCAATAATCCAGCAACACCTTAGCAACCACCTGCAACTACATAGCAATGGCTTTGTCAGGCCAACTTAAAGCTTATGCATGAACCTTGTTTTCAAATTGTAGTTCACATTGTGGACTAATTCTGATTTGTCAAGAGCATAAATTCATGGAGAAGCTGATTCATTGAAAACATAAATTGTGATCAATGAATGAAAATAATTATTGAAATTAATTATTAATAGAGGTTTTTTAAATCAGTTTTTACTTGTGGGGTAGTAGAGTGTGAGTACTTTCATTACGATAGGCTACATTTAGATGTTCATCTCATATGAAGTGCTTCAATTAAAAATAGCACATTTTAAAGTTTAGTGGGTTTGACTGAAGAAGAATCAGATAGATACTCAAAGTTTTTAAAGTCAGTATCAGAAAGGAAAAGCATTATCAAGCCATCTCGACTAAAGACACAGACTTCAGACACCAAATAAGTCTTGGCTGATCTTTCTTGATCATTTGAAGTAAGGGTAGAAACGTGTAAATGTGATTTTCTCCTGGTCTAGTCTTGAGCGCCAACAGCAGCAGCATCTCTAAAGGTGTTTTTAAACTGAGCACAGACAGGAATCTTACAACATGCCAGCTGTCTGATATCAGAGCCAGAGAGTGAGAGTTAGAGAGAGAGAGAGAGAGAGAGAGAGAGAGAGACACGGATGAGGCCTTTTCTCTCACTGCGAGTGAAGACGCCCCTGAAGAGCATGTGAGGCTAATGGCTGGGGCTGAAGCTGAGCTTTGTTAAGAGTGAATGTGCTTCAGATTATCAGGATGAAGTCATTCAGCATTACTGTCAATTCCTTAAAGTCAGTCAATTTCAAAGTTTTCCTCTCTCTTATCTCCGCTTCCAGTCATGGGATCTGACTGTGAGACCTCCGTCTGTGCGGAAAAAAGTGATGCACTGAATTTGCTCGATTCAAATGCACAGTAAAAAAGTAAATAACCTGGCAGCCTTAAAGATTTCAGCACATTAAGTCTTTAAAGGGGAACTTCACCATGTTATTCAAAATTCCTACTGATTAAATGGTTAAGATGTTAACAGAGTCATTCAGATTGGTTTGGTGTGAAATGTTGTGTTCTGGAGAAAATTACAGTCAGAATTGCCCACAGTGGTAGTGATCGGAACTAGATGAGCTCCTTTAAAAGCTCCTTCACAGTAAGTGATTACATGAGATGGATATGAATACATTGCCACACGCCTGAGACATTGTTTTATGACAGTTTTGAGAAGGTTTTGATTTAAAATACATTGTTGCTGTTGGAATAAGACCTTTTAGCTCCAATATAGAAAAAAAAACATGCTGCACTTTGAATGGAAATTAACAACAAGATTGCTTTCCAAGTAATTTCAGAGCATGTTGGTGCATTCACTGTGAAATATTAATACAATGTAAATTCTGTTAAGAAAAATAAAAAACAACAAAAATAAGGGTGAAATTAAAGATATACATCTGCGACATTATGCTTTAGGTCAAAGCATTCTCAAAATGAACGTAATGTCTCGGACATCATGCAGTGTCTTCATACATATAAAAACTCTAAGTTCACTGGTGGTTTTGGATAGAAAATAAAATGTCTCTATTTGTGTTGTAGTCATGGTGACCCCTGGTTCCCATCACCACCACTATAAAGTCTCTGCAATCAGCCATTTCACACCAAACCACTCTGAATGACTTAGTTTATATCTAAACCACTGAATTATGCTGAAATTTTAAAAGTAAATATTGACGGAATTGTATATATATGAAATATATCTACTGATTTTGAAGTTAAAATCCCTTCTTTTTTAAAATGTGCTTGCACATGAATGGCATACAGACTATGAAC
The DNA here is from genome assembly GCF_015220715.1 of Pygocentrus nattereri. Taxonomy (NCBI): domain Eukaryota; kingdom Metazoa; phylum Chordata; class Actinopteri; order Characiformes; family Serrasalmidae; genus Pygocentrus; species Pygocentrus nattereri. Next base: position 20,361,431 of record NC_051228.1, on the reverse strand, counting down.
ACATAGTCTATGTGCCAGTAAACCAGAAGACAAAACATGATGATATCACATATTTTAATGTAGAAATGATGTATACATTAAGTCTAGTAAATAAATACATCTGTTTTTTTTTTCAATTTGAGTCTGTTGGGTGGAGACATTTCAGTTCCACATTATTCACACACACACACACGCACACACACACACGCACACACACACACACACACACACAGACACGCACACAGTCACGCACACAGACATGCACACAGACACAGACAGTTATTTCTTGGTTTCTGGATTAGTCACACGTGTCAGCCTCACACAACAAAATAAAAATGTAACATAATGTAAATGTACTTAATTGTAACAACAACAGGTTTTACCACAGTAACAATATGCTCTCTAAAAACTACTGTAAGAACAGCTAATGTAGTTCATTTTGCTGCTGTTAGCAAAAGCAAATGGATTGTTTTTAACCTCTTACACTCTATGGGCAAGTTTCCCAGAGCCAGATTAAGGCTAATCCTGCACTAAAATGAACTGCCAATTGTGGATCAACATTAGCACATCAATTTAGTCCAAGACTAGACTTAATCCATGACTGGGAAACTGGTCTATAGGGTTTGTATGTGGGTCTCAAATTGCTAAAGGAGCTAATATGAACGAAAACTAACACCTAACAGTTAGCATGATACAACTAACAAGTCAGAACTAATAGCTACTTGTTAGCAAGAATGTTAACACAGCTATCTAAGAATGAAAACTACTAAAGCAAGTAGTTAGCATGATCCTTAACACAGCTATCATAGAATGAAAAGGTACTAGTTAGCGTGACTTGTTTACAAACACAGCTATCAAACAATAAAAAATAACAGATACTAGTTAGCATGATTTCACCATCCATAGCATAAATGTTTCTTGAAATTACTAAGACAGCTAAAAATGAGCATAAACCAATAGCTGCTAGTTAGCTTGAGTTGTTTGCTTACACAATTTACAATCGTTGAAAAATAATAGCTAGTAATTAGCATGATTCTCAACACAGCTATCAAAGAATAAAAATAACAGCTTCTAGTTAGCATGATTCAACCAACCAACCATAACTAGCATAAAACTTTCTTAAAATTGCCAAGAGCTGCTAGTTGATTTGTTTGCAAACACAACTGACCATGAATAAAAACTAATAGCTGTTGGCAAGATTCGGCTGCATAAATCTAATGTGGCTATTCATTTTCATTTCTGATTAGCGCTGTTAGCACACTTGAGTAAACCACTCCTTTTAGATTAATAAATAATAATGATTATTATAATGAATAATGTATAATAATAGTATATAATAATTGAAAAGAAAGCCCAGAGTTTCAGTGTGTGAGTACCAGTAAACATGTACTGGTAGAACTGCAATTTTTCCTTTCATTTAAGTAATACTGCCAAAAATGTAAATGATCCTGTTTCTTTCCACAAAACAAGTTGAGGAAAAATTAACTGTGTCAAACTCAATAAATAATAAAATCTCTCTTCTTCTATTTGTATAATAATAATAATAATAATAATGTCTTAAAATGTCTTAACATTTTTGCAGGTTGTAAAAAAAATTCAACTTTTAAAGTAAGTCATTTGGCAGCTTTAATAATTACAGAATTTTTAAAGAAATGTTGAGATGGAAAGAAAAAAAAATGCAATGAAAAAAAAGACTTTTCTTTGTCAGATATTTTGCCTTACAAGGTCTTAGGTGTAAAGATATTTTAAGCCAAAATGTTCTCAAAATTGTCATAAAACCGTGTGTCAGACATCGTGTGAAGCAACTTTCTGTGAGGGAGCTTTTAGAGGTAGATGTCTGGTTCCTATCACCCCCTCTGTGAACAATTCTGACTTGGCAAGTTTCTCTAGAACGGAGCATTTAATACTAAACCAATCTGAATGACTCTGTTTACATCTTAACCGTGTAATTATGCAGGAATTTTGCAAACCTAGTGAAGTTCCCCTTTAAAGACTTAATGAGCTCAGACCTTTAAGACTGCCAGATTATTTATGTTATTACTGTGCATATGGATCAAGCAAACTCAATGCATCACTTTTTCAGTGCAGATGGGGGTCTTACAATCACATCCCATGACTGGAAGCAGAGATAACAGAGATGACCTCGAACTCGACTGACTTTAAGAAATTCTAAAGGAAGGTAGACAGATGATTGTTCTGTTAACTTACTGGGGCTCAATGAACTCAAAATTAAAACAAGTCAAAACAAGTAAACATTCAGTCCGGTTCCAAATATTTGGATGGACCATGAGGGCATCAAATGATGAGCCCCAAATAATCACATTTGTCCAAGATTGTGTCCTCAGGGCGCAGGCTCGACCCTGGATGTCTCTCTCAAAGGCCACTGCGCTGCTTCTCTGCCCGAACAATGAGCGTCACTGTTCGGCCTGCTGAGGCCCCAAACAGAGGCGTCCCGCGCAGGCTGGCGGTGGGCAGCTACATAGTGGCTCTTTTCTGTAACAGCGGGTCAGAGCCAGACCCCTTTGGCCTTCGTATCCCACGATAGTTAGGGGTGGGGTCAATCACAGCACGGGTCACACTCAGTCACATGGAGCTGCCATGACAATGACAGGGCTGTAAGGGAAAACGCAACTAGGCCAAGGCTGCACAGACGGTTTAATGGAAGCTGCATAATTTATGTGAAACGTTCCTCATTCAACAATTACAACAACAACAACAACGCTACAGTGCTCATGTGTACTGTAACGCATAATAAAGGCATCTACAGTGAACTCAAGCTAGTCCTTCTTCAGTAGTTCCTAATTATGTGGCATTGGCATGAATTCTGGCTGAACTGCAGGTTGTTTCACATGAGCGTCAAAGGAAGCATCCAGTAACAACTCTCTCTGTTTGGTCGTGCTGCTGTGAAGATGCTAGAGAAAGAAAACAGCTACAAGTTAGCATGAACGCTTTGCTAATGCAGCTAACAATGAATGTAAATGAATAGCTTCTAGTTAGCGTCATTTGTTTGCTAACACAGCCAGTGCTGAACGAAAATAAACACTAAACAGTATTCACTGCATTTGCTTAATGCCAACTAGTAGCTATACCTTTTGTAGTTTTTATTATTGTCAGCAGCAAACAATGATGAAAACTATGAAAACGTATAGCTACTAGTTTTTTGACACAGTGAACGAAAATGTACCTACTGGTTAGCATGATTTACTGCATTTGCACAGTGCTAAGCAGTAACTATACATTAGCATCAAACAATGATGAAAACTATGAAAACATTTGGCTACTAGTTACAGCATCACTAGCAATGCTAACAATGAATGGAAATGTACACCTACCAGTTAGCATGGTTTCTTGTATTTGGATAGTGCTAACCTCACTTTTCACTTTCTTTCATTATTAGCATTGTTAGCACCTTTGGTTAGCACCCCTACACCCCTGCTAACTGAACAATAAGATTTTAACTGAAAATAATAATTATGAATTTGAAATGTTGGACTCCCAGTTGGACTCTGAACTAAACAACAACAACTGTAAAGCTAATTATCATGTGTATTTAACCGCATAACAAAGGCATTTACAGTGAACTCGAGCTAGTCTTAATATAGCAGTTCCCAATAAAGAGGCGTAATAAACCCTGGCAACAGTGTTAAAATTATTTAATAAAATTATTATTATTATTATTATTAGTAGTAGTAGTAGTAGTAGTGGTAGTAGTAGTAGAAGTAGTGGTAGTAGTAGTACACGCTCAAAAAGTGTCAAAAAGGGCTCATTTGTACAAGAACCTTTTAATCAATGGTTTTGTAGATAATAATTTAAAGGTTCTAGCAAGGAGCCTATTGCTAAAGAATATTTCATAATGTATCGCATAGTTATTACATGTGTTGTTACATAGTTATTACTTTTTTATATTACATAATTACATACTTATTCCATTTACTGTCTGTATTGACAGGTCTGAGTCAGCTGATTTCAATATAAAAAACAAACACATGGGAAACAAAAACAAACGTGATAAATATCTAATCTGCTACTTATAAACACAGAGTGGTGTGGATCGAGAGTTTAGAATTTGCACTTTCCACACAATTTCTCCATTTCTTTCAATGAGCTATGAGTCAGAAATGATTCACACAAAATCACAGCATGCTATTGTTATCGGTGGTGATAACTGTGCTTCTAAGCAGTGGAATGGTGCTGAAGTGTCAATGTATGATGTTCATATTCAGGCTGTGAGCTGTGTTTGTTTGGTGTCTGCAGTGGGGCTCAGTGAGAACCGGTATCTGGCTCATTTCTGCTCCGATGCTTAACCTTGCACTCAGCCAGGGGTGCGATTTCATTACTCGCCTCAGAGAGGGGGTGCAAGAACAACAGCAGGCAGTCTGGAGCCAGGAAGGACTCGGATGAGGGGACAGAGCATCAGAGTATATCTGACCAAGCACTGGAACCAGTCTGAGTTCAATCTCCAGTGATGCCATAGTCATCTGTAATTGGGAGCATAACTATCCTCCTCACTATACTCACAGATAATTTTGTTGGTTTCAAGCACATTTCTTACAACAAGCTAAATTATCTGCCAATATAGTGAGATAATTTTACTTAAATAAAACCTCTTAAAACATGCAAATATATGTATAAATGGGGAAATAATCATAAATTTAGCGTGTAGGGCCGTAATGCTGTGTTTACATGTTGGCAGACGAGCAACAAGACAAGCAAATCACATTTTTCATTGTTTTCAATTGAGCCATGATGGAAAACTCCACCACCAGATTTTGTAGTGGTGACTGGAAACTCTGTCAGGAGTTTTCCAAACGTTTGGTAGTGGTGAAATAAATTGGATGTGTTTTTTTTTGGGAAATATGGACACCAAACAGTTGATTTACAGACAAACCTAATATTATACAACACAAAAGACTTCAGAGCATCCTCCCATCTCTTCCCCTGTAAATAACATCCAACAGTGCTAAAGCTCTGGTCTGATGATTATCCATTTTCACTGGTAATGCTGTTACTGTGCTAACGTTTGCCTGGCTTCATGCCACCATTGTTCGTGTCCGGCTATGAGGCATCAAACACAGTACATTTCAATGCTAACACGTGAACGCAGTATTACTGGCCATTTGAAAAGAAGTGGCGGAGCTTCATGTGTCTCAGAGGAAGCATATTGTAGCTTTCACTCTACCAGCTTGGTCACATCACATGATAGACGGAGATGTAGCAACTCGGAGGAACTGGCAAAGACTCAATCGCTAAAAATCCCCCAAAATGTATTAATTAAAAATAATAATACTTATGCTTCAACTAAAGACACAGTGTCACTATCGAATATAAATCACTCATGTCCTGTGAAAGCTTCACAAGGTCCAGGTCAAGTGGTCATTCCTGATGAGCATATGCTTTTGCATTAACGATTCACAAAATTCTTTATTTGATTCAATCCAATGTGTGGTCTCGATATATAAAATATAAGCCTAAAAACATCCTTACATTGATATACTCATGCTAGTTCTCTCTGATTGGTGGTGCCGTAGTGAAGGTGATGGAGGAACCTATGATGATGCAAGAGAGTTAAAACTAAACAGTCTAGATTTAATATTATTTAATATGATTTCATATTAATTTATATTTTTAACATAAATGCAATTATATATATATATATATATATATATATATATATATATATATATATATATATATATATATAAAATTACATAATTTGTTACACAATTACATAGTACTACATAGTTAGTTACATAATTTTTAAATATTTATTAATGGTACAAATAAGTAATAACAAATGAGTCTCCATAAAAAAGCACTGACCAACAGAATGGGACTCGATGGAGTAGTCATGGAGCCAAAGGTCGCTAAGGGGGTAGAAAGCCCCCCAGCACTGGGCTGTGAAGCAGTGAAACTGTTCTCTGGAGCGATGGTGCTCCATCCAATACCTTGGGGATGAGTTGGAGTGATCCAGTATTAATCATCCAACATCAGTGCCTGACCCCACTAATGCTCAATCAAATCCTCACAGCAATGTTCAACAACTAGTGTTAAGCCTTCCCAGAAGAGCAGAAGCTCAGACTCAGGACAGACTCAATATTAATACCAGACAAAACACTAGATGAGTAGGTGTCTACAAACTTTTGGACGTTCTAGTCATACAAGACCAGGCTGCTCTACCTGAACAGGAGGAAATCTATAAACACAAAACTGAAAGCCAAGTAAATGTTTCAAAATGTATTAAATAACTGACAAATCTCACACAACTAATCTGTGGTTTGTGGCTCGAATTACAAGCAAGGAAAGCATATGTTTTGGGTTTCAGCTGCTACACATGCATATATTCTTTCAAAGGGAGGTTTCTCTGCTCACTCCTTTACCAACAAGGTGAATGGACTGTTTGACTGAAAGGTGTCACTTTGCTTATATACAGCCATCATATTAAACGCTGAGCTATGATTCATATTCACATTCCAACCAGTGAACTGTCTCCTCCCCTTATGATTAGGCATGTAATACAATGTATTGTATTGTATAGTATTGCACTGTACAGTATTGGGACTAAAATATCTAGCTTGTGGCAAGAGTATTAGATCTGAACCCTATAAAGCACAGCTTTTGTTTCAAATATTGTACTTCTGGAAGGCTGAATGCTCACATAAACTGAAAATAAAAACATTAATCTTTTAGATCTCAAGCTTATTACATACTAATGCTTATTGTTCAGTAACTACAGGGACTCCAGTGCAAACTGGCTGAGCTATTCACACGTTATAGAAGTGTGTAATAAAACTTTGGGTCTGCTGGTGGACCCTGACCATATAAGGACTTAAAGGGCCTATATCCTGCATTTTTCTTGTATTTTCTTTTTTCCCTCTGAGTATGATCAGACTGGGGAGTGAACGGCTTTGACAGTGTAACAGTGTTCATGTACTACACCAAACTCGTTAGATTCACTAATTACAGATCTACATGTTGGCTGCAGTTAATACAGAGCTGAGAACTTGCTATCCTACTAGCGTTAGTTACTGTGTACTGTCACAGGGTCAGGCTTTAAGCAACTGAGCCGGAACGCAGGCCAAACCTTTGTGGGGAGAAGAGAAAAAAAGAGAGGCTCACTGCTCATAAACACACACACATAGAGCCCCCCGTCCTCCATCATATGACCGCTGGTGCAGCCGTGGAGAGGAATACAAAGATTCTCTGTGTGCTTGAGTACTGAGTACAGAGGAGAAACACCGTCCCCGCATTCTCTCTCCCTCTCTCCCCCTCTCTCTCCCTCTCATGGCAATTAGTAGAATACAACCAGTCCCACATGTATCTGAAAAAAGCTCATTTGCAGAAGTTAAAAATGTTCTTGACTTTAATGCCTGTTAATGTAAAGAGATTTTATTCCAAGCAATAGGTACAAAAACAAGTACACAGAGCTACACGCGCACAAACACACATGCATATGCAGGGACACACACGTAGTCGCACACTTGGGCAGGCTGGTTCTCACAGCAGTTGGCCAGATTAGCGATGAGAAGGAACAGAGACAGTGCAGATCAAAACAAGATTGAAAAAATCAGTTAATCCATGCTGTATGAAAATACCGTCCTCTCCACTTCGTCTCCTCCAGCTCCCATCAAACTGATCTCATCACCCTGATGGAGTTCTTTAGCCTCTCTGAGCCAAAATGTGACACTTCAGACCAGCGGCATGTGTGACGGCCCACAGCTCTGCACAAACATGCACCAAACAGCTCACTGACAGAGAGCGCAGCATTGAGGCTTTAATTAAAGAGAGTCGCTCAGCACACAGACTGAGCCGGGACACCTTTCAGCTGCTGTACTGAGTCTCCTAAAGACACTTCAGCACCCAAACGTCTGCATCTCTCCCCCCCTACCTGCTGACCTACATACAGCTCATCTCATAGCTCAGAAACCCAGGGGGGGGGGTTGTGGGTGTGTGTGCAATTCAGAATGGAGAGAGTGAAAGGGAAAGAAAATAAAGCAATATGAAGGAGAGGAGAAATAAAAAGTGGTAAAGAAAGGGACAGAAAAGAGAGGGAGAGAGAGAGAGAGAGAAGGGCAAAAAGAAGGAGAGGATAGGAGAGACCGATGAAAGAGAATGAGGAAAGGGGGATGGAGAAGAAAAGAGAGAAAGATGAGAAAGAGAGAGAAAAGAAAGGAGAGAGAGAGAGGTGGAAATCAGAAAGGGAGAGGAAAGGAGAGAGAGATGCGGGAGAATGAGGAGAGAGGGATGGAAAAGAAAGAGAGAAAGATAAGAAAGAGAAAGGGAATGAGAGAGAGGGAGGCAGAGAGATAGAGAAAGAGAAAGGGAAGGGCAGAAAAGGGAGAGAAAGAAAAAGAGAGATGAGAGAGAAGGTGGAAAAAGCCAGATAAGAAAAGAGAGAGAAAGAGATGAGAAAGAGAGAAAGAAAGGGGCAGAAAGAGGGCGAGAGGCAGAGAAACAATGGAGGCAGAGAGAGATGAGAGACGAGGAGGAAAGGGAGAGAAGGAAGAAAAAATGAAGGGCTAGAGTAATTCAGAAAAGAGAGAGAAAGAAAGGGAAAGGAGATGAAGGGATAGAAGATAAAATGGACAGAAAAAGAAGGGTAATTAGATAGGAGGTGGGAATTAATACGGCATAAAATCCTGACCACCTCAGCTTTCATTGGCCCTGAACATTCAATTCCGATTCATGAGATAAAATTGTCACTACTGAAACAGTCACAACTGAAACAGTTGGTAAGGTTTTAGTAGTGATATGATTATGATAGTTTTGGTAGTGACAAAATGGAATGTTCAATCATTTATTTTAATAAAATAAACTCAATTAAATTATAATTATAAAGCCCAAGATCATTTAAAAGTCTGAAATGTGTTTTCAACTCTGAACCAGTTTGGTAGAATGATGCATATTTGTATTATCCCTGCTTGACTCCAGGTCCAGGCTAAACCTACCCTGATATTTGGCTGATTGGTTGTAAATCATATTAAAATGAGCAATACAACAGTATTGCTTTAGCTTGACACCTCCGAGCTAAACAACGATAAATGCTTAGTCAGATCACTTCATTTCAACAGAAAGGCTAATAATCAGCTGAAAAGATCAGTGGAGGTCTGAGCTGCATGGTGAGGTGCCAAACGAGACACAGAGACAGAGACAGCAGCCCAAAGACAGGCAAGGTGAACAGCTTTTAATCATTCAGTGGACATTGTTCTGAAGGAAAGACGAGAGGTCTGTGTCGGGACGGTGGTGGCTATTTCAGACTGGTCACAGAGAGCTTCACCTCAATTCACTCCGGGGAATGATCGGCATTCAGTTTACACCCTAATAATGAAAAGTCCAATGAAAGATAAATTTACAAAAAAAAACAAAAAAACTTGCAAATGTAGTCAATCAGCAAAGACACAAAAATGAACAAAATCAAAGCTTCCAGATGGCCACTTCCATTCCTAACGACTACCTGAAATCTGGTTAGGCTACGTCTCATATTGACAGACAGTGACGTTTCTAGAACCTCTAGAGGGCCAAGAGTGACCCCTTTTCCTCATAAAATTGGTTCCATTGTGAATAGAAACATGCTTGACTCCTCTGTCTCTTCCTCATAATGTTGGGAGCTCATCTAGCATGTAAGGCCTTCAGTTCAGCTCCTGAAGTCTTAACCAATGGAAGAGCTCACTTGGTTGTATCTACCTACAAAAGGCGTGTCAGAGGCTCACTCACAGCCACCACTGCTATTTTATCTACACACAGTACTTTTGTCCATTTTTATATGATCAGTATCAGACAGTATCAGAAACAACATAAGCAAGTCTATTTGAGCTTATTTACCAACTTTTGAGGTATGTGATGATTCGGGCATGCAGCTTGCTCACTGCTCCAGCACTGACCAAACAGATGGAGTGTCCAAGCTGCTTCTATTTATCTGCTCATAGATGTTGTAGGTTGTTCTCTGCAGATGTGTATTATTCTAATTAGTGATAAAAAAAAATGAACAATTACCTTTGCATAAAGAAAGAACTCTGTTGTGAAGAACGCATGCTCAGTTCAACAGGAAACTCACGTCACAAGCACGATGCAGGTTTTCAAGTGTTACATGATCAGTTTTGGGTTCTGAATTGCATTAAATCATCAAATCAGCCCAAACAGGCAGACTGCACAATTTAATCCAGTCACAAAGCCAAAGACTGATCAGATACATTTTGGATAAAAAGTTTAAAAGCTAAAACATGATCAGGTAAATTTCAGAAAATGACCAACATAAAACAAAAACATTTAAATATACAATTTAGAAAATGAGAAAATTAATAAAATTATCCAATAGATTTAAAAAAAAGTTTAAAAAGCTACAAACTGATCAGATACATTTTAGAAAAGAGTTAAAAAAGCTAGGAAATTAGGGACAACTGATCAGATACATTTTCAAAACAGTTAGCCCCTGAACCCCCCGCCCAGCAAGCCCAAAGTTTTATTACACACTTCTATAGCCTAAGAATAGCTCAACCAGTTTGCATTGAAGTTCCTGTAATTACTGAAAAATAAGTCTTAGTATGTAATAATTCTGAGATTTTAAGGGGTTAAAACGTTACAACTGATAAGAGACATTCGGAAAAAAGGACAGCAGATAAAAACCAATCAGATACATTCAGGAAATTAGGTTAAATGGATCTGATACATCTGAATAGTTTGGATGGGACTGACCTACAGAGCCAAGACTAACAGTTGGCACTATAGACAATTGATTCGTTTAAAACCTGCCAACATTTGCCAGCGTTGACTTTCCTTCTCTCCTCACAGTCTTTAGACTGTAGTCTTAATGCTTAGCTTCCATTTAAACTCTCCCATGAGACCTCTTTAGTTGCCTGTCTAAACTAATGGTACCTTACAGAGACCTGCATGCCCCACTGCTGCTCCTGTATGCATGAGTATGTGCTAGCTTTCAGAACAGGCTGCTTGATTACCGCTAATGATTTGTTTCGGATTGACGTCCATTAGCTACACAGAAGCTGCCCTTTCAGCATGAGGCGTTTTTCCACGAAGCCGGGGGGCCTGCTGACCTGTTGACCCGATACTTGTCAGAATGTTGTTTTTTTCCATGCTCTCACTGAGATTGTGGTTCATTACGCCCATGAAGCAACCTCGCACCACTGCGATCTCTGACTTTGGCACACATGTCATGCGTTAAAGTATGATTTTGTAACATGTCCACAAAGGTAAAGAAGCAGTTTGGCATAGAATCGAATTCATTTACACAATTTCCTCATTACCCAAATCAACTATGACACAAAAATGGACAAAACTACAAAAAGGACCTCTGAAGTCATGCATCATTCTATAGTTGGCATCATCTCTGTACAAGGAACTCCAGAATATCATAAGACTGGCAACCTCACCAAATCACCCCAAATACAATGAATTACAAGATTGTTCAGAAGCTGAAATATGAATATTGCTACTTGCTAAAGAGCTAAGACTACAACATATTGAACTAACATCATAAGACTGGCAACGTCACCAAAACACTCCACGCAAACTAGCAAAGCTTTTTCCACTGAGGTAGTTGAGTACTGAAGTTTAAAAGTAGACTAACGTTCATGCAACATTATTTCAACGCACAGATGTTAGCGTGCTAGTATATCAGCTTCTTAATGACCTCGTAATTAGTCCAGTGATATTCAGAAGAAAAAGCCACACAGTACAAAAAGTAACATTGGAAGCATTGTTGTTTACTATGGTGATTTTGGGAAACAGCATTTTTTCCCATAGAGAAAAACTACACTGTACTATATGCTAACTACAATAGCATGCTAACATCTGTACATCGAAATGATATTACATGAACGTTAGTCTACTTTTAAACTTCAGAACTGATATATAATACCAGTCACTCAAACTGTAAACTAAAGCCAACATGTTCAACTTTAGCTAGTATGGATGATTTGATATTGAAAAACATCAATGCTACTATATTATTTTCAGCAGAAATGTAAAACAGAACAGTTGCCCCTTATTCTCTCCCAAGAGTCTGTTCTTTACCAACTTTTGGGGCAACAGCTGTCAAAGATCAGTACTAGGCACCTGAGTGCAGCCTATAAGAGTAAAAGAAGTAGAGAGGGGCGTGGCTTATGCTGTGGACACACCCACACTCAAATGGCTGGGCTTTTTCGTGAAGAGACTATAATTTCTAGAGGTCGTGAAAGTAGGTGGTGAAAATTTTATATATGAGAACTTTTATTTATACAAGTTGTGCCAAATGAAGACCTTTTTAAACACACAATATAAAAAATTTGTATTGAATCTTAAAGCCAGCCTGTCCTGAGTGGAAGTGAGATTCTATAACATGCCTCCACATTGTGAATTATTATGACCATATGATATCACTTAAGACCTGCCATGCACAAAGCAAAGGAACCCGGCGCTCTCTGGCTGACGCAGGCTTTAGCTCCACAGCCGGCTTTCTTAAGGACCGTGATGAGGTGTTTGGCCGAAGCGGCTCTCGTGTTGAGCCAGAAACAGTTAGAAGCACTCGAGCACTGGCTCTTTAATAAGCGTGTGTAAAAGCTGGCATTTCCCCTGTGAGAAAACAGCCTACCCATTACCAACTCTCATGTAAGCCATTCATTTCGAAATGTGCTGAAGTGTGCCGCACTTCCTCCTTCTCCAAACTACGCTCTGAGCGAGGATCGCTTTAATGACCATCAAGTCCCATTGATTTACAAATCCAACACTCATCAAGAGCGTATCGATAGCTGCTTATCGCCTGCTGCCAACATGCATGTGCATGTATGCATGTAGTCAGTAATGTACTGCATGTCCTTGATTCACATGTGTGTATCATTTTATTGCTGAGTAAATAATAACAATGTTAGGTGACTTATTTGACCTTTACATAAAATATCCTGCCTCAGAAATATTTGAAAAAATTGTGATTTTACTTGATTAAAATCTTCAGTGATGAAAATAAATATTTGAACACCCTGCGACTTTGCAAGTTCTGCCACTTAGAAATCATGAAGGGGTCTGAAATTTTCATCTTAGGTGCACGTCCACTGTGAGAGACATAATCTAAAAAAAAAATCTGAAAATCACAATGTATGATTTTTAAATAATTTATTTGTGTGTTACTGCTGCAAATAAGTATTTGAACACCTGTGAAAATCAACGTTAATATTTGGTACAGTAGCCTTTGTTTGCAATTACAGAGGTCAAACGTTTCCTGTAGTTTTTCACCAGGTTTGCACACACTGCAGCAGGGATTTTGGCCCATTCCTCCACACAGATCTTCTCCAGATCAGCCAGGTTTCTGGGCTGTCGCTTAATGTTTCTGGGCTGTAGCTCCTCCCGTGTAGTTCTGGGCTGATTCCTCACCTTTCTTAGGATCATTGATACGCCACAAGGTGTGATCTTGCATGGAACCCCAGTCCAAGGGAGATTGACAGTCATGTTTAGCTTCTTCCATTTTCTAATAATTGCTCCAACAGTTGATCTTTTTTCACCAAGCTGCTTGGCCGTAGCCCTTTTCAGCCTTGTGGAGGTCTACAATTTTGTCTCTGGTGTCTTTGGACAGCTCTTTGGTCTTAGCCATGTTAGTAGTTGGAGTCTTACTGATTGTGTGGGGTGGACAGGTGTCTTTGTGCAGCTAACGACCTCAAACAGGTGCTTCTAATTTAGAATAATAAGTGGAGTGGAGGTGGACTTTTTAGAGGCGGACTAACAGGTCTTTGAGGGCCAGAATTTTTGCTGATTGACAGGTGTTCAAATACTTATTTGCAGCAGTAACACACAAATAAATTATTAAAAAATCATACATTGTGATTTGCGGATTTTTTTTTAGATTATGTCTCTCACAGTGAACAGGCACCTAAGATGAAAATTTCAGACCCCTCCGTGATTTCTAAGTGGGAGAACTTGCAAAGTTGCAGGGTGTTCAAATATTTATTTTCCTCACTGTACGTAATTTCCACGAGTTAAATATATTATAAAGAGATGGGGATTCAAGTCACCCTGTCTCACTGACTCGCGATTCGACTTGGGCTCATTTTTAACTGCCTGACAATTTGACTCACTCTTTACTGACACAACTTGGACATACCTCTAACTGACTTGCAACTTGACTACGAGTCGTCCTTTAATTACTCGTGACTCGAACTGTGCCTTAAATTGTGTCTCGACTTTGTCTTTCCTTTCACTGATTGACGATTTGGCTCAGATATGTTCTTAACTGGCTAATGACTTTGACACAACTTTAACTGACTTGTGACTTGACCAGGACTTGCCTATAATTAGCTCACAACTTGCCTCACCCTGACTTGCAGCTTAAACTTGGTCTTGACTGATTTGTAATCTGACTCGCTCTTAACTGGCTCAGGCATGTCTTTAACTGACTTGACTCCAACTTACCCTTGGCTGACTCGTGACTTGACTCGGATCTACCCTTAACTCACGTACAACTCAACTTGGACATGCCTTTAACTGAATCACAACACAACTTGGACTTGATGTTGACTGACTTGCAAATAGAAGTGGTCTTGTCTTATATGACTCGTGACGCAACTTGGACTTGCCCTTAACTGACACATGACTTGACTTAGGCTTTCCCATAACTGACTTGGGACTTTACTTAGTTTTGGCATTAAGTGAAAAATGACTCGACTTGGGTTTGCCCGTAACTGACTCGGGACTTGAATGGACTTGGCCTTAATTGACACATGCCTCGACCTTAACTGACTCATGACTTGGCTTGGACTTGAGACTGAAGACTTTTGAAAGTTCTAAGAAAAAAGCACCATCAAAACTGATTAAATTAGGACCACCAACCTCAATACAGTACCTGAACAGTTTTTGCAAATTGACAAGGCTTTGAACTTAACAGACTCACAAATTGACTCAGACTTGCCCTTAACTGACTCGCAAATCAATGTGGTCTTGTCCTTGACGGAGTCGTGACTCGACTTGTCTTTACCTGACAGGTGACTCGAGTCGGACTTACCCATAACTCACTTGTGAAATGATGTGTTCTCATCCCTAACTGACTCATGATTCGACTTGATCTTGCCCGTAGCTGACTCTTTAAGTTAAAAATTACTCAAACTCCATTTGGATTAGCTACTGCACCCGCTAACTTGCATATTTGCTATATAAATGACATGCTAACCATCTGTTTCAAGCTGCTTCTTTACTTAAAAAAACTCATTTGCTACATATTGTAGCATATCGCAACAAGACTAAACTACAACTCTCTACCCAAAACTCGAGACTCACTCAGAATGAATCTACTTGTGAACATCTCTGACATCAACATAGTTTTCTTTGTTTTGCGTTTTTGTCAGTAATTGTGTTTATATATTTTATTAATGTTTGAATAATGTAAATATTTGAATAAAGTTTAATGCATCTGAGCCCAAAATGTGACCTGAAATATATCTGTATTTTACATAAAGGTCACATAACAGCAACCTAATATTGTTATTATTTACTCAACAATATGATTCAAAATGCATAATTAGTCTGAGGTCAGCTTGGTTCACATTACAGGGTCAGTTTTGCTCAATGCAGAGTCACGTAAAGAGCTGCTTTCCACAAAGAGCTTAACTCCTGTACAAGGTTTTCATAAACTGTACATACACTGCAAAAAAACAGCTCTCTGGCAAGTAAAAGTATCTTAAATGTAGTCAATATATCTTTGTTTGATATAGTTTGATGTAGTTCATCAACACTGTTAAAATATCATTCATACAGTCCATATAGTTCATATATGGAAACTAAACTAGGAAAACAGCCCATATTGAGCTCACTGTTTTTGTGATGTCATTTAAAAAACACTGCAGTTGCATATTTTTGCCTATTCATCCAACAGAGGTTTAGGCCTGTCTTTCACACCGAAGTATGAGACCTGTTTCAGCTCTGAGTGCTTTATTAATGAGGAACAATACAAGACAGCCAATCATAAATCACAATCATACTTCATAAAATAAGCAAAATGCTCTGCCCATAGAGATCATTTCACTACACAAACTACTTAAAATAATAAATAAATTAAAAAAAAGGAAATAATTTAAACGAGTACAAAATATTCTCACAGAAGTCCTTTGATAAGAAATACTACACGTTTAGGTTTAAGATGATTTCACTTGCTAAAAACATTATATTTAAGTTTTAATTAACTTATTAGTGAACTTATTAGTAAAACCTCTTTTTTCATAGTGTAGGTACTATTGTGTCATAGAGGAACCTGGGGTGGGCGTGGTTAAGCAAAATAGTTTTGCTTTAATGTGGAAAACAACAGATTTTTCTTCCTCATTTAAAGGGCCCATATGCTATACTTTCTTTTTTAGAATATTTCTGTGCTGTGTTTTATATCATGACTATTTTAGCTGTGTTAATGTACCTTTAAAACTGATATGTAAATTAGCTTTGTTCTCATTGGCTGCACTGTATTGGTCTTCATTCTAAAAGCCTATCCAGGCTGAAATTCTTGCAAATCAAGTGATAATGGCTGGAGCTAAATTGCTTTAGGCTGTATATATATATATATATGTATGTTATAGCCATGTATATGTACAAGTGTTGGTTTTTGTGATGTCACACAAACTAATAATTCACAAAATCCATATATAGACTGTATTCAGAAACCTCAGCAATGTTTACACACCACATCCAACTCTTATATTTAAAAAAGCAAGGAAAAGTTGGTTCTCCTTTAATTGGGCCCCTTTAAGATTAGGCAATAAGCTGTGTATGAAGATGATTTACGTCGTCTGTTGGGCTGTTTCAATTTTTATTTAGGACTTTACAGCCATGCCACTGTGAGAAACAGAATGCATGATGATTATCAGCATGTTGTCCGTCCAGCTGCGTTATAAAATCGTTACGAAATAAAATAGCCACTGATTATGGAGTAATGATGGAAATTTAAACCCATCCTCAGCTTCTCTTCATCTGTTTGTCTCCCTGCAGGCTAACAGCACTGCTCTTCAGCGTGAGTAACACTAGCACAACATTAGGGGCTTTTCGGGGACCCTGCTGAGAGTCAGCGTCCACTGTGTATGTGTGTGTCAGTGTTTTGCCAACATTACTGTACTTTGGGAGTCGTCATCCAGGCCCACTCTCCGAGGCCCCAGTCTACAGCCTCAAAAAAGAATCAAATACATGTCTCAAAGGGGAATTCAACCAATGTTTCTAAATTTCTACATGTAAACAAATTGACATATTGGAAAAAATAACATATAAAATGTGGCCTGTGCAAAAGTTATGACATTTGTTCCAGTATGTTCCAGAACTACTTTTTTACAACTGCCTTAAAATCATTTAAGTGCGTTATCTGTGGAGGGCGTATTAGCCTATTTTAAAATAGAAAATCAACAAAATGCGTAATTTTGTCACTTTTGCATATCAGTTTTGTAGTCATGGTTGCTATCACCACCAGTCTCTCTGCAATAAACCACTGCACACCAAACCACTCTGAGTGACGTTCAGCTCAACCACTGAATTATGCAGAAATTTCAAGAAACTGGTGGAGCTACACTTACAAACCACAAACTCCTTCTCTGCATCTCAGTTACATGCGAGTTAAAATCAACGTTTAGTTTCAGTACTTAATTCAGTTCACTAAACTTTGTGCTGGTGCAGCAGTGAAATAAAAATATACAATGTTTGGAGATTTAAAAAGGCAGGATTTTAATTAAGAGAAGGATAATGTCTCCTTCCTCTACTCTCTCTAACCTCTTCCCTACGCCTCTCCCCCCTCTCGCTCTTATATCTGTTCTCTTTTACCTCTTTTTTTCTCTTTCCCATTCTCTTATTTGCTCCTTCACTTCACTCTCACTCTCCTTCTGTCTTTGCTCTCACTTCACCTCGCCCCTTCACTCCATTTCACCTCCCTTTTCTTTCTGCCTTCACTCCATCCATCTCTCACCTCCTTCTCACTTTCTCCTTTCCTCTCTCTTTCTTTCTGCTGCATCGACCTCCGCCCCTCTGGCTTCTCTGTCTCCATTAAACCCCCCAGAGCACCGAAACCCCACAACCACCACCACCGCCACACACACACACACACACACACACACACCACTGTCAATAGAGAGACAGATCAATGGTGAGGTAGAGGATGTTGTTATTGTTGCCGAGAGTGAGAAAGAGAAGGAGAAAGAGACAGACACAGCAGCAGGGCAGCACAAGTACACTCTCTCTTGCTCTCTCTCTCTCTCTCTCTCTGGGGTGTGCACCTCCCTCAGCTACTCACACTCATTAGCCAGCAAAGCGTGGCAATGAACATGCTACACCCAGTGCCATGTGACTACACTCTGACCCTCTCTCTCTCACTCTCTCTCTTTATTTCAGGGTTACCATGATAGAAAGTATAATCAGGAATATGAAACCCTTTCAATCTCAGCCACCACTGAAAGTTCATATGTGTCCAGTTCAAACACATCTAATACCATCAACAATCAAGACTGTCAAATCTTCACCTTCACCAGTATAATCAACACCAAACAACCCTACCAATACATTAAGACCATACAATTCTAACACTATCAACATCTTTACCACCATAAACCCTTTCAACTCCAAGAACACTGTCTATTCCATGAACACCAAAAACATCAACAACACTGTCAACACTACTGACAACAACAATTCTAATAAACACCATCGCCATTATGAAGACCATCTACGTTATCGGTATGATCAACATCAATGGCAGTATCAACACCACCAATACTACTGGCACCAACAATGCTAATAAAGACCATCACCATCATGGAGACCACCAACACCAACCACACTATCTACACTACTGACACCAACAATGCTAATAAAGACCATCACCATCATGAAGACTGTCTACTCTATCAGTATGATCAACACCAATCACACAATCAACACTACCAACACTACCAACACACAACACCAACGACATTGTCAATTCCATTATTTGCAGTCAACACCAACAACTCTATTAAAGACCATCACCATCATCATTGAGACCACGAACACCAACCACAATTTCAATACTACTAACACTAACAATTCTAATAATGACCATTACCATCATGGAGACCATCAACACCAGCTACACTATCACCACCATCAATATGAGCAACATTATCAACACTTTTGCCACCAACAATATAATTTAACACCATCACCATTTTGAAGACCAACAACACTATCAAAACCATCAACATCAACTCCAGCAACCCTGTCAATTCCATCAATACCACCAACACACAACAAATGCTGCCACCTTTGCCAATACCATCAGCCTTCGTCACTGAACATCACCTCCTTCGCCATGGAGGAAAACAGCATCCTTCCCCTCCAGACGCTGAAACCCTCCAGAGGCTGGAGTACACCAAGGGCACTCTACCCCGGCTCAGACGGTAGGAAAAGGCAGTGTGGGTTGGCCTGTATGTGGAGAAGAACAGCGAAAAACAAAGGGCGGCCTCACCGTTTCGGTGTGTTTTCCGTCCATTCAGTGGCAGCACCGCAGCCCAGCCTTCAGCCAGAGAGGAGGACAGAGCGAGCCTCGAATCTCCAACATCCTCAGATCTCTCTCCTTCTCTCTCTCTCTCCCTGTCTCTCTCACACACACACACTCATTCACAAAGCAGTCTTCTCTTTCTGTCTTTCTCTGTCCGCCTGTTTCTGTCGGCGTTCTATTTCCTCTCTTGTTAGCTCCAAGGCAGTTAAGAGACACTGCAGCGATGGGGGGAGGAGGAGGGCGTGTGAGTGTGTGTGCGTGTATGTGTGTGTGCGCTTGCGTAGTGCTGTGTGTGTGTGTGTGTGTGTGTACAAGCGAGAGAGAGAGAGAGAGAGAGAGAGAGAGAGAGAGAGAGAGAGAAAGAGAGAGAGAGAGAAAGAGGGCGTGCGGGAGAGAAACCGAGGGAGGAGTCAGGCAGGGATAGAAAGAAGGAGAAGGGGGGAAAACAGTCAGGATTAAACCATGAGAAAAACAGAGTGAGAAATGAGAGAGAGAGACAGAGAGAAAGAGAGAGAGAGAAAGGAAAGAAAGGAGAGCAGAGAAAGCTGCCTCCAGAAAAACACAAATGAAATGGGAGTAGGGGGGAAGGTGGAGGACTGCATGCCTGTGTTTACAGATGTACGGCGGCCCTGCTGTTCCTCTCTCCACGCTAGGCTTGGTTGTGATTTCATTGATGGCTGAAAGAGCATGTTAGAGAGAGAGATGGGGAGAGAGAGCAGAAGGGGAGGGTGAATGTCAGCAGGCTGGGGGTTGGATATCGGTATAATTCGTTGTTTCCGTGCCAACTGTTCCTGTGTCTGAAGCAGCACTTCCTTTGCAGGCGTTGGTTCCTCTTACTCGGTTTCCCAACATCGAACCTCCTCCTCTAATACATTGCTCTAATAGGAGTGTGGAGTGGTCTATCGGGCCCCCTGTGGACCATGCTCTTAGGGATGGGTGTGGCAAATACACTGATGTCTGAGCTAGAGGTCTGCATAGATGTGAATTTGAAGCCGAATTTGACCCATACCCGCAATTTTGGAGCCACATGGGGCCAAGTGGTATTGATCTATTCAAGACCCGAAGCCACACGGATTTGAAGTTGGCATCTTATTCACCAGCATCTTATTCAGAACTTACACTTAATCTTACATGGTGCTGCCGTTCCATTCCGCCAGTGCCATTTAAGGTGGATATGAGCATTAAAATATGAATCTAATGTGTTAAATGATGTAGCAGTTTCATTCTGCCAGCGACATTTAAGGTGGAACATTCAAATATGAAGCTAATATGTCAAATGGTGCAACAATTCTATTCTGCTAGTGCCATTTAAGGCGGAAAATTCAAACATACAGCTAATATATTCAGTTCCATTCTGCCAGTGCCAATTAAGGTGGAATGGAACATGCAAATGTGAAGCTAATATGTCAAATGGGGCAAGAGACACAAGACATAGGAGTCCACATGTATGTGGTGAGGTATGCAAATGTATGGTTATTAAACTGGAAGGCTTAAAGTGTGAATCTGGTTAAAAGAGCGATATGTAACATCACACAACCTACCAAATTTCGAACCCTGCTCCCCCTCCCTTTTCATTCCTCTCACTGTTTACTTACAAGTCTAGAAGAAATGTTGCAGGTTTAGCATCAAACTTCATCCCTTTACTCAGAGAGACCTCCCATCTCTAGTAATGGAAAGCAGCACAAATGCTAACTCTTGTTTTGCTTCTATTGTAGCAGACTCACTGTTACACCGACTCACTGTCGCCTCTTGTGGTACAAAGTGGTATTACGCAACACAGTACATAAATGTCTTTGACACAACGTTAAAATTGTTATTTCTTCACATTCTTCAAATTATTTTATTTAATTTTGAATTTTTAAAGCTTGCTATAAAGTCATATGTAAAAAATTGGCTACCCATGGTTTGTTGATTTGAAAACAAACTACATACTTCTACATTTTAATGCACAATTACTGGATGCTGAATTTAATTCATTAGAAAAAATAAAACAAAATGTGGCCTGTGTAAAAGTGATGGCGCATTTTATTTTTTAACAAATAAATGGTGTACAGGATAAAATGTTTAAAAATGCCATTTTTAAGTTTATTCCCTGAAGAGCTGAAGAGGATATTTTAACTTCTTTTCACTTTGGAAGTCAAGAAAACATGTATTTTGACTGGGGGTGGTCAAAGTTTTGCATGCAACTGTACACAGTGGGATTCTGGGTTATTTTAGATTTTGGTTGTCTGCATTTTGCTGTTGTCAGAACAGAACCTCATATCTCCAAAATAGTAACTTTACAGGAGAAGGAAAAGCCTACTTTTAATGTAAGTCAATGGAACCAGAATTTTTTCCAAGTGATTTAGGGCTATTTCTTTTAATCCTTTCATCATGCAATTTACACACAATGTAAAGGACAAAAGGCATTTTCAAATTATCTCAAAAACTGAAAAACATCAAAAATGAAGATGCAAGGTTTTCTTCCGACAGCAGCAATTTGCGGAAGCAGTATAATACAAAGTGTATGCTAATTTGCTGTGTTAGATTTGTTTTTTAAAGCGTCTTTCTATATCAAGCTGCAGACAGACCACATTGTTTATCATCTTGTGGTCTTTCAGTTTCATTGCATAGTGTGACACAAGTTAGCAAAGCTGTTGCTAGAAGGTTTAGCTGACAGTATTGGTGGTGCACTGTTCTACTGTGCAGTATGGTTTGCACAAACATGATCTGCATGGATGAGTCATCAGAAGGAAACCTCACCTGTACATCAAAAGGTAACGTCTGAAATATGAAAAACTACACCAAGATAAGGAAGAGGCAGTTTGGAAAATGCGGTAGACTGATTATTAAAAATGGAACTCTCCAAGAGTATGTTTGGAGAAAATAAAGAAGCATTTGATAAAAAGAACATCTTGCTGTCTGTTAAGCATGGAAGTGCATCTGAGGATCTACAGAGGGTTTGGAGTTGTGTGGCAGCAAGGGGCGCAGAAAACATACTACGGATAGATGGACAAATGGATTCCACTAAAAATCAGGAAATTCTGGAAGCAAATATGGCACAATCACTCAGGAAACTGAAGAACAAACAGAACAATGATCCAAAATATACCTCAAAATCTACTATGAACCTTTTCTAACCCCTTTTTTAACAATTATTAGAATAGTTTGCTGCAGATTTTGTGTTTAGTTATTTTACTTAAACAAAATTAACAAAATATGTAATTTGGCTCAAATGTTTGCACAGAACTCTATAGGGGGGGTTAAAACAGCTGAATTCACTTCAGTTTTATTTGTACAGTCATTTCTACTAGAGTCATTGTTCCAAAGCAGCTTTCCAGAAAAGCATGTGCAGATCGCTGGGTTTCTGAGAAAAAGGAAGAGCCACAAGCACAGAACTGACTTCTTCTCTGTTTAGGGTTCACCACAAGTCAATGAAATTGGACTGCAAAACATTTTAATTACTATTAAAATACATTGCACGTGTTTTGCATTTAGTAATGTAATTTGATGATTAGATTCTCTGCCCGCACAGATTCAAGTCAAGTTGATACACTAGTATGCAAGTACCTAGGTATGTGGACACCCCTCCCAATTATTGAGCTTAGGTGTTTCAGCAACACCCATTACTAAAAGGTGTATAAAATCAATAAATAACCTTGCAGTCTCCATAACTGAAATGTGGCATGGTAAAGAGCTCTTTAAAAATGGCTCTGTCATAGGAAATCCTCTTCTACCTTGATAGATCTGCAGCAATTTAATGTAAGTGCTATTATTATGAAATCTCACAGCACAATTGCAAAATTAAGTTTAATGCATCAGAGCTGCAAATACAGTGAGCTGGGTAGGTCTGTAGATGGAAAAACTCAGGCTAAAGGACTAAAACAGAATGCTTGAATTTGACTCCAGTATTTTTCTTTAATCAAAGATGAGTCCTCACACATCCTGAACAGTGTTCACATTTTTAGTTTTATCAGATTTTTTCTTCCTAGAGCCAGATTTTGTCTTGAGTTCAAAAAAGTATTCTAAGAAGAAGGTCTTTCACAGACTGAGTGTTTGAGGGTGCCAGTCGTGCTGAGCTTGTGTGATGCTCTCTGGTTCAGCCAGCATTCTCTAAGCTCAAAATAACAAAATCTCTGAAGGTACATCCAGACCTGAGCTCTGAGGGCAGCATGCTACAGTTTGAGAAATCCAGGACATTCCACTGCTCATATCAAAGAACACCAACACTCAGGTGTGGTGTGGATCACCAAACGGCATGATCAGAAACTGATTTAAATATAGAAGAAAGTGTAATACCTTTTTGTCCAATGTTATATATATATATATATATATATATATATATAAAACATTTTGTATATAACACAAAATAGGCTATGTTTTATTTCTATAAAGTAAAAAAAGTGTAGAGAATTAACCACTTCATTTGAGAGCTGAAACTTTGAGAGCTTCAACATAAGCTATAACTCGAATGTTCGTAGCCCAGTTTTAGCCTCAACTGAGCTGCATTTGGAGAGTTATATCATTTTACTAATTGCGAAAGGGCTCCAATTGGAGAGATCAAGCTGATCCATCATTTTGTTTGTTGCCATGCCAACTCTAGAAATGGCCATCACTGGTCAGAAAGTTGGCAAAAGCTCTCCAAACGAAGGCCAAAAGAATGTTACATTTTCACTGACTATGAAATGATGTTTGCAAGATTTATTTTTTATTTTTATTAGTACTCAAACAAATGTATTGTCATTAGAATTAAGGGCCTTATGGGTGATAATAATATAAAATCAGGATCTTATTTTATCCTGGACATTTTTACAAGACACAATATGCATCAGTTTTTCTGAAAACTATGAGTGTTTCAAAATAGACTATGCAACCTACATGAAGCTATGTTGCACTTGAGGAGTATATTGTGAAACGTCCTTCAACTTGTTCAAAACCCCAACAGTTGCAAGCATCTAAAAGTTTCATAAAACAGCCAATCAAAATGGTGATAAAATGATTACGCTGAACAAAAAGCCCGACTGAATCAGTGGACAAGAAAATAAAACAGAGGATGGTTTACTGGGTGGTTGAAATGGAGCAGGACTCTTCACACTTCTGCAAATATTGCATTCTATCTTTTCATGAAACCACACCATAGAAATGAAACTTGGATATAACTTAAATTAGTCAGTGTACAGCTTGTATAGCAGTGTAGATTTACTGTCCTCTGAAAATAACTCAACACACAGCCATTAATGTGTAAATGGCTGGCAACACAAGTACACCTCACAGTATAATAAAATATTTAACAATAAAATTAATAAAATCAAATATTAAAATCAAATATAATAAAATATTTACACTAAACACTATATTATATTAATACACTATAATAACACTAAACATTCACTTCATGAGTTAAAACTACTGAATCACTGAAGCCATTTTTATCAAAGCTGCAGTCCACTTTTTCTTCTCCCTGGTGTATCTACAGCAACAAAGCTGAAGGCAGAATGATTTAGGCCGAACGTGCTTTGTGAGATGTTTCATTTCAAGTCTGTGGAGAGTGTGAATGTGAAGTTAAATGTCACTAAAGAGCAAAAACACAAGGCTGAACTAGTGCTCCTTTGGATTTATCACCTGATTGTGTGGCTGTGTTCCTCACAGGAAGTGGGGAAATATGGCATCTGTTCATTAAGAAGGTAAAAAAATGTTTGCCATATTCAGTAGGGGTGATGAAGCAAAATTTTAGAAAAAAAAATAGTGACACAAGGCCTAAGTGACTACGTTTTATTTTCACTATTCTTAATGTCTATTAAGCGCATTGTTAGACTTATAAAACACAAAAACCAATATTTACTTCACAAGATGGCACTGAGAAGTCACTGGCATTTTCCCTTTCTGGGGCAAGCCAGCTGGGTTAGCCACAGTGAGCTAATTAGCTAGCCATGAAATCTTTGTAATGCAGAACATTTTTTGAAAAGCCTAAACAGCTTTGCTTTAGTTGCGAGCTGTGTCGCCCTTAACTTGCTAAATAGAAAGAGTTAATAATGAAACTGATGAGATGGAGTACGTTGAGCCGAGCCAGTTTATGAGGAGGCTGGATGCAAATAAATCCATTCATGTCTAAATTCGTCTTAAATCTGTCTCTTTGTCTTGTTGTTAGCTACTAACTAGGCAAAATTGTTGTCTAACAACTAACAATTAACTACAGTGTTTAACTCCAGACCATTTATTGTTAAAACTGTTAGAATGATCAGCAGAGCTTTATTTTACTGCAAAGGAGGATTGATTTTTGGAGCCACAACAGGGCAGTAAAAGAGTCACACGCAGCTCTAAAGCCACATGTTCCCGACCCCTGACCTAGACCATATGCTTATATACAAAATGTCCATTAATAAAAATCAGGTCACATAACTATAAATACACTGATATTCAGGAGATAGAGACCTCTGTAGGCGATGAGGTGAAACTTTAGCAGTGGATTTGACATGAGTGATAAAAAGATCTATTTAATTTTATTTCATTTCCATTTCCCAACAGTTCCTACTTGAATTGGCAGGTTTTTAATTCAAGTTAAGCAATGTTTTTGAACTGTCTGCATGAGGACGCATCACTACATATTCCAGCCCTTTTGTTTTGCTTTTTAATTTTTGTTCATATAGTCATTAACATATTACACAGCTACCTTTGTTTGTGATCGCATAGAATCACTGTTAGCTCAACAAGCAATCTGTAGAAGCAGCTGATCAAGCTAAATCATGAATTAAGATCCACATGCAGGAGAACAGAGAGACCCAAACAGACCAGACAAGATCTTTTCATTCAGAAGCAGCTCTATAACCTTTACATTTTGTAAATTAAGGTTTAATTTCAAGGTATCTTCTATTTCTAGTTTTTAGCAGTTCACAAAGAATATGCAATTAGCAATAATACTTTGGGGTAAAACACTCCATTACTGTCAAGAACACCACTCTCACACTCCAGTTTAAGAATATTATGAGATCATAGTCCTTTTACTTGCTTTAATCAATTTTATCTAATTAAAGTGTCTTATTCCATTGACAGGGTACTCAAGTTGTCAGGCTAATTGGACATGTTAAGTGTGTGTGTGTCTGTCTGTCTGTCTGAACTGTGATGGGCTGGTGACCTGCCAGGGTGTATCCTGCCTTCCACCCAATGGCTGCTGGGATAGGCTCCAGCTCCCCTTGCGACCCAGAAGAATAAGCGGTTTAGACGGTAGGTGTGTGTGTGTTCCACTGACAGATAATTGTACTTATTTTAAGCATTAATTCTTGAAATAAGCAAAATGTTCTGCCAGTGGAATAAAACATTTTCACTAGATAAAATGATGTAAAATAAGCAAACAATGCACAGAAACAGGTTGAATTATACCCATACAAAATAATTCATAACACACAACAATCATTTTATCACTTTTGCATTGTGTACTGAGTAAGACCTCTAATATTACCTGCCACTGTTGGTATAAATTGTTCTAGATGAGAGCATCTTGATAAAAGCCTCTGCTCTTATCTCATCTAATAAGAATCATATCATGTCTCCAGATCACTACAATATAAAATTGTGGAGCCTCCCACCCCTGACATTTGGTCAGGATACATTTTATGGTGCACCATCAACAAATGCATCACTTCAGCTTTTCTTCAATTAAAGTAGGTTAACAGGACATGATCAAAACCTGACCCCAGTTTCTTTACCATTTTATGCAGTGACTATAATGAGATGCAGCATGTATATAAGCATGTAGTGTGATGTTTTGTGGGTATTATGCTGGTAAGTGGTGCTGCTGCGTGGGAGATTAGCAGAGACAACACAACAGAACCAAAATGAATCACAAAATGAGTCAGACCTGTGTAGCTATCAGACTATCAGATCAGATTAGATCTTACACAGCAAAGCTGCAGGTCGCAGGTTCATCCTCTGAGGCCTCAGTCAGCTCTTTGTATACTTCAATGGCCTTGAATTATCAGGGTCTATCTGATGTGGCAGTGCAAATTGAGTTATGTATAGTCAACCATTTTGTGCATATTATTGTTGCTGTTGTTTTTTTTTTATTTAATAAAAACTTTTCCTCATGTGCCAAAGCTTAGTAAGCTTTTTAGTAGGCCTAAACAGAATCAGTTCCTTGATTCCAGGCATTCAGGAATTGAGAGTCGACTCCAAAACTTCGGACACAGTGATGTTCATAGTTTGCTGGCACTCGTGCACCCCTTGTAGAACGCGAGACAGTACACTGAAAAAAGAATTGCTAAAAAATAAGGAAAATGTGCTGCTATGTGGTTGCCATGTGTTGCAAAGGTGTTGATACAGGACTACAGGACTAATGTATGTAGCTGAATATATATATTGTTTAATATAACTGAATGTATGAAATATTTTTTGTGAATTGTGTGTATGTAATGTGTGTGTGTAGGGAGGGAGTCACAGTATAATAGACAGATGTTTGTAGATTACACACTTTCTTGAATTGAACTTTGTATATATACAAATCTTGAATTGTTTATGTATGTATATCGCTGCTATCGGGAGAAAACCTTGTATCTCCAAAATGATAACTTTATAGGAGAAGGAAAAAAAACTACTCTACTTTTAATGTAAGTCAATGGAACCAGATTTTTTTTCGTCATTTTTGGTCATTTCCTTTGGTCCATTCATCATAAAATTTACACACAATGTGAAACACAACAGGTATTTTCAAATTATGCCAAAAACTGAAAAAGGTCAAAAATGAAGATACAAGGTTTTCTTCTGACAACAGCGATATATATATATATATATATATATATATATATATATATATATATATATATATACACTCCAAGTAAGTCAAACTTCTATGAAATCAAACTGTCCACTTAGGAAGCAACACTGATTGACAATCAATTTCACAGCTGTTGTGCAAATGGAATAGACAACAGGTGGAAATCATTGGCGATTAGCAAGACACACTCAATAAAGGAGTGGTTCTGCAGGTGGGGACCACAGACCACTTCTCAGTACCTTTCTGCTTTCTGGCTGATGTTTTGGCCACTTTTGAATGTTGGTGGTGCTTTCACACTCGTGGTAGCATGAGACGGTCTCTACAACCCACACAAGTGGCTCAGGTAGTGCAGCTCATCCAGGATGGCACATCAATGCGACCTGTGGCAAGAAGGTTTGCTGTGTCTGTCAGCGTAGTGTCCAGAGGCTGGAGGCGCTACCAGGAGACAGGCCAGTACACCAGGAGACGTGAAGGAGGCCGTAGGAGGGCAACAACCCAGCAGCAGGACCGCTACCTCCGCCTATGTGCAAGGAGCGCTGCCAGAGCCCTGCAAAATGACCTCCAGCAGGCCACAAATGTGCATGTGTCTGCACAAACGGTTAGAAACTGACTCCATGAGGATGGTATGAGGGCCCGACGTCCACAGATGGGGGTTGTGCTCACAGCCCAACACCGTGCAGGACACTTGGCATTTGCCAGAGTACACTAGGATTGGCAAATTCGCCACTGGCACCCTGTGCTCTTCACAAATGAAAGCAGGTTCACACCGAGCACATGTGACAGAGTTGGAGTCTGGAGACGCCGTGGAGAGCGATCTGCTGCCTGCAACAACCCCGTTCCCCAGACCTGAATCCGATTGAGCACATCTGGG
This sequence comes from Pygocentrus nattereri, assembly GCF_015220715.1. NCBI lineage: Eukaryota > Metazoa > Chordata > Actinopteri > Characiformes > Serrasalmidae > Pygocentrus > Pygocentrus nattereri. Next base: position 20,332,367 of record NC_051228.1, on the reverse strand, counting down.
ACATCATGTCTCGCTCCATCCGCCAACGTCACGTTGCACCACAGACTGTCCAGGAGTTGGCGGATGCTTTAGTCCAGGTCTGGGAGGAGATCCCTCAGGAGACCATCCGCCACCTCATCAGGAGCATGCCCAGGCATTGTAGGGAGGTCATACAGGCACGTGGAGGCCACACACAATACTGAGCCTCATTTTGACTTGTTTTAAGGACATTACATCAAAGTTGGATCAGCCTGTCATGTGTTTTTCCACTTTAATTTTGTGTGTGACTCCAAATCCAGGCCTCCATTGGTTAATAAATTTGATTTCCATTGATGATTTTTGTGTGATTTTGTTGTCAGCACATTCAACTTTGTACAGAGCAAAGTATTCAATGAGAATATTTCATTCATTCAGATCTAGGATGTGTTATTTGAGTGTTCCCTTTATTTTTTTGAGCAGTATATGTGTATGTATATGTGTGTATATATATATATATATATATGTGTGTGTGTCATGCATTTTGATGTCTAACAGCAGTATCGGCTCTAACGGTCACAGTTTTAAAACGCTGATTGGTGCGTAACCCTAAAACACATCCTGTCACTGTCAGCACTTTGGGAAAATCCACAGGTGATGCATCATCACTAACAAGCTCACTGCTCAGAGCTGGGATTATTTCATCATGCAGGAAACAGGATGTACATGAGGACACTTCAGATTCTGAAACCCCTTTTATCATCATCACCATCTCTGCACTGTTTCTTTATTTTAAACCATCTGTAAAGCAACACGGCACTGATCCAGAGTGATTCACTGTCACTTCCTTCTCTTTCTCTCACACTCTCTCTTTCTCTGAATCTCACTCTGTCTTTCTTTCTCTCTTTCTCTCACTATCTCTCTCCTCATCATCATCCTCTCTCTTATTTTATTTTTTGGAAGGGGGTGGATTTGTTTTGTGATTATGTGTGCGTGTTTGTTGGACCGTTTAGATCCTATATGTCAAACACAAGCCCCGAGAGCCAGTTTAGGCCCGAAGCACAGTCCCGTCTGGCCTGCAAAATTATTTTGATTTTCTATTAATATTAACCTGTTTCACAGGGTACTGCACTACAATCCTCAGCATTCACTGCAACATAATGTGTTCCCACCCCCTCTTTCTCAACAGCAATCTATAGGACACCACAATTCTACACAATTCCACACCAGTCATATCACCACACACAGCTGTGTTTCAGCAGCAGTTCAACCAACATAAACACTATAAACACTACAAACACTCAGCTCAGCAGCATCCCATAATAAGAAAATGAAATCTTTATTAAAACAGGAAAAACTAAAATTTCACATGGATATAGGTATTTAGACACTTGAAATTTAGCTCTGTAGGCCGCTCATTTCTCTTCATCATCTTTGAGATGTTTCTACACCTTAATTGGAGTCTTGTATTAAATTCATATGATTGTATATGATTTGAAAAGACACACAGTTGTGTATATCAGGTCTCACAGCTGACATTGCATATCAGAGCACAGAGACAACCAGGACTCTTCCTAGAGCGGGCTGTCCCACCAAACTAAGTAACTGGGGGAGAAGAGCCTTGGTAAGAGAGGTGACCAAGAACCCAATGGTCACTCTGGCTGAGATCCTCTGTGCAGATAGGAGAAACTTCCATAAGGTCAACCATCACTACAGCGCTTCACCAATCTGTCCTTGAGAGGCGCAGCCAGAGCCCTGACTTGAACCCAGTGGAACATCTCTGGAGATACCTGAAAAAGGCTGTCCACTGATGGTCCCCCTACAACCTGACAGAGCTTGAGAGGATATGCAGAGAAGAATGGCAGAAAAATTTCAAATCTAGATGTGCATACCTTGTGGCATCATACCCAAGGAAACTGGAGGCTGCAACCACTGCCAAATATACTTTAAGTATTGAATAAAGGGTTTGAATAGTTTTTCCCTTTTCAATATATTTGCAAAAAATTCTAAGATTCTTTTTTCACTTTCTCATTATGGGGTACTGAGTGTAAAATGATGGAGAAAAACTTTCTGAATTATTATATATATAAAATATGATATTTCAAGGTCTGCAGATATAATATGGCCCTTCTATTGGTTGAGTCTGACACCCCTGGTTTAGGCTAATGTACAAATAAAGTGTGGTTTAAAGTAAAAGTCTGTCATTCTCACTCACATTATGTCTCTCATGTACTCCCCATACTCCCTTTATCTCTCACTCTCTCTCTCTCTCTCTCTCAGACTCATTTCTCATCTCTCTCCCTCTCCCTCTCTCTCTCTCTCTCTCTCTCTCTCTCTCTCTCTCTAAACCGTAATCCTGTATTAATCTCTCTGGTGGAGCAGTGCTGCTTTGATCAGCTCTTGCCGGGTGCTGAGTGCCACACCCGGATCGCAGCACTGCACACTGCTTGCATGAACCCCAACAGCAACAACTGCTTACACTGCATGCCTGCATGGAGCAGTGTTCACTTTGTGCTTCTCACTTTTTATGGTAATTAGCACTGGTAAAAAAAAAATACCGCATTTACAAGAGGCAGGTCCTTTTTGGTGACGTCACCAGGCAGCCTCATTAGAACTGTTCTATTTGTGTAACCAATAGGCTACTAAGGAAGAGTCTTCATAGGACAGTCCTACTGAGGACCCACAGAACCTTGGCTGCAGCCTAGGCTTTGGAACACAACTGATAGGCAAAATATTAATAACATCCCAACATGATAGAAATTTGTGAATGAATAATCTTTATTGTAAGGAGGTTTGAATGCTTGTGTGCTGATGTTTGTTTTCAAACAGAAATCTGAACCTGCCTGAGAGATATGCTTTAATCAGAGGATCCTATTTATAGCCTTTTACTCAGGCTTATAAAGTCATTTCATTTCAACTTTTGATTGTGTTTACACTGAGAGTCAGGTACAGGCATAAAAGCAATGCCATTACATAGCAAGGTTTAATGGACACAGATTTCAACAATAACAAATAGGCTTTTTCAAGCAGTGATTATTAGGTCACTTTAATGTGTCCTTTGAAGCTCTGCGCTTTCTTCAAAGGTTTGTGCTCATAAAATTTCTGTTCTTGCTATACTAACAGCTTCACTTGGCGTAGTGACCACTGTAAACTACATGATCTCCCAGAAATGCCTCAGAGACATTTAATGAGACATAAAACAGCAATGAATGACACTTCCGTTCCACAGCTTATTATTTCAGCCATAATCTCAAAATAGATTGGACACATGAAATATGGTGGGTAAGGTTGAATGGAAGTTTGGATGGGAATGTTCTATAAAGCATGCCCAACCTGGCAACAGGATAGGCCAGTGAAGAGTGTTAACCTTTTAAGGTCAGCACAAAAACCTGGCTATTTTTGCCATATAATCTGACCTTCTATGTTTATCACAAGATTTCTAAGTGCTGTTTTGCTTTTATTCGAAAGTACAGTGGTACTTGAAAGTTTGTGAACCCTTTAGAATTTTCTGTATTTCTATATATAAGTCCTTATTGTAGATAAAGAGAACCAAATTAAACAAATGTGACAAAAATATTAGACTTGGTCATTTATTTATTGAGTAAAATAATCCAATATAACATATCTGTGAGCAGAAAAAGTGTATGAACCTTTACTTTCAGTATTTGGTGTGATCCTCTTGTGCAGCAGTAACTGCAACTAAACGTTTCCGGTAACTGTTGATTAGTCCTGACATCAGCTTGGTGGAATTTTAGCCCATTCCTCTGTACAAAACAGCCTCAACTCTGTTATGTTGGTGGGTTTCCTCCCATGAACTGTGTGCATCAGGTCTTCCACAACATTTCTATAGCATTGAGGTCAGCACTTTGACTTGGCCATTCCAAAACATTGAATTAATTCTTCTTTAACCATTGGTAGAACGACTTGTGTGCTTAGGGTCATTGTCTTACTGCATGACTTACTGTTCCATTGATGATGGAAAGGCATCCTGGCCTGCAACAAACGAAGCCCAAGCCATGATACTACCACCACCATGTGTCACAGAGGGGATTAGGTTTTATATTGTAATGAAGTGTTTTCCTGTCTCCCAACATAACACTTTTCATTTAAGCCAAAAAGATCTACTTCCACCCAAAAAAAATATCTCATCCATCCACAAAACAACAAGCAGAAATCTAGAAATTCTAAAGGATTCACAAACTTTCAGCACCACTGGAAATAATGTGATTTAAAAAAGCTGAAAATCTATAGCTTTCATTATTTATTCTGATTAAACAAAACAATAATAAGCTCCTAATGATCTGATCTGCACTCTGAATGCTCTAAATTCACTCAGTGTGCATCAAACAATCAAGAAAGCCTCATGCATCTTTCACACAGTGATAGGAAACATGGTAGCTCAAATAGAGCTCAGATTCTACATACTGATATGTTTCACTCGGCCAACATGGACATGCACATGCTGTGACTCATCTGGCAGCAGAGTCTAACAATTTTAAAAGGCTTTGAAGCCAAATTCTCTGAGTAGATCATGGGCTACAGAGACTTGGCTGTTTGGATCAGTAAAGCGCTGCTTGCAGTGCTGCTCTAATGCCATAACATGTTATCCTGTTTGAACATGGACAAAAGAACATAGGATAGTTAAAGCAGTAGTAGCAGCTATCTGGGATCCTGAATTTAATCTGTACTTTTGCCCATGTTTGAGGTTTTTTCCATAAACTATTGCTTTAAAGGGCTTATATCTTGGGTGTCACGATTTGCCCCTCCCAGTCCTGTCCATGTGTTCGTGTTTTGGTTTAGCCCATGTGCGTTTGTCTTGGTTTAGCCCCCCTCATTTCATGACTCCGCCCCTGATTGTCTCTACCTGTTTTCCACCTGTCCCTCGTTTTCCCTGTGTATTTAAGCCCTGTGTTTGCCCCTTGTGTTTGCTGGTCTATGTACTGGTCTATGTACTGGTCTATGTACTGGTCTGCCCCCTGTTGGCTATGTGAACCTGGACCATTTCGACTATGACTCTGGATTTGCCCATAATAAATCTCGCTTATCCCAGCACATGTGTCCACCTCCTCAATCCCTGTTACACTGGGAAACTAAATTTTTCTCACTTTTTCTGTAATGAAATTTGTACTTAATGAACATTTGAGTTTGATTTAATAAATAAACACTTAAACAGTGTTTTGAATTTGCTTATTTATAATCTCAACAAAAACAAATCCCTTTACATAGAGCCACCTATTCAGCCTATAACAGTGTAGCCCCACCCACTCACAGTGAAGTTATAAGGAATATTTCAAGCTTGAATTCTAAGGGACAAATGAACCATGGCTCTTTATAGCACACAAATATTATAAGACGACCATAAAGAAAAAAATAAACTACAAAGTAAGTGTAGTACAGGCCCTAATGTTAAAAAAGGGTGTTACTGTGTGCAATTAGGTCTATATTAAATATGTTACCAGCTTCTGGCATATGTGGCCCTTACTGTTTTCTTATACAAGAAATGTTAGCCATTAAAATTGTCATAAGTGTTAAAGTTTATTGCACATTTATAGGTGGAGGCACCCTGTGTCAGAGCAGTGTTGAGTCACACCCTGGTGTTGGACACTTTCCACTTCCTGCGCATAGCAGTCACTGAATCCTCAGCGGCAACCAGAGAACTTCACCCACCATGTACAGAAACCCGAGAGAGGTCGAGCAGCCCCATGCCAGACAGCCTGTCCCCAGAGCTAGCTGTGTTAAAGCTTGTTGTGAGTCTAAAAGGTGTCAACAGTACCAGACACAGGTCTCTGGGGTCACCAGTATCTGAACATGCTGCTTTCATGTCCACTGTTTAACCCTTCACTGTTATCACCAATAATAATAAAATATGCTGTAGGATACTTTATTATTTGAATTAAATGAAAATGTATTGTCTTATATTTCACAAAGTAGACAAACATCTACATTTTTGCCATGGAACAAACAGAAGGTCAGAAGTGCCTCAAATCTGTCCATGAGTGTTTAATTAAGTTTAAATAGTACAGCAAGCAAACAGTAATAACACTGGACTTAATGGAGAAATAAGAGTCAGAAATAGTATGTAACTTTTAACAAAAATCAAACCACCTTGTGAGCCACAGCATTATTCCTATTGGCTGTACTGAAACGATTGGCCAAAGCACAGCGTGCAAAATAAGAAAAATGACCCTGCATGTATGCCGCGGTGGATTCTGTTGTCAGCTGTGCTCCTCACTGAGCTCCACCATTTTGTCAAACCACAAAATATGCCCCTCACCGAGCTCCGCCTTGTACGCTTCGTTTTGGGGGCCGTTTAGAGGGGTTTGAGTTGTTTGGCATGTTCATATGTGCACAGAAAACCATGACTCAGCAGTCTTAGTCCACTTCAGACACAGAAATAGCCCAAGTGTGAAACCATCCTTAGGCCCCATCAACACATATAAAATTTTTTTCTCTGTGTTTTGACCTCCTGTGCACACAAACAAAACAACAGCGTTTTGTTCACTGAGTATTGAGATTGTTAAAGTGCTTTCCAGGGTGGCGATTTCTAAAACTCTGTCTTCAATGTTTTCTTGTGGACGAGGAAAAACGCAGCTTTCTGAAAACACTGAAACTACGTGGCTAACTTGTGCTTGCCTGTAGATGTTTTCAGTATGTATGCAGAACTCTGATAACTGGGTTTTTGTGTGCTCAGCAATTTGAGGTGATTTGGGAGTTGATAACATGTTTGTAAACAAATTTGGCTTTAGTTTTTCATGAAACCACAGAACAGAGGCATCTGAATGCACTGTGCTCAGCTCTTGTAAATATCACATCAGTTTCAAGTATTAAAAATACCTCAATGCTTCTCAAGATGCATCACTTGATCTCTAACCACAGAGAGGTTGGAAAATAAATTCATAAAGGATTGTAACTGGATTTGGTCCATAAACTCACACAAATATTGTGACTGGATTTCTGGGGGAGGGAATAAATAATGCAGGCTATTTGTCTCTTAAAATGGGTAAGAAACAGATGAGAAGTAGAATTTATAAGGAAAACAGCAAAAGGTTTTATAGTAGCTACAGGCCGTAAGGACGAGAGGAAGTGGCCACGGCGCTTTTCCCTGATGCACGAAATCGGATCTCTTTTGATTGTTTAAACTCGAAATGCGGTCCGGATCCCCCCGTGTCAAACAGATGATCCACACACTTGCATGTTCTCCAGTGACGCAAATCCAAGAGGTCACCTGGAGGTCAGCACATGGAAATAATGTGGACAGACACACACACATAAAACTGTGTGTTCATCTGTAGCACCAAATACAAAGTTCATCTATATCAGTCCACATAATTGTGCTAAGTCTAATCCAACCAAACTGTATTAATAATCAGGTGTTTGGAATCAGCACTGCGTGGACGACAAGCAGCCTCTGATTCAGACCTTAAAAAACTTTCATATTCTCCAGGGCTGCAACCTTTAGTGTACAAAGTCAATTAGAAGCTGGTGATTAAAGTGATCTGTAATGCTTTAAAACAATTTATATAGAAGATAGATGCATTCATCCTGACAGACCAAATACAAGCTGGACAATATGAAAAATTTAAATACTCCTCATCTTCTAGATAATGGATCTTTACATTTTCAGGTAAAGTGGTGCAATGTTTTTTAGAAAGCAGCAGCATGAATTTTGATTTTAACATTACATTTAAATCATGTTGTCTTCTGTGAGTTTACTGGATGGTTGCAAAGCAGAAATACTATTACTGAATGAATCATGTAGACCCAGAGTTTCCCCATTATTTGATTACCTGAATACATGTAAATGCATTGATCAGATTACTGACAAAGTCTGATTTTCTGCAGTTATTGGATTATTAAGTGCATGTAAATGCAGTCATTCTTTCACTATACTGCATTCTACTATAAAGCAGCACACAGAATTCTGTATAATAGTGGTGCTAACAGGGCAGGAGGAAACTGCACAAGGCATAATAAAGTTTGTGTGGGGGGGCCATGCATGAAACTCCTCCTCCTGCCAATCTAGCATCCTATATAGTTCATTTTCTACCTTCCCTTTTCACACCCGACCACCATCCAGTCTCACTCCAGTTCCTTAGTCTTTTCTCTCAGTCTTACATCTGTACATCAAAAGTAGGGGTCTAAAAGCAGACGTCACCCAGAACTCCAGCCCAAGCTCCCAAATTGTTCTATTTAGCCCCGCCTACTTATAATTTTCCTAATTTGCATAATATGCTAAACCTACTTTAGCAAACTAGTCCTAGGTGTTCTCTTGGTCCTCATGTAACTGGTGTAACAACTTCACAAGACCCTGACCCTCAATAACCACAAAAAAGAAATATGGCTGCCATTTGGTAATTAACTGTTCTGCAATGATTAATAATTACATTTGAAAGCTTCATCCAAAAAAATTAAAGCTTCACGGGTTTATTTAATGACATAATGACAATTTTGCGGCATGTACATGTGTATTCAAACAAGTTGAAACTTTGCGTAAAGCATCTTTATATATATATATATATATATATATATATATATATATTATATGTATATATATATATTTTATATATTTATACATATATAAGGGCAGCAAACTTTGTGAAAACCAAAATTTGGCCATTCTCAAAACTTTTAGCCATGACTATACACTGCTCAAAAAAATAAAGGGAATACTTAAACAACACAATATAACTCCAAGTAAATCAAACTTCTGTGAAATCAAACTGTCCACTTAGGAAGCAACACTGATTGACAATCAATTTCACAGCTGTTGTGCAAATGGAATAGACAACAGGTGGAAATTATTGGCAATTAGCAAGACACACTCAATAAAGGAGTGGTTCTGCAGGTGGGGACCACAGACCACTTCTCAGTACCTTTCTGCTTTCTGGCTGATGTTTTGGTCAATTTTGAATCTTGGTGGTGTTTTCACACTTGTGGTAGCTCAGGTAGTGCAGCTCATCCAGGATGGCACATCAATGTGAGCTGTGGCAAGGTTTGCTGTGTCTGTCAATGTAGAGTCCAGAGGCTGGAGGAGCTACCAGGAGATAGGCCAGTACACCAGGAGATGTGGAGGAGGCCGTAGGAGGGCAACAACCCAGCAGCAGGACCGCTACCTCTGCCTTTGTGCAAGGAGGAACAGGAGGAGCACTGCCAGAGCCCTGCAAAATGACCTCCAGCAGGCCACAAATGTGCACGTGTCTGCACAAACGGTTAGAAACTAACTCCGTGAGGATGGTATGAGGGCCCGACGTCCACAGATGGGGGTTGTGCTCACAGCCCAACACCGTGCAGGATGCTTGGAATTTGCCAGAGAACACCAGGATTGGCAAATTCGCCACTGGCACCCTGTGCTCTTCACAGATGAAAGCAGGTTCACACTGAGCACATGTGACAGACGTGACAGAGTCTGGAGACGCCGTGGAGAGTGATCTGCTGCCTGCAACATCCTTCAGCATGACTGGTTTGGCAGTGGGTCAGTAATGGTGTGGGGTGGTTCTTTGGAGGGCCGCACAGCCCTCCATGTGCTCGCCAGAGGTAGCCTGACTGCCATTAGGTACCGAGATGAGATCCTCAGACCCCTTGTGAGACCATATGCTGGTGCGGTTGGCCCTGGGTTCCTCCTAATGCAGGACAATGCTAGACCTCATGTGGCTGGAGTGTGTCAGCAGTTCCTGCAAGATGAAGGCATTGAAGCTATGGACTGTCCCGTCTGTTCCCCAGACCTGAATCCGATTGAGTACATCTGGGACATCATGTCTTGCTCCATCCACCAATGCCACATTGCACCACAGACTGTCCAGGAGTTGGCGGATGCTTTAGTCCAGGTCTGGGAGGAGATCCCTCAGGAGACCATCTGCCACCTCATCAGGAGCATGCCCAGGCATTGTAGAGAGGTCATACAGGCACATGGAGGCCACACACAATACTGAGCCTCATTTTGACTTGTTTTAAGGACATTACATCAAAGTTGGATTGAGCAGTGTACATTGTTTAAAATAGAGACCTGTCCAGGGTGTTTAATGCCTTCTGCCTGTGACCCAGAATTCTGAGCAGCTTAGAATGTGTATGTGTGTGGTTCTATATAGAACCAAGGCCACTCAAAGAACCCTTTGCATGGGGTTTTTAAAGGGTTTTAAAGGGTTCTTTGCATCATGAAATGGTTCTTTAGATTAAGGAGCTTGTGCTATAGATGGTCCTATGTAGAACCTTTTTGAAAAGGATTCTATATAACACCAAAACGGGTTCTTCTATGGTGACAAGCTTGATATTGTAACAATAGAAGAATCCTTTATGGTGCTATATAGAAACCTTTCAAAAAGTTCTACAACCCCAATTTTAATGAAGTTTGGACGTTGTGCAAAACAAATAAAAACAGAATACAATGTTTTGCAAATCCTTGTCAACCTATATTCAACTGAATACACTACAAAGACAAGATATTTTATGTTCAAACAGAGAAATTCTTTATTGTTTTTTGCAAATATTCTCATTTTGGATTTGATGCCTGCAACATGTTCCAAAGAAGTTGGGACAGGGGCAACAAAAGACTGGGAAAGTTGAGGAATGCTCAGAAAACACCTGTTTGGAACATTCCACAGGTGAACAGGTTAATTGGAAACAGGTGTCATGATTGGGTATAAAGGGAGCATCCCTGAAAGGCTCAGTCATTCACAAGCAAGGATGGGCGAGGTTCACCACTTTGTGAACAACTGCGTGAGCAAATAGTCCAACAGTTTAAGAACAACGTTTCTCAATGTGCAATTGCAAGGAATTTAGGGATTTCATCATCTACAGTTCATAATATCATCAAAGGATTCAGAGAATGCCTGTGACCTTCAATCCCTCAGACGGCACTGCATTAAAAACCGACATCATTCTGTAACGGATATTATCACATGGGCTCAGGAACACTTCAGAAAACCATTGTCAGTGAACACAGTTCGTTGCTCCATCTACAAGTGCAAGTTAAAACTCTGCCATGCAAAGCGAAAGCCACATATCAACAACACCCAGAAATGCTGCCGGCTTCTCTGGGCCTGAGCTGAGATGGCTTGACGCAAAGTGGAAAAGTGTCCTGTGGTCTGACGAGTCCACATTTCAAATTGTTTTTGGAAATAATGGACGTTGTGTCCGCCGGGCCAAAGAGGAAAAGGACTGTTATCAGCGTAAAGTTTTAAAGACAGCATCTCTGATGGTATGGGGGTGTGTTAGTGCCCATGGCATGGGTAACTTGCACATCTGTGAAGGCACCATTAATGCTGAAAGGTACATATGGTTGGAGCAACATATGCTGCCATCCAAGCAATGTCTTTTTCAGGAACATCCCTGCTTATTTCAGCAAGACAATGCCAAGCCACATTCTGCATGTGTTACAACAGTGTGTCTTCGTAGTAAAAGAGTATGGGCACTAGACTGGCCTGCCTGCAGTCCAGACCTGTCTACCATTTAAAACGTGTGGCGCATTATGAAGTGCAAAATACGACAACGGAGACCCTGGACTGTTGAACAACTGAAGTTGTACATCAAGCAAGAATGGGAAAGAATTCCACCTACAAAGTTTCAACAGTTAGTGTCCTCAGTTCCCAAATGCTTATTGAGTGTTGTTAAAAGGAAAGGTGATGTAACACAGTGGTAAACATGCCCCTGTCCCAACTTCTTTGGAATGTGTTGCAGGCATCAAATTCAAAATGAGTTAATATTTGCAAAGAAATATACAGTTTATCCGTTTGAACATTAAATATCTTGTCTTTGTAGTGTATTCAGTTGAATATAGGTTGAAAAGGATTTGCAAATCATTGTATTCTGTTTTTATTTATGTTTTACACAACGTCCCAACTTCATTGGAATTGGGATTGTATATAGAACCATACAGAAAAAATAACATATCAATCTAAAGAACCATTTCACAATGCAAACAACCATTTGAATCATGCAAAGGGATCTTTGAATGTTCACAGTTCTATACAGAACCATTTCTTTTACTAAAAAATACTTGAAGAACCATCATTTATAATGGCGTAGTGTATTCATATGCTGTATATAGCGGCTTGTGTATTCAAGTCTATGAAGAGGTGATTTGGGAACAGTGAAGTGTCTGACTGATAATCTGCTAGTTAAACACCTCCTTACTCCTTATGCTTTACAGAAACCTTTTTCAAACTTCCTTTCTACTATCAGCTTCCTTTTACTGTTTGCACACACAGATCTCTGATCTGCCTGACAGATCAGTGTAGCCGTTAGACTGAGGGCTGAGAGAGAGAAGCACAATAACATGGCTAGAGTGGCACTTTATCTACTTAGGGAAATCTAATGCCTTCAGAGCGAGACTCAATCTGACATTTTAATGTCCAAACCAATCAGGTATCAGACGGTGAAGCTCAAACACGGACTCTACAGTCCAAAACCGAATGCCTGTTAACCCCAGTAACACACACATAGGTGTCACAAAAGTACATCTTTACATGCAGAAACTTTTTCAAGGTTTAACAAAGTAAATCTGCTAGACCTACTAAACTAGCAAGCTAGCTATCTATTGCTAACAAACTAGGCTACAGCAGTAGTGTTTCTAATACCGATTACAGCTACAGCCTGATAGATAATAAGATAGCAGTGGCTTGTACAAAAAAAATTGGTTTCTTGTCAAGTATTATTATCTTAAATCAAGGCAAATGATCTAATATTTCTCCTGTTGTGATTGCTGTAAGCTTGATTTAAGATTATTTGACTTATTTCTAGATATTTGTACTTCTTTGAAGTAATTTTTTTAAAGCAAAATATCTCACTACACTAGCAGGTAATTTTGCTCGTTTTAAGAAATGTGCTTAAAACCAGCAAAATTATCTGTCAGTATAGTGAGATAATTTTACTTCTTAAAATTACTTAAAACAAGTAAAAAAAGTCTAGAAATAAGCTAAGTAATCTTTTAATTAATGTACAAAAATCTTAAAATGGGAAATGTTAGAGATCATTTCACTTGACAAGAGCCTATTTTTTTGCAGTGTAGATAAAGAATCTTTGGGTAAGAATTTCACCACTACTGACCATTGTTACACTGAAGGCAGTTCATGGTTTAAAGTTGATGCTGCAGGGCTTTCAGAGGAACAGTTTTCATGCTTCCCTTCAAAAACTGTCCAGATTTGAGAGAGCAAGTGCTCAGTGAGGAGTAGAAGTGGTTGTGAAAAACATTTATAGTGACAATACAGGCAATGCGGCAGTCCTGCCAGTATGTGCATGTTAATGTTTTAACTATTTTTTTGGTTATAGTTATTGTCATCACTCATTTTAATATGACAAAAATGACATGACACACCTTTCTGTGGGAAGATGAAGTGATATGAACACCGGTATTTCTGAGTTTAATAAACGCCAGTGATATATATGTATATATCTCACAAAATTGAATAGACCCCTCACATTGCTGCACATATTTTATATCTTTTCATGGGACAACACTATAGAAATTACACTTGGATATAGCTAAAAGTAGTCAGTGTACAGTTTGTGTAGCAGTATAGATTTACTGTCCTCTGATAATAACTCAACACACAGCCATTAATGTCTAAATAGCTGGCAACACAAGTAAGTACACCTCACAGTGAACCAAATTGTGTCCAATTGTGTCATTTTCCCTCCCTGGTGTCATGTGACTCATTAGAGTTACAAGGTTCCAGGTGTGAAAGTGGAGCAGGGCTGTTAAATTTGGTGTTTAGGGTACAATTCGCTCAGAGGCCACTAGATATTCAACATGGCACCTCATGGCTAATAACTCACTAAGGATGTGAGAAATAGAATTGTTGCTCTCCACAAAGACGGCCTAGGCTATAAGAAGATTGCTAACACCCTGAACTGAACTAAAGCACGATGGCCAAGGTCATACAGTGGTTTTCCAGGACAGGTTCCACTTGGGACAGGCCACGCCAGGGTTGACCAAAGAAGTCCACGTGTTCAGTGTCATATCCAGAGGTTGGCTTTAAAAAAAAGGCATATGAGTGCTGTCAGCATTGCTACAGAGGTCAAAGAAGTGGGAGATCAGCCTGTCAGTGCTCATACCATACGCCGCACAATGCATCAACTTGGTCTGCCTCGCCATCATCCCAAAAGGAAGCCTGCAAACAGTTTACTAAAGACAAGCAGTCTGAGAGCATGGATTACTGGAACCATGTCCTTTGGTCTGACGAGATCAAGATAAACTTGTTTGATTCAGATGATGTCCAGGAGGTGTGTCAGCGCCCTGGTGAAGAGTACCAAGACAACTGTCTCTTGCCTACAGTCAAGCATGGTGGTGATAGCATCATGGTCTGGGACTGCATGAGTGCTGCCGGCACTGGGGAGCTGTGGTTCATTGAGGGAAACATGAATTCCAATATGTACTGTGACATTCTGAAGCAGAGCATGATCCCCTCCCTTCGGAAACTGCACCACATGACCGTTTTCCATCACATTTACGACCCCAAACACACCTCCAAGACGAAAGCTGCCTTGCTGAGGAAGCTGAAGGTAAAGGTGACAGACTAGTCAAGTATGTCTCCAGACCTAAACCCAACTGAGCGCCTGTGGGGCATCCTCAAGCAGAAGACGGTGGAGCGCAAGGTGACTAACATCCACCAGCTTCATGTCATCATGGAGGAGTGGAAGGGGATTCCAATAACAACTTCCATGCCCAAAAAGGTTAAGGCAGTGCTAGATAATAATGGTGGTTACACAAAATATTGACACTTTGGACATGTTCACTGTGAGGTGTACTGACTTATGTTGCCAGCTATTTACACATTAATGGCTGTGTGTTGCGGCATGGTGGTGCGGTGGGTAGCGCTGTCGCCTCACAGCAAGCAGGGCCTGGGTTCGAGTCCCCTGCCAGGTGACCGGGGTCCTCTATGTGTGGAGTTTGCATGTTCTCCCTGTGTCTGCATGGGTTTCCTCCGGGTTCTCCGGTTTACTCCCACAGTCCAAAGACATGCAGTCAGGTCAATTGGACATGCTACATTGCCCCTAGGTGTGAGTGTTTGAGTGACTGTCTGTGTCTGTCTGTCTGCCCTGCGATGGACTGGCGACCTGTCCAGGGTGTATCCTGCCTTCCGTCCGAAGACTGCTGGGATAGGCTCCAGCACCCCCAGCCACCCTGTCGGAGAAGCGGCTTAGAAAATGGATGGATGGCTGTGTGTTATTTTCAGAGGACAGTAAATCTGTACTGCTACAGAAGTTTCAGTTCTATAGTGTTGTCCCATGAAAAGTTATAATAAAATATTTGCATGTGAGGGGTGCACTCATGGGCACATACTGGGTGTGTGTGTGTGTATATATATATATATATATATATTTATAGAGAGAGAGAGAGAAAGAGAGAGAGAGAGAGAGAGAGAGAGGGAGAGAGAGATGTAAACCAAAATAAAGGCTTCTGATACTGCTGCTTCTGGATGTTTGTGTGTGTGTGTGTGTGTGTGTGTGTGTGTGTGTGTGTGTGTGTGTGTGTGTGTGTGCACATGGAGTGTGTGTAAATGCTGTAATTGTCAAAAACTGATTGTGCCAATGTTCCACAGAGACCCTGTAATGTTCAGCTGTACTAAATGTCCTCTAATTATGCAGGTGCAATCAGAACCGCCAAGAGGAAGCAAACGTTCATGTGACTACAAAGAAATTAAAGTCTAACTGAAAACTAGAAAATTAGAGAGCTAGAAAATAAGAAAACAAGAAAACTCTGAAAAAGACATAAGCAGAGTGTAACCACAGGTTCAACAAAATCACTTATAAAAAGTACAAAAAAAACGCACTTAAAAAGGCACTTGTTTAAACCCTCCTATTATCTTTAGGATCACTCTGATTCACCCATTCAGTGTTTAATGTCTCTACAAAAATTATTGAAATCTGTTTTTTTTTTTTGCTTCATATTTAATGTGTTTTCCTAAATTCATAGGGAAAACTGGGAAACATGAAATGAATTTGATGATTTGTTTTCAATGTCCTAAACCCATTTTGTATGCTTCACTGTTTTAGCTGTTTAAAACATAAGAAATGTCAACATTTTACACAAGTATGTTGTGGTTGTTATGGATGATATTGAGTCACTATAACATGCAATTTTTATATTCCTCAATAAACTTTCCTCTGCTTTAGGCCTCTAACCAAACAGAACCACACCTGTAGCAGTGCGAAAACCTCTATGGTTCACCCCACATGGGGGAGGGAGAACATTGCCACCAGACTATTTCACAGAGGTTAAACCTGCTGGAGTGAAACTGACCCAAGGAGAACAGATGTTAGTAAATTTGAAGATTACTAGAGGGTTAAAATCTGTGCACCTTGATTTCAGTGACTGAATCAATGTCAAGATCAATAAAATTGATCAAGCTACACTAAACCTCAGCTTTAGCCTGTTACAGAGTGGTTTTGTCCAAACGCATGTTGTCATGGTAACTGAGGGGATTAAAGATCAGCTTGTTTCGTGGAACTGAAATTGATGACAATTAGTCAGGTTTATTGAAATAAGCATGGCTTATTGAGTTAGCTCACTTTGTGGAATGCCCTCCTGGTTTGGCTAAGCAATGTTTCATTAAAAGAAATCAGGTGTGCTTGTGATGGTATGTAAAATCCACATGACGGCTCCAGGAGAAATCAGAACCCAGCTTTCTGCTTCACACAGAACAGATTTTTCAAAATAAGACATTTTTTGGTACTTTTGCTGTACTTGTGTTTATTTGAATGAACTCTAATGATGAACTGTTAGAAATAAAGGTTCTGTGCAGATACGTTTTTCATTCATCAACGTACAAACAATGTAAACGTTCCCTCAAAAGTACAACAGTTTTAAAAAGTACATATTTGTACCTTTTCATAATAAGGTTTTAAAACAGAACAATAAAAATAAAAAGCCTGGAGATGAGACAAGGTGTGTGGAGTCAACACAACTTATATGAAATATATAGAAAATATAATTGCAATGAATTATGGTACAATTATGTTCCCTGACTAAAGGTACAGAGATGTACCCTTGAAAGTTACACCCCAGTGACAAGAGGGATACTGCCCCAGTGACAGTACACTACCTTTTCCTCCTGTACAAGCAAAAACCCCTCTTACTGCCGAGATACAGTAGTTGGTCCTAAATCATGCTACAATAATATGTAACTACATTAAAATAGCACAGCAAAATAAATGACAACATTAAGTCCAGAAAGGCAGAAGGAGCCTCATATGAGCAGTTGGGAGGTCTATAGATGTACAAATCTATCCATCTTCCTTTAACTGGAGATAGTAAAGCATCCCTGTGAGTCAGAACAGACTTACTCATTTTAATGATACAGAGCTATAGCTCCTAGACCACTTACTCATCCCTGATTTGGAATGAATTAGGCCTGGATAAGTACGCAAGCACTCCCCCTGTTTTTGACCTAGATAGCATTCAACAGTGAACATGTTGCCCTCCTTCCCTCTCTCTCCTGCTCCCTCCCTCTCTTCCTCCCTCCCTCTGCTTTTCTCTTTCATTCTTTTTTCTCAACCACTCTTGCATTATTGTATGAGACACAAGGTATGACCATGTTCAGTGTCTAAAGGCCAAGGCAGCTCATGAAGCTGCCATTGAGTTTTTCCACACAAAAATATATACATTCATCAGACATACACTAGCCAGTAATTAAATATGCTATTGACAAATATGTGCCTATATGAAATGTTTTCCATTAGCACGTTCGACAGCTGCTCTCAACAGAAAACGCTTTGTTGTAACGCTTCGTTGTAACGCTTCCTTTCTACATGTGGCCTGTTTTCTCTTTTTCTTGACAAGTCTGACACCCAGTGGTGAAGAACGGTACTACAGCGAAAAAGGGAAAAAGTACTCCGGTTTTGTAATGATGTGCAAATTTTCTTTTAGGCATTCAATCTAATTTACTTTTCTTTCCTTCCCCCCTTGAGAGAATGGTAGTCCATGTAGAGACTAAATTAGTGCACTACAAATCTTATAAGGAATCAAAAAATTCTTTGTATTGTCTAGGTTAGTATACCTGTCCCTGTTACACATTAAATAAATACAAATATATGAAGAAATATTTAGAAAGTTTTATCTTCAAGAGTACAGGTGTGCTGTGTAGAGATTTGTTACATACCAATCCCTGATACGTCTAGAAAATAAAAAGCTGTGTAATAAACGGGTTGAAGTGGAATTTGGCAGTTGGGAGACCCTCAGATCTGGTGTTGTGCTGCAGCAGGGAAAACTGGCTCACCTCAAAATATCTCTCAAATTGATTTGTACTGTGAGCTCAGGTGGACATGTTTTCTTTGTGAACAGATCTGATCAGCTGACATTCTTTTAAGCCCCCTTTTCTGGATATAATTTTCTGGACCCCACCGGTCAAAAAGAGGCCCAACCAAAGAGATGAACATCAGCACTGAGACCTTGTTGACCTTTAGTCGTGTGTTAGTGGCGTTATCATACTGTTCATTTCAGAGAATCCTGACAGTCAGAGCTGCTAACAGCAAGTGATTTTACTGCATGTTGCAGTTTCAGCAGCCCAGCATTAACAGCAAATCCTGGATGCTCTTTGAAATCTGTGTCAGTCTGACACCAGAAAAGCTGACGTCAAAAAGGTCACAGAGCTGTCTTCTGTCCTCCTTCACACAAAACACTGGTAAAGGTGACAGCCATGCTTCTGGCACAAGAACACTGATTTGGTCAAGAAGTGATATTTCATTCTTCATCACCCATTCAGTGATGCTGTCAGTGAGCGCTTCATCAGATTTCTGAAGTTGATTGATTCCTACCTTAAGTCATTTTGCACTGTTACCCCATTGAAGCTTCCATGATCAACAGCAGGCTGTCTGTTTTGTGGTCCAGGACTGTGTTGTCTGGCCAGATAAAAAATCAATTGGCCTCTAAATTATGTTTACAGCATTAAATAATGTTATGGCTCTTGACTGCAAACTTTCTAAGCTCCTCCAAAGCATCAAATATGAGACCCAGGTTCTTTCTGAAGCCACCTGCAGACAGCTTTGCAGCTGTAGTCCCATAAACACACATCTGTCATTTTGAATTGCTTTCTGTACCAGCTCTGGACAAATGAGAATAAACAGCACCATGAACTGTCTAAACAGTGTTCACTGCTCTATATGATCAGGCCACCCATCTTGGACTTGACCAATCATTTTAATCTGAATGCCCATTTCTGAGGCTGTGGAGCTCAGTTCTCTCAGATTTCTGAGGGATTGGTGGGAGAGACAAAATAATTTGTTCAAAAACTTTATGATTCATTACAGTGCAGTGTCTGCAGCATCCCCAACAGACAGCCAATCAGGTGTGGGAACCTGCTTTTAAGCCTGGAAAGACTCCAGTTTTTCTCCCTAACATCACCGAAGCTCCAACAGAACAAAACCCAACTGAACATTCATTTAAAAAGGCATCATCAAGGCCACGACTTATTAAAGAGTTCAAAAGAGCCTCAGTAATGCCATCTGCATTAGTAGATTCAAAATGCACCATGCCAAAAAAGTAGTTGCCACAGAATTATTCACAGAGCACCTCAAGTCCACAAACAGGCAGGATTTCTCTCTCAGAGCAGTGCGCTCATCAGTGAGAATGGTGAATTTTGGCCTTGTGGACTATGTTTGCTGTCGATGATCTCTTTTCTTTTTCGAATAAATTGTGTGTCATCTAAAGGTGTGACTGGAGGGCAGGTCAACGGTGAGATCATTTGATTTTTGTAAGTCAAGATGTTCTGGATGGTCTGTGAGGGGCCTGTTATGTTTATTATATATGTATATAGTATTATTAGCTCTATGTAGGTTCAGGTTTTGTTGGGGTTAATTCTCTTTGTGCCTTAAGTAAACTGAATCTAATTCTTTTTCTGATCTGAAGACTGTTCATTTTTTTCACAATGATATTATTTGTTTGACTCATTAGAATAAGAGTGCCTCTGTGATTCTGTGATTTCTGGCATATTCTATTCTATGTGTTGTTGGTGCTCTGGCCTTAACTTGTGTTGTGGCTTTTATTTTGGGCTGTGCTTCTGTGTTTCTGGACTGTGCTGCTGCTCTGGCTTTGAGCTGTGCTGCTGCTCTGGCTTTGAGCTGTGCTGCTGCTCTGGCTTTGGATCGCACTGCTACTCTGGCTTTGGGCTGTGCTGCTGTGGTTCTGGCCTGTGCTACTACTCTTGCTGTGGGCTGTGCTGCTCTGGCTTTGTGCTGCTGTGCTTTTGTGGCTCAGGGCTGTACTGGTGCCGTGAGTTTGGGCTGTGCTGCTGTGAGAAAAAGGAAAAAAGAGAGGACACAAGTGAGGGCTGTTGTCGTTACTGAGCCCCGACAATATAAAAGTATTAGAAAATAACTAATTTATAGGCTTGATTTTAGTTCATACACTTCAATGCTACCTCCACACCAAGCCAAACATCAGGCCAAATACTGCAAACTACCCAGTTCCACAGCCTGCACTTGTTTAAACTGTCCAGTATTGTCAGGCAGCCTCTGGACACAAAAAGATCATCACTTAATTTATTATCATTTTACAATATGAATTAACCAGATAACTTCAACAACACATCATGTACATTGAAGATAATCCGTCATCTTTTTCTGTCCTCTCGGTCTTCCATTTTTCTCCATCTTTGAGAGGGAAAGTAGCACACATTAATGTTACTAATGTACTTTTTAACGGAGAAATGCAAATACCCATTCCATTTTAAGGGCATTTTATGCTCCTCATGCTAGCAGCAGGACTTAACGGCACAAAGGTTTTTGGCCCTCAGCAAGGACTAAGAGGAAGTGTTTCCTGCAAGGCAGCGCAGCTACCGCCCTGCTCCACACTGACTCCACAGCCAACCACAATCGACCTGAGCAGCTCTACGCAAAATTTCTTCTTCCCTCCATCGTGCAGAATGTGAACATCACAGACACAGGCACTTGAACTGAAAATAGTGTTTTTATGCCACTGATATGGTTTATAAATCATATCATTAAGCACGGATTTGCTCTGTTAGTCATAAGCTGCACCAATGTTATACCTCAATTAGCATAACTAAGTCGCTTGGCTATCCAGCTAGACCATGCTAAACAATGCCCACCTCTTTTCTATAAGAAAAGCCTCAACACTGAATTCAAATGGTCAAATAATTACATCAAATCTCAAGTGATGTTGAGAAATAAGCAAATAATGGTGAATAAATGGAGGCAAAGCTGTGCCTGGGAGTTAATTACTACTGGTCAATTATTCTATGAACCTCTGAGGCTGGTAGTATTTGATAGCTGCGTATAATACTCATGTAGTACTAAATACTGACAGATAAGAACTAAGGTAATGTATTTAGCAGGCTCTTAACTATTAAAGACATACTACATAC
This sequence comes from Pygocentrus nattereri, assembly GCF_015220715.1. Lineage (NCBI taxonomy): Eukaryota > Metazoa > Chordata > Actinopteri > Characiformes > Serrasalmidae > Pygocentrus > Pygocentrus nattereri. The sequence goes on along the minus strand of NC_051228.1, from coordinate 20,311,095 downwards.
TACAAGACATAAAAGCAGTGTTGAATGCTGTCTCATATATTGTTGAGCCATTGTCTAGATAAAGATGTTTCGCTGTTATTAAATTTAATGAATACAAAATACAAAAAGTTCATTTAAATAATCTTTGCTATTGTTTAGTACTGTTTTCTTTTCCTTAAACAGAACAATGGCTCCCAGAAAAAGAAAGGGTCAAAAGATTGGTAGGTATTGTCACCAAAAAGGTTCATTACACACATGAATTGTCTGTGACATTTGAAATTAGAACACATTATATATATATATATATATATATATATATATATATATATATATATAGTTTCCAGTCTTCAGAACCACACTAGCATACATGAAGTTGACCTGCCCAAAGCAACAAGTACACAAAGTGCAAAGTGCTTATCCAACCCCTTCACGTACAGAAGTTTACCTTTTACACAAATCCATGGCCCTTTTCTGAGAGTAGAACAAATACACTCACAGATACAAATGTTCTACTGATTGTACAAAAACATGCCATACTCCTAACATTGCAGTGGACATTTCCACGCATACATAAACAGGGCCCCCCTTTGCTGACACAAATGTACACCTTGCTTCTGACACTAGTATGGACACACCAACAGACACAAATGCACTCCCTACCAACACAAACTTCAACTCTGCCCCAAAGGACCCTAGCTGTTTTTTTAAAGAGGTGGAAAGTATCCTTCCATTCAGTTTTGGGCATAGGGAAAAAGGTGTGTACTTTCAAATCAAATTATTTGGGGGTTTATTTATGCCTTTTGATGAATAAATAAAAAGCAAGTAAATTGATAAGAGATTATATTGATGGTGAAGGAGTATATAAAATGAAAAGTTTTAATGCTGTATGTTGTTTAATCTAACATCCTACTCAGTAAACATACCTAGTGTCAGCTGGACAGGTCAGGCGAAGACTTGGACCTCCAGAAAACATGTCTTTGAACTCAATGGTGACCTATTTGTGGGTGGACAAAAACGAAAAGATGCGTCTTAAAGACGAGCTTAAAAGCATTGGAGTTCCATCAGGGCCAACAACATCAGTGACATCAATGTGCAGTAAATAGTCTGAGGGTACTGTGATCACAGAATACGAAGCCCTAGACTCTAGGTACTTCAACTCTGTTCCTGGAATGCTCGTGTCCAGCACAGTTTGGTGACTTCCCTGCTCAAACACACCTGATTCAACTCACCTGTTAATTGTCAGGTTTAGTAGAGGTGTTTGAACAGGGAAATTACCAAAGTAGACACAGGCTCTAGGGACTGAATTAAAGAACTCTGCTGTAGACAAAGGCAGATGTTTTAGACACATCAACATGCTTAAAGACAGATTTTAAAATTAACTGGGTGGTCTTTATTTTTGCTGTTTGATGTGGCCCTCCAACAATGTCCATTTTATTTTTTGAAGGTGAGGCAAGAGACCTCAGCCAAAGTGTTTGCAGCAAGTGTGACTTGCTGCAAACACCATTAGGTTCTTGGAAGTATCAGTGGTTGACCATAGCAATCCAGCAGTTGGAGTTGAAAATCTTCATGAATTCAAGTAAGAGGCTGTCTTCTAACTCATAAAATAAGTTATGGGCTAAGCCTATTTTATCTTTATCCATTTCAGTTTTTCAATCAGGGACATGCTGCAGAGGGCTGCAGACTCCATAAAAGCAAGCAGTCAGGATTTCAACTTAACCTATTGAACTAACCCTAACCTCACATGATTAATGTACTAACAGACAGTTTGGTTGGTATGACAAAATGTATTTGAATTCAGAGAGTTGAACAACAGTTAAAGCAGAATGTAATCTACAGAAACAATTTTTGTTCTATCATATATGTAAAACTTGTCAGTTGAAAAAAAACTATGTTGTGTTTAGTATAGTATAAATAAATGTACTGGTCCTGAAATCACATAGAATATACCGAGCTCATAAACTGCTGAACTACAACTATTTTTCCTTTCATTAATTAATAAACTGCTAAACTAGAACATTCCATTTACCCGAGCATTGTTCTGTTTTTCCTTTCATTAGTTGATAAACTGGTGGTGTGGTGGGCAGCACTGTTGCCTCACAGCGAGGGGGGCCTGAGTTTGATTCCCTGGCTGGGTGACCGGGGTCCTCTCAGTGTGCATGTTCTCCCTGTGTCTGCGTGGGTTTCCTCTGGGTTCTCCGGTTTCCTCCCACAGTCCAAAGTCATGCAGTCAGGCCAATTGGACATGCTAAATTGCCCCTGGGTGTGAGTGACTGTCTGTGTCTGTCTGTCTGCCCTGCAATGGACTAGTTAGTTGATGATAGTTAATAAACTGCTAAATTAGAACATCCCATTTACCTGAGCACTGTTCTTGGTTTGTACATATATATATATATATATATATATACCGCGACCATGACAGAGAAGCGACTTAAAGATGGATGGATGGATGGATGGATATATATATATATATATATATATATATATATATATATATATATATATATACACACACACACACACACCGGTATATAAAAGAGATTTTAAAAAAAATTCAGTTTCTACTCCAAATGTGTTCTAATTTTAAATGAAAAAAAGGAAAAGAAAACATCCATCCATCCATTTTCTAAGCTGCTTCTTCCTCAGGGTCGCGGCGGAGGGGGGGATCTGCTGGAGCCTATCCCAGCGGTCTTCGCGCAGAAGGCAGGATACACCCTGGACAGGTCGCCAGTCCGTCGCAGGGCATGAGGGAAACCGCAGGGAAATGAAAACATAGTAAAGATTATTTAAATGAACTTTTTGTATTTTGTATGCATTAAATTTATTGTTTTACAAATGGTGCTGCACTAAATCCAGTTATATAGGACTAATTATGCTCTCTTTTTATTCAAACATGCAGTTGGGAAGTGTTTTCTTAAGCACTGACACTATGCATGATATCCTTAGCAAAACATATTGACATACTGTAAACTAATTCAAAATGAACAATCAACAGTTTCTAAGGCATTAACAGTTGTAATATCTTCCTTATCTAAATAAGAACTTTTACTACTTATCTGCCTTACAGGCATCTACTGTTAGTTAACAGCCTCTGAGACATATAATTGTAATATGTCTCTATCTAGATGAGTGCATTCACTATTTGTCTGTCTGACAGGCATCTAGAATTAGTTAACAGCCTCAGAGGCAAATAACAATTGTAATATAGCGAAACATCTTTATCTAGACAATGGCTCAACAATATATGAGACAGCATTCAACACTGCTTTTATGTCTTGTAGGACCCCTTTAATAGTTACGAGCCTGCTAAATAAATACATTACCTTAGCTCTTATCTGTCAATATTTAGTACTACATGAGTATTATAGGCAACTATCAAATACTACCAGCCTCAGAGGTTTATAGAATAGTTGACCAGGTGTAATTAGCTCCTGGTCACAGCTTTGCCTTCATTTATTCACTATTATTTGCTTTTTTCTCAACATCACTTGAGATTTGATGTAATTATTTAATTATTTATAATTAAACTTATACATAAACCTGGAAGAAGAGTATCTATTAGTTCCCTTATTTATGTACTTATTTATTTTACCTTCTTGAGCATTATTTACTCCTACTTATATCCAAATAGTTTGCATAATCTGGACTGCAATTCATGAAAGATTCGTTTAGCTTCTGTTTAAGTTGGAATTATGCCTTATTGAGAGATTTGCTATAACTGTAGAAACCTCATATGAATATTAGATAGTTTTTATTATTTAAATATTTTTACTTCCAGTTCCAGACTTCTGCCATCATATGGATGTGTAAAACCTGATTTACTTATTTGCTGGATGAAAACCACAATTAATACTGGTCTGTCTGTCTGTCTGTCTGTCTGTTTCACCCCTCACATTGCTGCAAATATTTTATTATATCTTTTCATGGGACAACACTATAGAAATGAAATTTGGATATAACTTAAAGTAGTCAAGCTTGTATATCAGTAAAGATTTACTGTCCTCTGAAAATAACTCAACACACAGCCATTAATGTCTAAATAGCTGGCAACAGTCCAAATTGTGCCCAATTGTGTCATTTTCCCTCCCTGGTGTCATGTGACTCATTAGAGTTACAACGTTACAGATGTGATTTGGGAGTAGGACTGTTAAATTTGGTGTTTTGGGTACAATTTACTCATACTGGCCACTGGATATTCAACATGGCACCTCATAGCAAAGAACTCTCTGAGGATGTGAAAAATAGAATGTTGCTCTCCACAAAGATGGCTTAGGCTATAAGAAGATTGCAAACACCCTGAAACTGAGCTATAGCACAGTGGCCAAGGTCATGCAGTAGGTTTTCCAGGACAGATTCCACTTGGAACAGGCCTTTTCAGGGTCAATTAAAGAAACTGAGTCCACGTGTTCAGCGTCGTATCCAGAGGTTGGCTTCAAAACATAGATGCATGAGTGCTGCCAGCATTGCTGCATAGGTTGAAGAAGTGGGAGGTCAGCCTGTCAGTGCTCATAGCATATGCCGCACAATGCATCAATTCAGTCTGCATGGCCGTTGTCCCAGAAAGAAGCCTCTTCTGAAGCTGACACACAAGAAAGCCTGCAACAGTTTGCTGAAGACAAGCAGTCCAAGAACATGGATTACTGGAACCATGTTCTTTGGTCTGACGAGACCAAGATAAATTTGTTTGGCTCAGATGGTGCCCAGCATGTGTGACGGCGTCCTGGTGACGAGGACCAAGACAACTGTCTCTTGCCTACAGTCAAGCATGGTGGTGGTAGCATTATGGTTTGAGGCTGTCTGAGTACTGCCGGCACTGGAAGCGGCGGTTCATTGAGGGAAACATGAATTCCAACTGTGACATTCTGAAGCAGACCATGATCCCCTCCCTTTGGAAACTGCGTCACATGGCAGTTTTCCAACACAATAACGACCCCAAACACCTCCAAGATGACAAATGCCTTGCTGAGGAAGCTGAAGGTAAAGGTGATATATATGTGTATGTATTTATAGATAGATAGATAGACAGACAGATGCCTATTCAATAAAAGAGCATTTACCGTTAAAGTGCATTATTGTTCACATCTTCATTGACATAACAGCATATATAGCCAAGTAGATGTGTACTCTCTCACAACTTAGTTTGTTAGTTCACCAGTGGACAGAAAAAGTGGTGGGGGTTAAAAGCGGTCAGTGAACTCAAAGTGAGCAAATGCATTTGTGGATCTTCGAGAGAGAGAGAGAGACATAAGAGAGAAAGAAACAGGAGAGAGAGAGAGAGAGAGAGTATAGTATAGAGTTTGCTTTTTTTCCCTCTAAACCTGCAGCTACAGTAACAGATTGCTCCTAATCTTCAGCAGCAGCAGGTCCTTAAAGATTTTGGTAATCCTGAGCTGAAGTGTCCTGCAGAGAAGAGGGGATTTTCTGACCCCTCTTCAGTCTTTTACAAAGACCACAGAAGATCTCTGATATTTTCTCGACCCCAGCAATCTACACCCATCACTGCAAAGTGATACTCAAAGTATTTAATAAATGAAAAAACTGACAGAATTTGTCACATTTATACACGTAAGTATATAAGGGTAGCCAAATGCTAGGCTAGCCTAAAAATTCTGTAAACTACTTGGTGCAGTGTTCATGTATATTATGACACCCACAATCAGTCCAGGACCTTCCTTTACTTTTGGAAAGTAAAGGGTACTGTATCTCACTAAAAAAGTAAAGAGAATGTGTATATTTTATTTACTACAGCAAAAGGTAGAATGCTAACATTACTGCTACTAAGTGCTTACTGGTTAGCATTACTGCTACTAACTGCTGAGTGGTTGTCATTACTACTACTGAGTACTGATTGGTTAGCAATACTGCTACTGAGTGCTGATTAGTTGGCATTACAGCTACTGAGCACTGATTGACATTGCAGCTACCAGGGGAGTAAAGAGCACTGAAAATCCCCACTCAAGTACAAGTACTGTTAATGTAGTGATAATTTACTCAAGTACAAGTATACGTATTAGTAAATAAAATTGGTCAAGTAAGAGTAAATAAGTAGTTCATTAAAAAACTACTTGAGTATCGAATTATTTAGTTACTTTTTTGTATTTCCGCCATCACAACCTGAACATATTTCTGAGCTGACTCGGCTAAATCACTGAAAATAATCTTTATAGAGAAACACTGAAGCAGAACATGATAATATGTGGGAAAAGTTCTGAGAGCTGAGATTGAGCACTGTTCGCTCTGATAGTACACATTCACACAACTTTTTATGAACTGTGTAAGAAACAAGGTTTACATTAACCTGCATGCATTTCATGGTAAGATGATTATATAAGATGTCCTAGTTTATCTGTTTCTAATAAAGTATTTTAGAGTCCCTGAAAGACTGAGCAGATGATGTGACTGTGTAATTAAGTTCATTTTAGAGAAAAAAAAATTAAGTCAAAATTAAGAGCTAATTGCTTAATTAACAGTGTAATTTTAGTGAGTCCTGCTGCCCATCAGCTCCCTGGACTCTAGCTTACGATAATAGGTGTGAACCTCTACAGACAGTAAACACATTCACAGCCTTCAAAATGTATATTTTCACTGATATCTTGTCAGAACATTTATACCATTAAAATCAACAGCAACATAAGCAACTTACCCAGCTTGATTTTTACTGTAATATATTTCACTATTAATCATGCTGAGAGAGAGAGAGAGAGAGAGAGAGAGAGAGAGAGAGAGAGAGAGAGAGAGAGAGAGAGAGAGAGAATGGGAGGAAGAGTGAGAGACAGAGGGAGAGTGGGGATGGATCAGATCAGGCCAGTCAGCTTAAAGACTGACAGCAACGAGAGAATCACTGTTCAGAGTTTATGAAGATCCTTTATAAGATTTGTCAACCTTTCATGACTGTTTATCTCCAAAACAACAGCTGAACTAGTTGTATCTTAAACAGGTAAACTGTAGGTTGTGTGCAACACCTGTTAACAAAACTAGCCGAAAGTCACTTGTAATAAAATATATGCAACAGATTAAGTTTAATAAACAGAAGCATTATAAAAAAAGAAAGCCGTAAACACGGTACCTGTTTAGCTCGGCTAATGCTGCTTCAGGCTGGATTCGTTTTGTGCGTCCGGAAATCAGCAGGTTTCGTCTTTGACCACTGATAATAATGTTGGTTTTTTAGTTTATGTTAAACGAATACAGATGACCATTTGGGCGCAGTCTGTTCCTCGTGTGTGCTGGTTCAGTTCTTTCAGATTTAATCATGTGTCATTTGTATTGGTGTCTGAGCTGATAAGGTCATAATTAATTTTTACTCTGTAACATCATGAAAATTAAAGTAGCAAAGTAAAAGTATTTAATTAAAAATTACCTTAAGTAAGACTAAAAGTACTATGATTTAATTCTACTCATAAAGTTACATGCAGTTACAGGGAAAACTGTACTGTTACAGTAATGAGAGTAAATTAAATTTGTTACTTACACCTCTGGCAGCTACCTTGCGCTGACTGGTTAGTATTACTGCAACTTTGTGCAGATTGGTTAACGTTACTGCTACTGAGTGCTGATTGGTTGGTATTACTGCTACTGAGTGCTAATTGGTTGGCATTACTGCTACTGAGTTCTGATTGGTTCCTCTGTCTTTATATATGCAGCTGAACCCTGGATAAGATTGCAAATTGTCAACATTTGTTCCTTTCTTTAATCAGATCTGAATTACCATTCCTTAAATGCAATTTAAGAGAGCAGAAAAAACATCAATTTGCTTACATTAGCCATCTACTAGAATATTCACTCACCCATCCAAATCATTGAATTTAGGTGTTCCAATCACTTCCATGGCCACAGGTGTATAAAACCAGGAACCTAGGCATGCAGACTGCTTCTACAAACATTTGTGAGAGAATGGGTCGCTCTCAGGATGGTACTGTGATAGTATGCCACCTGTGCAACACGTCCAGTCGTGAAATTTCCTCGCTATTAAACATTCCACAGTCAACTGTCAGTAGTATTATAACAAAGTGGAAGCGATTGAAAATGGCAGCAACTCAGCCATGAAGTACTAGGCCACATAAAATGACAGTGCGGGGTCAGCGGAAGTTGAGGCACATAGTATGCAGAGGTCGCCAACTTTCTCGATCACTACAAACCTCCAAACTTCATGTGGCCTTCAGATTAGCTCAAGAACAGAGCGTAGAGAGCTTCATGGAATGCGTTTTCATGGCTAAGCAGCTGTATCCAAGCTTACATCACCAGGCCTTACATCACCAAGCGTAATGCAGTGCTGCCGCCACTGGACTCTAGAGCAGTGGAGTTGTGTTTCTCTGGAGTGACAAATCACGCTTCTCCATCTGACAAACCGATGAACGAGTCTGGGTTTGGTGGTTGTCAGGAGAACGGTATTTGTCTGACTGCAAGTGTAAAGTTTGGTGGTGTGGGGATGTTTTTCAAGAGTTGGGCTGAGCCCCTTAGTTCCAGTGAAAGGAACTCTTAATGCTTCAGCAGACCAAGAGAGTTAATTTCATGCTCCCAACTTTGTGGGCACAGTTTGGGGATGGCCCCTTCCTGTTCCAATATGACCATAAAGACATGGATGAGTGAGTTTGGTGTGGAAGAACGTGACTGGCCTGCACAAAGTCCTGACCGCAACCATAGAACACCTTTGGGATGAGAGCGGAGACTGCGAGCCAGGCCTTCTCATCCAATATCAGTGTCTGACCTCACAAATGTGCTTCTGGAAGAACAGTCAAAAAAACAAGGTCTAAAGCCTTCCCAGAAGAGCTGAAGTTATAGCCACAAATGGTGGGCCGACATCATATTAAACCCTATGGATTAAGAATGGGATCTCACTCAATTTCATATGCGTGTGAAGGCAGATGAGTGAATACTTTTGGAAATATAGTGTAGTAAGATATAATAAAAGGAGATAACCAGCAAGAAAAAAAATACTCACTGAGCTAGGGTGAAAAAACAACCACCCTCCCTGAACCAAACCTGGAGAAAATGTTAGCAAACCAAAACAGGGCACTCACCACCTACTTTAGAGAATAAGAGTTGCATAATTAATTACAAGAAACATCAAGGCTGATTGAGACAAGCTACACCAAGGTGCTGGGTTCGATCTGGTCAATTGGAGAGCAGTCAACCACCATCTTGCTTTCCCAGGCCCTTAAAGCTGGAGAGCCCCCAGCTGCAGCCAATCAAAAGTCTCCAAGTGCAGGTCATAGTAAAAGAATAGTTAGAACACAAAAAAGAGAAAGACAAGAGGGCAAGGCTGCAAAATCAAGTATATGCATCCTAAGGGTCATAATACAACCTCACTCTCTGATTACGCAGACAAGCTGTTGTAACATGCAAAATGTAGCTTGCCAGTGTCATGTTGAAATAAGTATGTACATTCCTGAAAAAGATGTTGTCTTTGTTTCTCAAAAATGTGTACATCTTTCACCATTAATGGAGTCTTCCCAGATGTATGAGTTACCTACTAACACCCAATCAAACCATGGCACATGCTGGCTTTTGAACTTTACACTGGCAACACTGGCAAGTGGTTGTTTTGTTCTTTGGCCTAGAGAATGCAACGTCCAGGATTTCCATAAACAATGTGAAAGGTTGACTTATTGGACACTGTTGACCCATGACTTTTGTGCACAGTACAGTCTTAATGGAGGAAGTATTTCTGAACTCAAGTAGTAACATCCATCACAGAAGCACACCAATTTTAATGCAGTGCCGTTTGAGAGACTGAAGGCCCCGGTCACAACACTGAAGATGTGTCCAGGTCGCACCGCAAGGTGTATATCAGTACCAATCCAGGAATAGACTGGATGACAACCTTGAAAGGGGACAGCGTGGAGAGACGGCACCCGGGGCAGAGAGGGTTAGCAACCCAAGCTGCAGCTCTTGGAAGGGAGCACCTAACATACGCTACGAAGAATCCTAAGAAAAAATAGCCCCAGAGGCACCCGAAGTGGGGGGGGGGGGGCGATGTGGATATGTCTGACCAAGATGGGCTGCATGAGGAAGCTAGTGCCAGTACTAGATACAGCACCTGATGAGACAGAGGAGGAGCCAGGCCTGGACAGACTCCACAGTGCCCAGAACCCCCTAGCACCGCTAGGTACACCACAAAGCAGACCATCAGAACATCGTCGGATTTTATGGCCCGCTGCCAACAAAGAGTCAGAGTAGCGCCAGTTTGATGTTTGTTGATACAGCCCTTGAAGTAACAGCCAAGGGAGATGTGGACCAGAGGCTCTGGACAATGAGCAATTTCATAATGAGCATCGCATCAAACAGGTTTGGCATTAAGGAACAACATGCCACCAAGACTAATACTGCGGCACCTATTCCAAACCGACGAGAAGCAAAGATTGTCCAACTCAGACAAGAGCTACGGACACTCAGGAGCCAGTACAAGAAAGCAAGTGAGCAAGAGAAGGTATCCCTGGCAGAACTTAGAGGTGTGGTGCAGGAAAGGCTAACCACTCTTCAACGTGCTGAGTGGCACAGGAAGAGGGGCAAGGAAAGGGCCCGCGTGCCTTCGTTGCCAATCCATTCAGGTTCACAAAGAAGTTGCTGGGAGAGAAACACAGTGGTTAACTCACATGTCCCAAGGAGGACATCAACCGCTACCTCAGTAACAGCTACACTGACGGCATGAGAGAGCAAGTCCTTGGCCACTGTGCAGCTCTCATATGTCCAACTGAACCGAGCACCTTATTTAACATCAATAAACCCACAGTCAAAGAGGTCATTAAATCTGCCAGAACAGCTTCAGCACCAGGCCCCAGTGGAGTACCATATAAGATATTCAAGAATTGCCCCAGGCTCTTGGAACGTCTTTGGAAGATCTATAGAGTCATCTGGAGGAAGGGGAAGGTACCTCAGGGTGTGTGGATTCCCAAGGAGGAGAACGCTAGCAACATCGAGCAGTTCAGGACAATCTCTCTCCTAAGTTTTGAGTGTAAGACCTTCTTCAAGATCGTTGCCAATAGCCTCATGGGATTTCTCCTGAAGAACACCTATATTGACATGTCGATGCAGAAGGGAGGTTTTCCAGGTGTCTCAGGGTGTATAGAGCACACAGGTGCGGTGACTCAACTGATCCGAGAGGCATGGGGGACCTGGCAGTGCTGTGGCTTGACCTTGCCAATGCTTATAGATCAATACCACACAAATTGGTGGAGGTTGCCCTAAGCAGACACCACATCCCAGAGAGGATATGTAACCTCATCCTTGACTATTGTAACAACTTTAGTCAGAGGGTGTCCTCTGGGACCTCAACATTGGAGTGGCATCATCTAGAGAATGGAATCATCACTGGCTGCACAATCTCTGTGTCCCTGTTTGCATTGGCCATGAACATGCTCGTGAAGTAGTGGACGTTGAGTGCAGAGGTCCTTTGTCCAGATCTGGCACCCGACAACCTTGGATTAGAGCATTTAGGGACGATCTCACAGTAACTACAACATCAGTGCCCGGATGCAGATGGCATCTCCAAGGTCTCTAATGGCTCTTTACATGGGCATGAATGAGCTTCAAGCCCACAAAGTCCAGGTCCTTAGTCTTGAGGAAAGGAAAAGTGACTGACCGGTTCTACTTCACCCTGGGAGACACTCAGATTCCATCGGTGTCAGAAAAGCTTCACTGGCTACCTGAAGGACACCGCTGCATGCCAAGGTACCAGCGATGACCTTGATATGTGGCTCTTGGCCATGGACAAGTCTGGGCTTCCTGGAAGTTTAAGGCCTGGATCTACAAAACGTGGCATCCTGCCTTCCAGGCCAAGTTTAAGGCCTGGATCTACAAAACATGGCATCCTGCCTTGTCTCCTCTGGCTGCTGCTAGTCTATGAAGTTCCGATCACCATCGTGCAGGGCTTTGAGAGGAGGATTAGCCAGTTCCTACGCAGGTGGCTGGGCCTGCCACGGAGCCTAAGCAACATTGCACTCTTTGGGCATAACACCAAGCTGCAGCTTCCGTTCAGCAGTCTGGCAGAGGAGTTCTAGCCAGAGAAGTCCTGGTCTACAGAGATTACGCCAACACCAAGGTCTTCTCAGCAGGTGTAGAGGTCAGGACAGGACAGAAGTGGCGCGCCCAGGATGCAGTGGAACAGGCATGGTATGGTTGTGACACAGCATCCTGGTGGGCACAGTGGCCACTGGTCAGGCTGGGTAGCAGTGTACCATCACCTTTGTTCAAGCAGGCAAGAAGCCCCAGTCCCCAAAGATGGCCCAGGGGGGCCTGCTTGCAACAGCAAGGGACTGGCAACTATTGGTTGACCTTGGGAGACAGTTGAGACTCTTGGACATGCTTGGGGCAACAAGACATGCTTGGGGCAAACAAGCAGGTAGTGCTACTTGAGCTAACTGTCCCCTGGGAAGATTGGATGGAGGAAGCTTAAGTACGGAAGAAGGCCAAGTATGCTGACCTGGTGGCTGAGTGTCAGAGGAATGGGTGGAAGGCCCATTGGAATGGGTGGAAGGTGAGCATATTGAAGTGGACTGTAGGGGCTTCACAGGCCAGTCTTTACATCGGGCCCTGGGACTCCTAGGGATCTGCGGACTGCATAGGTGAAGAGCCATGAAGAACATCATGGGAGCTGCTGAAAAGGCTTCAAGCTGGCTCTGGTTGAGGAGGGGGAATGCTTGGCGTAGTGCGATACCTGGACACAAGTCGGGGCATGATCACCCCCAGCTGGATCACCCGGGTGAGGGTGTCTGATGTAAGACCCGAAACACCCTGTGACCCTGGTGACATCACTGAAGATGTGTCCAGGTCGCACTGCAAGGTGTATTTCAGTACCGGGCTGCAAATCTGACAATACAGATACATAGACTATTTACGGTTCATACTCTTAATTTGTTCCTAACCATACTTTTTTGGGTGTGCAAGCAAGCAAAAAAGCAAGGAAGACGAAACAATGAAGCATTAAACATTTTGTTTTTATACTGTTTTTGCATAAATGTAGCTTTTTGAGATAGGAGTTTGTAACTGAGTGAAAGTATAAGGATTTAATTTTCTTCCAAACCAATAGTTTAGTGTAATACTCGTGTGTTTTCCACCCTTGGTGTTTGGTGTGGCAGGGAAGGGCGCTGTTTGCTCAGTTTACTGTCTATAGTGTCTGTAGATATAGTTATCTATAGTAAACGGAACCATATATATTGATAAGATGCTGAAATAGAGCACTGCAGGTGCTGCGCTACAAACAAGCAAACAGCACTCATGATTTTTCTACAGGCTCAGATACAGAAGTCATTATGACCCAGCAGGAAATTGGAAATCATTTTCCAATTAGGCCTAGAAATAACTTGCAGTATTATCTATTTAGGGCCATTTTTCAACCACCATTTTTGCTACTGTGCCTGTAAAATTGAGATAGGTAAATTAGGTCTGTTCTAATTGGCAGCCCTGTATTGTGTCTCATTCAGAAAGCAGCCTTGGTTGAAACGTTCCTTATAACTTCAGTGTGAGTGGGTGTGGGCTAAACTGCTTTAGGCTGAAAGGATGGATAGAAGTAAATATGCTGTTTTTTGTGTGATCACAAAAACAATGAATTTGAAACTGGGTGTGAAGGCAAGTCAAGTGTTTTTATCGTAATTTCTTATTGTAAAATTGGAACAATGTGTCATTTTGCACCTTATTTTCAAACTATGGGCTGTATGGAGTGGAGCGGGAACATTGCATTTAAAAGTGTTTATGTACTACTATTATTCAAATGGAATATATCATGGAAAACCTAATTTTTTAAATAAAACAGTCTAATGTAAAATGCAAACACTGTTGAAGTTTCAAAATGTTACAGTCCATATATGTAAACTATACTGCAGATAGAGCCCGTTTCGAAATACATTGTTTAGGTGATGTCACAATAACCAAAGCTTTTGCATATGTTTGCTTATTCAGCATACAGCACAATACAGGGCAGCCTGTCAGAACAAAACTACATATATATATCAGGCTTAAGGGCACAGTAACAAAACCGGCCTGTTCAGGTGTAAGGCATAAAGAGAGGTAGAAGAAAAATAAAACTATGACTGTTTTGATACATAAAACCATGCAAATATCATAACTGGACCTCTAGGAACAAAATGTAAGAACAAAATGTAAGATATGAGCCCTCTAAAAAAAATGTTTTCCATGTTTTAGTGTTTTAAAGAACAACCTGACTTGGGTCAATGGTTCTCCGTTCTGCTGTGTACTAAATTACTGAATGATTTCAGGTCAAGAACCCCTTTAAGGAACATTATCTGACCAAGCACCATCCTACTTACAGAAAGCATTGGCTTGATGAGACTTTCATTGATTAATTCACATAGAGACATGCTTCAGGTGAACCAAAAATCATTGGGCCACACTTTATACTGCAACTGAACTGAAATGTCATATTTTTCCCAAATGGCAAGTGTTTATGTCACTGTGACCTCCATTACTGTGCACTCCATTATGTTTTTGAGCTGTGGGAAATATATTTGGTAAAATGATGTGTGGAGTAGAACTCTGTGGGGTTTGGCAGCCTAGTCATTTACTCACACTGAGAAAATCAGACTGTCAGCCCTGTAGAGTTCAGAGACATGGCGGAATTCGTCAGTGACAAAGAACAATACACTCTGGTTTGTTTTAGCCTCTGAATGATGTGTTCTTAATTTCTACAGCGGTGATTTAAAATACATTTATACATTTGAGAAACAAAGGCTACCGTGAGCCAGCCACTGCACACATTAAACTGTTTGAATATGCTGCGTTGGCTCAGAGCCATCAGCCAGGGGAGTAATGTACATAATCAGAAACCGACATGTGCTCTGCAGCTGCCCTTCACAAAACTCAACCACAGCTAACTGCAGAGGCCTTTGGTCATTACCTGATGACTTTTGTTACTACTACGGTGTTGTATAGGGGTGTAATGATAAATTCATTCTGAATAATAATAATTCATTTCAAAGGCTGTGTTAAGATTCTACAAGTGATACAGATCAATAAAGCCTTTCTAAGGTTTGTACAAAGAAAATATTTTTCCTTTTCCATTCTAGGACAGAGTTGAACAATGATGGTAATGATGTTAAAATTTTAACCCAGCAGGAGTTCAGTTTGGGCAACTAGCCAAAACAAATTTTTTGGGGCTTTGGGTACAGGTTGAGGGGGAAATGCTTTGATAGTTACTTTAACAACTGACTGCGTACTGTGGTGAGTAAAGGCTGATTAACTAGGGTCCAACAGCACTAGGCATAACCACGGGTGCTTTATCCCACTCGTAGGCCCTGGGGTTGCAGGTAGTCATGGGCTCTATGGATCTAGTTACATACAGCATCGAAAAGCTTAAAACTTTTGTTTTTAGTAAAGGTGCACACACTGCTGGCACCAGTCATCGACTCCAGCCTGGCCATCCATTATTGCATGAACAATAGTTCAGAATCAGAGCACTAAAAGCAGGAGCCCACTGAAAGCCATGGTTGGGAATTTGTGCTGAGAAGGCAGTACGTTCTCAAATGAAGATGAAGTTTGATTCACCACATTCTTTTTTTTTTTAATTTTCTGTTCCACAGAAATTGTGCCACAGTTATATTCTGGCAACTGTATCACCACCCCAACAAACCCTGCTCCGGCCCTTAGCACAACTGCTACACCACTTATGGTGGAATGGAAAATTCATGGAAGAAACTGGCGAATAGGAAGCCAGTTTGAACATCACTCGCTTAGTCTGTAAACAGCAAGTTCTGGAAGAGTTGGTTTGCTGGTAAATCCACTAAGTTGATCAAAACTGATTTAAGAACAACCAGCACTGCAGCAACCTTCAATATGAAGCATATGTCCACCCAACATAAACACATTTGTCCAGACAACATAACTAGTTAAGTTAAAACCTGACAGCTAAGATACACAAAGATGGGAAAACAACATTGTAAACTTTAAAACCTAAGCATCATAAGCAAAAACATTCTGTCACGATGGACATGAAAATACTCATGTCCATTCATTTCTCACCTGTGATGCACTAAAGTAACTTAACAGGTTTGCTTTGACATTTTTGCAAAGCCTATTTAAGCCTTTGTAATTAAAGTACCAAATCCTCAGAAAACGTTTTTTTTTTTGGCATTAAATGGGTAGGACATGACATACTTTGTAGGATGAAATCTTTTATAACCGCTACAGTTTCATCTTGTAATACAACTGGAGCTTGAAAGTCAAACATTCTGTCAGCATGCTGAAATGAACTGCAAGCTTGAGAGAAAGATAGAACAGATAGATAGAAAAGAAGTTGATTTTGGCAGAGAGCGTGTAATTTGATTGGCTATAAAACAGTGACAACACTCACAGAAAACAAATAGAATCAAAGCCTGTTGCACACTGTTTGGTAATACATGTCGTTCAACACGGAACTTGTAGATAGGATTGGACACGTCTCACTTAGAGGTACTATGACTCAAATGAAGAAACTCCTTCAAAGCCTGAGGAAGAACCACAAAGAGAATCCAAGACTCAAAATGAAACACTCCCTAAGAACATAAGGGAAATCCAGGAACCAAAACTCAAAAGTAAAAAACACTAAAAGGAACCAGGACTTCCGATGAAGATTAAACAGTAGCACTGTGATAAAACAGAGAAAAGATTCAGAAGAATCAGTGACCAACAGAGTCTAGAGGATCTAGAGGATCTACTGACACCAAGCGCAATAAAATCATTTGTTATTTTTTTATTTTTGTTCAGAGAGATGTATTTACTCCCTTTATCGATGCTGATAACAAGCCTACCCAATTAAGATAATGATATTTGATTTGTTTCTGTGAGTGTGGTCACTGTATCATGGCCAATTAAATTACACTCTCTGCCAAACTTCCTCTAATCACTGCAGGGCAACCGCTGTTATCTGCTATTGCCTCGAATTTAGTTCATTATCAGTGCGTAAGTGTTTGAATTGAAAACACAAATTGCGTTTAAAAAATGTAATTGGCTGTGTGTAAAAGTGGGTGTGGCATGTGCCCACACCTGGGGCCCGACGATGACAGTCACGAGAGCCGGCCACGAGAGGCACCAGAGCAAGGAGCGAGTCCAGAGCTCCACCGCCCAGGTCCCGTCCCCGGTTACACAGCGATGCCGCTTCACTACACCTCACGTTCGACCCGGGTGGCCAAGCTGCCAGCTGGAGGTGGTAACGAGGAGGTGGAGCGGCAAGCTCTCGTTCCCTCTCGGCTCTGGGATTCTGTACTGTAGACGGTGTCAATTTTTAGGTTGTCATCATCAGTTTTCTGCAAACTTTAAGTGTGATGTGTTGCTCTTCTGGGCGGCACGGTGGCGTAGTGGGTAGCGCTGTTGCCTCACAGCAAAGAGGGCCTGGGTTCAATTCCCTGACCGGGGTCCTCTCTGTGTGGAGTTTGCATGTTCTCCCCGTGTCTGTGTGGGGTTCCTCCCACAGTCCAAAGACATGCAGTCAGGTCGATTGGACATGTTAAATTACCCCTAGGTGTGAGTGTCTGTCTGTCTGCCCTGCGATGGCCTGGTGACCTGTCCAGGGTGTATCCTGCCTTCTGCCCGAAGACTGCTGGGATAGGCTCCAGCACCCCCCCGCGACCCTGACGGAGAAGCGTATTAGAAAATGGATGGGTGTTGCTCTTCCTCATCTTTGCACATGATTTTATCTCATTCATGTCATCTGTTTTGGGCCCACGCATTTGGAAACTGTCTACCAAGTTGGACAACCCAGTTTTCCAAAGATTTATTTCTGCTTATGCTACTGGATCAAATGACAACTTGTGGTAGACCTCAGTTGTTTTGGTGAAGTTGAAGGCTTTTCAGATTAAAATCTGCACACCGGTGAAGTGTTGTGTGACAGATTGGCCAGAGCGCAGCAACAGCACACATAACCTCAAGTTAAACTCAAGTTCAGTTCACCTTGACTGACTATGATTCTGGGTTTAATTTTGAGGCTGAAATCGATTCCTATTTGCCAGGTTCTTGTTTGAATTTTCCATTCCACCTTAAATGGTGCAGCAGTTACAATCTAGCACGTGCAACTGCTGCACTATTTAAGGTGGAAAGGAAAATTCAAATAAGAACCTGATGGATAAGAAGCTTAATTCGCTTAGGTTTGTGCAGTAATAGTATAGCAGAGATAACTGGAAGTCATGAACAGGTGGCGGCAGTGTGTGTCCTATGAGCACCTGTAGCCCCAGGGCCCCTAAGCAGATTAAAGTGCCCCTGACTGATAGCGCTGTACTGTGATAGGTATATGAAAATGCAGTCAGAGAACATGCTACAAGCTAATGCTAGCTAAAGCTGCTATTCCACTGAATGGTACAAGCTTAACTGGTAACAGGCACTATTTTTGGTATCACCTCTTTGGTATGATACTAAAAGATGGTGTGGGGGGGGGGGGAATGCAGATTACTGATTGTTTAAAGAAAATGTTAAACACATATGCCAGTGTTAGCTACCAAGTTAGCACCCTCTTGCATCGCCTTTGAGCAGCTACAATCGTCTCATTGTCTGACCTCTGATGTGGTTTTTCTCAAAACCTGTTTTTAGCTGTCTTTTGTCTTGCAAATTGTGTTTAGCTTTTTCGATATTATCTTCTCACGCTAGTTTTTTTTTTTTTTTTTTTATTGCAGTTCTTGCCACAGCTGTCCACCTTCACATGATTCACTTATGAAAACTGCCACAGTGGTAACCTAATGCATTCTCTAGAGCACTGCCTGTTGTGTCAACACCAGATTTACACAGGGCTGAGTTAGATACGCAAATCTCTCAAGGCTGCTGTTAACTTCTTCAAAGTTCTGTTCCTCTCTAAATACTGCAGTAATTACATGCTAGTGCCCCTACAGGCATCTGAATGTCAATGCTACATCATTTAAGGTGAGAAGAAGCTAATGTAGGCTTCATCTAATCTCTACTGTATGAGACGCAGTTACACTCAGCAAACCAAATACTCCAAATCTCTTGGCTCTACCAACTGAGGTGGGGGCCACTGGTTTAACCCCTAAATTACTACAGATATACAGTTGGCTTTAACCGTTACAGTTTTAGGCATACTCATATGTATGAGTTTATACATTAGCTCACAGTAACCAGTCCAATGGTAATCTCCTGATTAGTTTAATCACTGCAGCTTTATGGTTGAGTGTGGCAAGCAATGCAGTATTTTTGACACTATAAAAGCATGTGCGTTCAGTGGAGCAGGATATAAGACCCCCTGACACCGAACCTGATTCCACCCTATCCCACTGCTTCGCGCACACCTAAAGCCACACGAGACAAAGTGAATGCTCTATAGCAGCAGATTATACACTCTTCAGTGTTTTTTTAGTAAAGACAATCTTTGCGTTGTGAAAGAGCTCTTCAGTCTGATGGAAAATGTGCTGTAAATGGTCCTATATAGAAGCTTTTGTAAAGGGTTCAATTTATTTAACACAAGTGCTGTATAAATCTGAAACAACTCTCTTTTTTATCACACAATGAGCTATATAGAAATTAGCATTTGTGTTTAATTGGTGGCAGTTCGAGGTGCGCGTTCCCGAGGAGGCGCTGCGCGTTCATGAGGTTCTCGCCATAGAAAACAAAGCTATCTGCGCGGCTCCCATTAGGCTCCAGCCAAGTGAACAGACCGCGGCTCCGTCTGCATGTAGACCGAAAACAACAGCCCCCAAAAAATGGATTTACAGCTGGTCTAAGGGCCGACGACACGGAGGCCTGTTTTAGAAGGGAGTGAAGACGGCAGGCAGTCGCGGAACTGGCAAAAATATACATATTTTTTCTCCCTTCGGAGTGCTTTGTCTTGGCCAGCTTAGCAAAAGCCATCGTTGTCATTTTCTATTGCAAAGCTATCCAGCTAGTGTCTGCTAGCTGATCAGCCACGGAGGGAAAGCAAACAGCGAAAAACCTTCGCCATGTCGCTATCAGACGGGGTTTATTGAAGAGGGAGAAGGCAGAAGCTGTGGAGGAAATACAATTTTTCGCCGTTTTTCGCTTCAGGGAAACCCATTGACTGTTTGTCCTCGGCGACATGGCGGAGCAGAGCTACTCCTGGTGAGTGCGGCATTAGCACCGTTTAGCTTCGTTGTTGCGATGTTGTTATCGTTTACACTGGAAGAAAATGCCCCTGTTTGCTCTCTGCTTACAGCCCCGAGTGCTGTCACGACAGTAAATAGGACATCCGCGACTGTTTTCACACATCTAAGTTACGCTAAACAACGACCGAGGTCCCCGTTAAAGGATCGAGACGTTGTTTTGGCACTCGGACGCTGGCTAAGCTAGGCTAAGCTAACACCCAGCTCGGCCAAAACATTAAAACGGCTTTTTAGTACAACGAGCTGAACTTTGTATGAAATGTTTAAAAGGGAAATTGTGTAAAGTGTCATTGAGTCGTTGCTGTTGCCACACTCGATGCCGTGTTTGTGGATTCTGGGATAGCTAAGCTTAGCTAGCTAGCTAGCTAGCCTGTAGGTTTGGAGACTCAAATCGGGGCTTCTTGTTTGCATTTTTCCGTTCCACCTTAAATGGTGCAGCAGTTACGTTTTGGCGCATGAGGTACCAGAATGTAACTGCCTCGCCGTTTAAGGTGGAACGGGAAAAAATAGAATAGGAAGCTTCGTTTGTAGGTAACCAATAAAGGAGAATTCCATTACTTTGGGCTTTAACGTTAGCTTAGCAAGCTATCGAGTCCCATTCTTTTTAATGGAGCCTGTCTTACCAAAATTAGCACTTGAGCTAACTTATCGGACACCTTTCGCTTGCAGACCGACCGACCCCGTCTACCACATAGGCTGCTTCTGACAGCATTTATTTCTTATGTTTACCATCTGTTTTGATAGGCAACGTGTTGGTTGTTGCCTTGTTAAACCCGTAGTTGGTATTTGGAGCTGCGTAACCAGCTAGCGCCAGTTGCTTTTAACCCGCTGTTGAGGGCAATAATTGCGGGTTTAGCTCATTATAAACCAGATGGACCAGCGCAGGCTAATCCTCACTTCTTTACGGGCCACTGCAGGACATTCATTTCTCTGTTGTCTGTATTTTTAAGGTTGTAAGGTGCATTTTGAGGAGGTTTCATCACTAGTTTTGGTGTAAGGCAGTCTAGTGCTGAGTCGATAAATCGTGCATATACCGGTTTTTGTGTCACGATGATATTGATCATTAGTTTTTGCGGAAGTAATAGAGGGTAAAAACTTAAGTCGTTTACTGGGTGCTTTTTCACAGTTTCACAAACAGTTTCTCTGTTTGTGGCAGTTATATTGATGATTAGTTTTTGCGGTAGTAATCGATAGCAAAACTTGGCAATATGCCATTTGGTGGGTGCTTTTGATAAAATCGGTCTAAATACATCAAAACTAAAATAAGTTACTCCAAATGTGCTTTCTGTCCTGATGCTTTTCCTTTGGTGTAAGTTTAAGAGGGGAAAACTGAACAAAACAAGCTGTCATGTCTTCGAGTATAGAGCAGCAGCTCTCGAAGGATGGGTTCATTTGCATTTTTTAAACCAAGCTTCAGATATCATTTAAAGGCATGGTAGAGGTGGGTGATATGCTGTATTGTGGAGTATCGCATTGACATTTTTCGCCATATGTCATGATATGATTTTTTTTTTTTTCTGACCTCCAAGTTGGAACATGAATTGCAAAAGTAGTGCCACATTTAAAATACTCTCAAAACTAAATACAGTAATTTTTATTTAGTATTTCACATACTGCACTACACTAAATCCAGTCAAACATGTCTAAATAGACTCCGTGATCAAACAGGCAGTTGGGAAGTGTTTTTAAATATTGACAATACTGATAATGTTTAGAAAAGCATACTATGTCATATTGCCATGTAGTTGCCATGTTATTTATCATACCGATAAATATTGTCATATTGCCCAGCCATGCGACCTAATACGGTCCAGTGCTAATACAGCTTGTTTTTCCACTGACATCTGAATTCCCGTTTAAGACAGCTGGCAGTCCTCTAAAAACTAAATGTTGAAGCCCTCTGGGTCTCTTCAGTAATGATAACCATTTAACCTAAGAATGTGTTTCTTCTTTCCCCTAATAAGGATTTGAACTTCCCAGGGAGCCTGAGAACATGTTAACTTGACCATTTCTGTAGCTTCATTAGCCACACATTTGGCAAATTGTCACTCTGACATAATTTTGCATTGCTAGTGAGTTAGTGGTTTGAGCCAAGATTATTGATTGTTGACTGAAGTGTCAGTGTGCCAGACAGATAAATGATTCATTGATCAGTGTTTATTTGCATTGCAACCAGTATAATTGATGGCTTTATTGAGGATGTCTCTTGAACACTAGATTTTTAGTCTTTCTTTGCTGCTCTGACAAACACGGCATTGAGTTGAGTTGAGTTTCACAGCCCTAGTCTCTTTTCAGTCTGTCTTTTTCAGAGTCTGTCACTATGAGAGAATGGGATTTATGTAGACGTGGCTGATATGGTAAAAATCTGATATTGCAATACTCAAGGAAAGTTGCACCGCACACAACATGTCACAATATTTATTTTTTCAGACATCCAATCAGTTGGAACAGAGATAAAAGAACCAGTGCTATTAAAAAAAAAATACTATATAAAACTGTGAATACAGTGATTTTTATTCAGTATTAGACATGCTGTGTTGCACTTAATCCAGTTAGCAAGGACAAATTTTCTCTCTTTGTAATGAGTCATTTGGTTAGTGTCATCATCAATTGGTTAGTGTTCTAAGTAGGAGTGAATATCCACAATATGGCATCTGTATGTATATGTGTGTATATATTTTTTGTGTGTGTGTGTATGTGTATGTGTGTGTGTATATATATATATATATATATATATATATATATATATATATATATATATATATATATATATATATATATATATATATATATATATATATATATATATATATATAACAACTTTTATGTATGTAGCTATTAGTCTTTAAACTTGGCTTGAGGTTGTTTTATGCATTTGCTAATTAACAATGATGACAATAGATTAATAACATTCAAGAATTCGCAGTTTCAGTGAACTTGCCTGCTAATACAAAAGATGGGGGGAAAAAAGTATTTTTCCTGTCAAAATATATAACCAAGGACGTACAAAGTAGCAGCAATAAAATATAATACACGCACACACATCCTTTAAGCCGGTTATCCTACTGGGTTGCCAAGGGAGCTGGAGCTCATCCCAGCAGTCATTGGCAATAAAATATGACAAAACTAAATCAGTTTTTCTTCAATCAAGTAAATAAAATAATAAATCTAAATTTAAATGTTAAATATAAACATTGCAGTCTGTGCTCTGTGCGTTTGGTTGTCTGTCTACACTTTTTCAAAATTTTACAATTGCAGGTTTTTATTGAAACAGAGGAAAGTCAGAATCTCTCCGTTCTCTTCTGAGAGCAGATATCACCTGCTGCAAAGAAGATGCGCTCTGATGGAGCAGATAGGAAAGTGGCGAATGTTTGAGGCAAACTTGGTTTTGTATGAACAGTTAAATGAACGATTTTGTGTAAACTTTTCATTTTGGCAGAAACCCTTTGTCCAGCTATCCTGTGTGTTCACGGAGAGTGTTCACTTCCTTAAACTGTTAGCAAGTGGAGCCAAACGTTCGTGGAAAGCAGAAAACTGTTTTCAAACGCTCTCCTACCTTCGCCGAATTTGACCACACCGGTGGCCTCGGCATCAAGACAGTGATGCAATGTTTAAAACTAGACGTTATCTGGAAGGTGAACAGGATTGCTACGAATAATAGTTGCTTCTCTGTTCCAATCCCATTAACAATTTGGGAGAATATGCATTTCTAAATGGATATTACAGCTCAGCTCACAACATAAAGTAGGGCAGAATTCACTATTTCTCAAGCTAGCTCGCTACCACAGCTATCGCCGCGTCCCAAACCACACACTTCAGTACTTCGCACACTACACTAATAATTTCTAATGTTATATGCTCTATTTTTGCACACTTTCGTGTGCTCGTATGCAATTTGGAACAGGGCCCATCTTACCGACATGAATCTTCATCCATTGAACTGACAGGTTTCCTCATCAGATGCTCCAACATGAAGAATGCGCTCCTGTCCCAGCTGAGGTCAGCTTTAGAAATAGCACAACTGAGAACTTTTTTTTTTTCTGGGTTTATCTCCAACACTTTAGAGGATTTTGTTCTTGAGGCTGCCATCGCACTGTTAAGTTTCCAGTAAGCAATAATGTCAAAATGTTTCTAGTGAGCATGAAACAGGTGTATATTGACAGCACCAACTAATCGACTGTTAAATTAGTTGCCAACTAATTTGGTCACCAATTTTAGTCTCACACGCACATTTTCTAAGCAGCTTCTCCCTCAAGGTCTCGGGGTGTGCTGGAGCCTATCCCAGCGGTCATCGGGCGAAAGGCAGGATACACCCTGGTCAGGTCGCCAGTCCATCGCAGGGCAGACAGACACAGACAGACGCTCACTCCTAGGTGAAATTTACCATGTCCATTTGGCCTGACTACTTCTCTTTGGACTGTGGGAGGAAATCACACAGACACGGGGAGAACATGCAAACTCCACACAGAGAGGACCCCGGTCACCCGGCCGGGGAATCGAACCCAGGCCCTCCTCATTGTGAGGCGACAGCGCTACCCACCGCGCCACCAATTTTAGCCAACTAAGTCAAATATTATTATATATAAATATAAAATATGCTATTTGAGTCATATGTGAGTTTTAAACACCACTTCAAGGTGTGCTATAATGCCCAATTGTTAGAAACCAGAAATGGTCTGTCTGCTTTTATCTCCCCTCTTATCAATTACGACATGTAGACTCTAGTGTCTTTCCCCATTTACTTAGAGATGCCGTTGCCTTTTTGTTGGTGTTAACCTTCCGGTTTGCCAGGTTCAGTTTGAACATAGACTCACCCTCCCCTGTGTGTGAGCTTTTTATGGGGGTTGAAATGCCATTAACAGGTGTAACGTAAAGCCGACCTCAATGTGTGTCAGGAAAACAAACCCAGTGAGTTTTGGCAACAGTAAATAACATCACTGTTTGTGCTGTGATCTAGGCCACCATTTCTTGATTTAACAGATTAGTCTTAGACTGTCCTAGCTTATTCTGTGGTCTCAAAAGTAGGCGATAGCTTCTTATAAAATTCTCTGACTGAGCTGTAAACAATATAAAAATGAATGGGGTTCACTCTAATACCCAGTGTTTATCACTGACAGTGCTTTCCTTGAAATATGGCAAAATAGGTTGTTTTAAATGTTAGTATGCTTTCATTAAAAAAAAAAATATTGCAAGAGTCTATAGAATTTTGGACATTTTGCCCTATGAAGTATTCCCCAATAATGGTTTGAATAGATGACATGGTATGCTGGTTTCACCATATATATATTTGTATTAAATCTGGCATCTTTACAGAGAAAATGCACTTACCAAAGGCACATAGCTTATATTTTCCAAAGCTGAAAATCTTTTAAGAAAAAAATCTCAATGCATCTAAGGATCCCTGCTGTTAACAGGGACTTTTAGTGATTTGTTCCCCCCCCCCCCCCAAAATTTCTGCTTGTTTCAGTGGTTTAGATATAAACAGTCATCCAGAGTGCTTTGGTGTGAAATGGTTGATTTGTAAACTTAAAGACTCAGATTTCTTTATAGTGGTGGTGATGGGAACCAGGGGTCACAATGTCTACAACACAAATACAGACATTTTGTTTACTGTTCAAAACCACCAGTGAACCTACATGAGTCTTCTGAGTTTTTATATGTGATGTCGATGAAATAGTGGTAAACCTGAAAAAAAAGGCCTGCATGTACCTCCCATTGTGAATGGATTTAATATGCAGGTGAAACCTTCTCAAAACTATTGTAAAACAGTGTTTGACATCACGCAGTGTATTCATAACCGTTTCTTTCTGTTGAGGGAGCTTTTATAGGTGAACGTCTGGTTCCTATCACCGCAACTGTGAACAATTCTGACTCTCTAGGTTCTCTAGAACAGAGCATTTCACACAAAATCACTCTGAATGACTGTTGACATCTTGATGATTTCATTATGCCAACTCTTAAAGATACGCTTGCGTTCTTGTGTTTCTCTTATGATGGTTTAGAAGTTATCAGAATGTCCTCACTGATAATCTAAGTGTTAAAAGAGGCTTTAGATTAAATCTGTATTTTCCACAGTTGGCACCCTTGACTTTAAATGTCCTGATCCTTTTCACGTTCTAGTTTGGCTGCTTATGTAAAAATAAAGCGCCAAGCATTTGCTTTCGTGATTTATCTAGTGGTGGAACGGATGGCTGAAGAGACCTTCATTATTAAGTTGTCTGGTGTTGTTTTTCGGCTGCAGGTCTGCATTCCCTTGGTCTCCAAGAATGGTCTTAACTTTAATGTAGACACAACAGGAAATTAGGCCAAATGCAAGGCTAAGCAGATGCTACTTCGAATGTGTAAATAAGCCATCTCTGCACTTTAGAACTAAGTTGCTGGATTTCATTGCAAGTAACCTATGATGAAACCATGGGATTATACAGCTTGTATGTTTATATTCTTGGTAGAATGACTGTATCCTTTTACTGGTTGACCCTGATATTGCGAGCTGCTTCCTGCCTGCAAAAGCTTTTTCCTATGAGGCCTTTGTCGTTTTCAATAGAAGCCAGTTCCGAATGTTGTACATAGATTGCACTGAAATGTGTGAATGAATGATCTGACACACAACCAGGATAGCTCCAGACTGTAAATCTTTTCAGCATCAGAGGTGTTCCAGGGTCATTGTGCAAATGGTTGAAACCCAAGAACCGTGATCAAATCCTTCATGAAATTACTTTAATTGTCAGCAAAGAATGGAATACTTTGTCAAGGCATAAAGAGTACCCATACCCACAGTGCTTTTCCCAATTTTTCCAAGTGGTCGGCCTAAACAGAGTTCAGAATTGCAGAGAAGTTGTGGAAGAAATCATTTTAAGCAGTCCAATATGTGAAAGCAGCATGATTCATGTGAAATAAGTGTAGAAATTGCTGTCATTGGTTATCTTAAAGGAGAATTTGATTTATTATATATATTTTTAATTTTCTGTGTGTCAAGTGTTGATGTAAACAAAGTAATTTATGGTGATTTGATATAAAATGGCTAAGCTTGGCTCTTTACAGTGGTGGTGATAGGAACTAGGGGTCGCCATGTCTACAACACAAATACAAAGTTTGTGCAGAAAGTTTTGAATAAAATAAAATCCACAAGGAAATTAAGTGTTGAAGTCTTCAGCGAATACAAATAAGGTAAACTTAATTTAAAAATTGCTACTCATAGTAATCATGTGTTACTTAAATGTGTTGCCAGTTTTGCTTCAATTTCTTGCTGATATATTTTTAACTTCTGAAATCTTTCTTTTGCTTCTTATTCTAACCAGGAGCAGGTCTTGGAAAAGGGGGTTCACCTGCACTCCCTATTGGTCAACTGATGTGAAGAGTGAAGTCTTCTGACCATGTAGCCATGCCCACTTTGAGAGCTGTGATCTGCCTTGAACATGGCAGAGCACTTAGTACTTAGTGTAGTACTTCTAGAGTGGATTGCCCTGGCTTGCTGAACATTGAGGAGTGTTTGTCATATTTATCAATGTAGCACATGGTCAGGGTCCTGAGCCTTTATGTACTAGGGCATACAGTGGCTGTTATGTCAGTCTTTTTGGTTCTACCCTCATAATACTCTGTCAGTCACTAAAACTGGCTTTGTGATTTAACACATCAGTTTACAGAACGCTAGAGCTCCAAATCTTTGGCTTCACATTAAGCAGATCTCTGGTTTCTATTAACAGTATGGCTAGTCTAATTATCCCTGGATTACGATGCTAGGATTTTTAGCACTAACATCTGAAAACCCTAAAGTTGATACAGCTCTATATCCTCAATTTAATTTGTTTTTTTTTCTTCATGTTTGAAATAAGTTATATCATTTGACATAGGAATGTAAACATGTGTTATGTTAATAATTTAAATTTGACAAACGTCGCTCATCATGTTAGAAACGACGCTGTGCCGAAGGCAGCACTCGGTACGACTTATGTTCCACTATCTTGCAGCAGTTCATGCTGAGTGGCTATGTGTTCAGGTAACCTCTCACTCCAAATCAGTTTACCTACAGAGTACAGGTGAATGCCTCTCCTAAGGTCAGCCTTCCATGAAAATCTGCTGAATGTCTGAAGCAAGAGAGCCATTCCAGAAGCAGAAAATATATCAGCAAAATAGAAAAAATGAAAGCAAAGACTGCCAAAAAGAGTAATAATTTCATATGAAAATTGTACAGTTGTAAGTTAAGTTTTTGATACTTAATGATTTGCTTGTGGATTTTATTATTTTATTTGAAACGTATCTCCATAGATTTTGCTCTGAAATATTTTTAAGGTCAAAAACTCTGAAAACTATTGAAAAACAATGGCTATGTTATGTAGCAGGTAAGAATGGCCCAAATGCTTTTTTTTTGGCTGTTGACATTGTTTTAAATATGATGTATGTATGACAGGCTGAACAGATCACGCTCCTAAACCAACCTGCATACGGAAAAGAGCAATGCTTAATGATGGTTCACATTGCTCCGCAACAGGTAATCATGACTATGAACGAACGCCAGTCGCTCCTTGAGCTTTCCATTTCAACCTCGCCAGCATCACAGAAGCTTTACTGACTGACACCTGGGCTCATCACCCAGAATGTGTTAGAGCTTGCTGTGAAAAGTGCACATTATTCGGCCATGGTCACTTCTTCTTTCATTCATGTCCTCAGATTCTTTAAACTATGCTTTCAGACTTGTAACTGTTATTTGGCACTGCGGCCTCGCTCTCCTACAGCCATGTTCAGCCTTTTCTTTCAAAATCTCTTTGAACACGGAACAGTTGCGATAAATGTCTTCTCATTTTCTGGTACAGAAACATCTGCCTAAACATTTGAGCTCTCAGCAGTGTGAATTATGATAGATGACTAGTTGTATTGATGTAAGAGTAGCATGAATTCCAATCTGGCTGTTCAGCCTGAGCCGCATTGCTGCAGTTCCGATTCGTATCGGATTCGAATTGAAAATGTCAGATTAATTGTTTTTTGCTGTTCACACTGCCTCACAGATAACACATCTGTGTCACATATCAAGGAAGAGATCGGATTTGGTGCACTTTTACCAGCTGTGTGAACAAAAAAAATGTCTCAAAGCTCAGGTGAATC
Organism: Pygocentrus nattereri; assembly: GCF_015220715.1. Taxonomy (NCBI): domain Eukaryota; kingdom Metazoa; phylum Chordata; class Actinopteri; order Characiformes; family Serrasalmidae; genus Pygocentrus; species Pygocentrus nattereri. Next base: position 20,281,975 of record NC_051228.1, on the reverse strand, counting down.
AGTGTATTCATAGCAATTTCATTCTGTGAGGGAGCTTCTTTTAGAGGCATTAAACTCAACCATACTATGTGAATTTTCCCTAATTCATAAATATCCACAAACAAGAACATATGAAAAACATTAAAAAAAAATATGGATTTACTGCCATATTTTGGGAGAGGGGCACCGCTAATGACTGTAAAATGCAATTGAATGAACAGCATTCAGAAGCACAGCCATAACTTTCAATGTGAACACTGTTGTAGCTTCATTGATCTCAGTAACAAACCTGGAGGACAAATTGTTCAAAGCCTGATGAAGGTGGATCGGCCGGATCGAATGATAAAAATACCTTGACTACATTGTGAAAACAAGAATCCCTTCATGTTATTTCTTTGGTTGACTGACATAATTATCCAAAAAAGTAAAAGTATTCTTGTAATAGTAAATTTACAATAAACGTATTTTTAGGTCCCATTTGGCCAGTGCATGTTTTATGTCTCTCTGCCCTTGATATCGATTTAAAATCTAAAATGTAACAAAAAAAATTAAAATCACATAATAATATAGTTTTTTGGGGCACATAGAATTATCAGCATAGACAGTCAGGCCCTGTTTCCTATTATGTAAAATTCATTCATAATAGTGTTTCAAGCAGAGCAAGTTGTCACCAATCTGGGTTCACTCGTGTCAAAGGTGCTTTAAATTCAGTAACCAGAGAAAATAGCCATAGCAGCTTATGACTATGGACACAACCCAGAAATGACTTTGATGCACTGTTGGTTTTGTCAACAAGCTGTAGTGTAGTCATGTGACCCAGCAGTTATTTTCACTGACACATTTTTCAGCTGAGTCACTTGGAAAGAGCGGTCAGTTTGGCATTGTGCAAAGCAGTGCTGGCCAGTATTAAAATTCAGCATCACCATATTTCACAAACATATCACAGTACCACAAGCTCATGTTTCCTTGGACTTTGGGGTTATTGTGTTCTGTTTTACGTCAAAGAGAACCATACACAGTTCTGTAAACTTTGACCAGACATAATTTCTGGAAAAATACTATGACATGCAATGCAGTAACATTTTTCTGTTGATAAAATTCAACATCACAGTATTTTCCAACTTAATCACAGTTTTGTGGTAGCAAATGGTACAGAATTTTGCATTAGTAAGGTTGATGTACTCATCCTTCCTGAGACCAACTGCTCTGTACTGAGGCAATAGCCATGATTACATGCAGTCTGATAATCAGTTAAGAATCCAACTAATAGCTCATTTGGAATAGAATACATCTGTGTACACACCTCAGTCGGAGTAGATTAGGCCAGTTGAGGCCATTTGGAATACAATTGGTATCTGATTGAACAAGGTTGGTAATCCTGTAAAGAATCTGTTAAATAGAATAATAATAGCCGTGTAAACGCCTGTATATGAATACATTGCCAATCAGAAAGTTTAGGTACGTTCTGTGCGTGTGCGTCATATTGAATGTTATAACCATTCACTATGGCGGGAAGAGAAACTGGTCTGCAGAGGACATGAAATTTATGCTTTGAGCTTAAAAAGGTGGCGGGGGGACAGGCATCCAGCTGATGTGTCCCAGAACACAACGTCTTCCTCTTGTGCTTCTTTGATAAGTACCTGTGAAGTACATTTTCCTGAGTCTGACAGCATTTTAAAGTTGAATATGAATTGAAAGCACAAGCACTGTTCACTGCTGTTCATCTCATTCTGACTGGACGTGATGCTGGTTGTCATAGTAAAGTGTACTCTGTGGTTCTCTGTGCATGTGCATCATTTTGGATCAGAGTGCTTGTATTGTGCATTAAAACTGAGTCTGTCTATCTATCTATCTATCTATCTATCTATCTATCTATCTATCTATCTATCTATCTATCTATCTATCTATCTATCTATCTATCTATCTATCTATCTATCTATCTATCTATCTATCTATCTATCTATCTATCTATCTATCTATCTATCTATCTCAATTCCAGTGAAGTTGGGACGTTGTGTAAAACAGAATACGATGATTTGCAAATCCTTTTCAACCTACATTCAATTGAATACACTGCAAAGACAAGATATTTAATGTTCAAATTGATAAACTTCATTGTTTTTTGCAAATATTCACTCATTTTGAATTTGATGCCTGCAACACGTTCCAAAGAAGTTGGGACAGGGGCAGCAAAAAACTGTTTGGAACATTCCACAGGTGAACAGGTTAATTGGAAACAGGTGAGTGTCATGATTGGGTATAAAGGAGGCATCCATGAAAGGCTCAGTCGTTCACAAGCAAGGATGGGGCGAGGTTCACCACTTTGTGAGCAACTGCATTAGCAAATAGTCCAACAGTTTAAGAACAAAGTTTCTCAACATGCAATCGTAAGGAATTAAGAGATTTCATCATCTACAGTCCGTAATATCATCAAAAGATTCAGAGAATCTGAAGAAATCTCTGCAAGTAAGCGGCAAGACAGAAAACCAACATTGAATGCCAGTGACCTTCGATCCCTCAGGTGGCACTGCATTAAAAACCAACATCATTCTGTAACGGATATTACCACATGGACTCAGGAACACTTCAGAAAACCATTGTGAGTGAACACAGTTCGTCGCTCCATCTACAAGTGCAAGTTAAAACTCTGCCATGCAAAGCAAAAGCCATATATCAATAACACCCAGAAACACTGCTGGCTTCTCTGGGCCCGAGCTCATCTGAGACAGACTGACGCAAAGTGGAAAAGTGTCCTGTGGTCTGACGAGTCCACATTTCAAATTGGTTTTGGAAATCATGGACGTCGTGTCCGCTGGGCCAAAGAGCAAAAGGACTGTCCGGATTGTCATAAGCGCAAAGTTCAAAAGCCAGCATCTCTGATGGTGTGGGGGTGTGTTAGTGCCCATGGCATGGGTAACTTTCATATCTGTGAATGCACCATTAATGCTGAAAGGTACATACAGGTTTTGGAGCAACATATGCTGCCATCCGAGCAACGTCTTTTTCAGGGACGTCCCTGCTTATTTCAGCAAGACAATGTCAAGCCACATTCTGCACGTGTTACAACAGCGTGGCTTCATAGTAAAAGAGTGCAGGTACTAGACTGGCCTGCCTGCAGTCCAGACATATCTCCTGTTGAAAATGTGTGGCGCATTATGAAGCACAAATTACGACAACAGAGACCCCGGACTGTTGAGCAAATGAAGTTGTACATCAAGCAAGAATGGGAAAGAATTCCACCTACAAAGCTTCAACAATTAGTGTCCTCAGTTCCCAAACGCTTATTGAGTGTTGTTAAAAGGAAAGGTGATGTAACACAGTGGTAAACATGCCCCTGTCCCAACTTCTTTGGAACGTGTTGCAGGCATCAAATTCAAAATGAGTGAATATTTGCAAAAAACAATGAAGTTTATCAATTTGAACATTAAATATCTTGTCTTTGTAGTGTATTCAGTTGAATATAGGTTGAAAAGGATTTGCACATCATCGTATTCTGTTTTTACTTATGTTTTACACAACGTCCCAACTTCACTGGAATTGGGGTTGTATATAAAAACATAAAAATACTGAGCCTACTTTGAAATATTCACCTGAGAAGAAGCACATATCCAAAAATGAAATTTATTATGTGCGTTGATCTGTTCTTTTTGTTGTCCGTTAAAACCACTAAAAATAAAAATCAGTATAATTTGCGTCACACCAAATACCAGAATAGACAATACACTACCCAGCACTAGTGTGACCAGTGGCAGTAAATGTTTTTAAAACTGTTTTATGCTGGTGATCTTATCAAAAGCAACGTCTTTGAGCTTAATTTGTAGAAAATAATTGCATTCAAATTGCAATATTGGTAAGAAAAAACATAATTGGATATTTTCCCCAAATTGTTGACACCAGAATCTGTTTAATAGGTTTCATTTTGCCATTCCTTTTTAAACTGTTCAAATAAAGAGTCTTTGATACATATTCAGAGTATGTTTTTCTAATCTATAGAAGTGGGAGTGCTTCCGCTGTGTATATTAGGAGCTTCACTGGGCACATCAAGGACACAAACATGACTGAGATTCTCTTAGTACAACAGCTGCTTACAGCATTGTGACATGATTGAAGCTGCCACAACATCCAAAGCTAAGCGGTGGAATAAATGGCATCTGTTACACAGACATAAGCCTCTGCCTATATCTGTAGTTTACCTTTTAATAGAATTGGCATTGTAAGTGACTGTTGAAATGATGGCTCCTCTGAAAACACTTGATAGAATTCAACAAAGGACATTGTTTTAATTCCAGACCATTCAACTCCGGCTTTATAACATACCCTGTTACACATGTACAGGTGATATTAGCTTGGGGACAATGACAATTGAATTGCTGTTAAGATGGCATAATGTGCTTTTCTGAATTTATCATAAACTTAAACACTGATCAACTGCATGTTTTATTATAAAGAGACATGTTGGCAAAATATATTGGTCAAAGTCTATCAGACACTTTTTTTTTATTATTATTTTTTTGACCAGCCACTTTCTTGTTTCAGCAGCAGTGTGTAACTGCATGTGAAAAATAAGCATGGTCATTTAGGTAAATGGGCTATTTTATTTTATAAGGTGTGTATATATATATAAACTCAAAGAAACTACTGACTCCATCTCGCTCTCTCACTCTCTTATGTGCACATATAAAACACGCACATAAACCATACAAATGCAAATTGCATTTCGCTGCTGTCGGAACAGAACCTCGTATGTCTGGAACAATACATTTACAGAAGAGGGAAAAAAAGCATACCTTTAATGTAAGTCAAAGGAAGCATACTTGCATTCATTGTGAAGTTTACATGCGATGTAAAGAGCAACAGGCATTCTCAAATGATGGAGGGAAAAAAAAGACAAAAATGGTTTTGTTCCAACAGCAGCGATTTGATGAGTTGAGCAGATTAAACAAAACTGAAATCATTCATCCCCAATCCCAGTTTAATGTCTCCACCGCTCATTAGAATCAGATTCTGAAGTTACTGTTTTCCTGAGTTTTCCTCTTCCTCTCCAAATTCTGTTTTTTCCCTGTACCATATTCCTTACCTGTAAATGGCATGAAGGTGGTCCTTTATGGCTTCCAAATTCTAGGTTTTTAGCCCCAGCAATGACACTATTAGTTACTTAATGTTAATAAGAGAACTAAATGAGCCACTGATGGTGTATATTTAACAGTAACATCATCCACGCAGTATTTAACAGCCACAAACATAGAGCATAAAGCAGTTGTAAGCATGTAATGAAAATGCTAACAGCTTGGGCTGATCAGAGCAGCATCTGTGAAACTGAAACTAACTCAGGAACATGACTAACAAACATCATACATCCCTTCACTTAGTTAGTGAACTTGCTCACTCTATTCATGCACAGAGCAGCGCACTATAAACTGAATGTACTCTGTTAGTTTCTCCTAAATGCACAGCGTTCGTAAGGGTCCTAAGTGGAACACCTGCTTCTCTAATATACCCTGTTACAGTTTAAAAAAAAAAAAAAAAAAAAAAAAAAAGTAAAATGCTAAACTATTCCAGCTTGAGTTTCCCCTGTGCTGGAAGCTGTTTGTGTCTCTCATGGAAATACTTGTGAAACTATGCGGCCAGCCAATTAAATTAAATGAATGTACCACCAGTGCCATTCGACGTACCCCTGGAGGTTTGCGAACCATTGGCCAAGGCTGCTTGACCTGAGGTGATTCTTTTTAACCATTGGTCGCTAGTTGTGAACCTTGGTGTGACATTAGCGTCATTTGGATATGCTGTTTTTAATTTCTCCACCACCGATGGCTGGTAGGTTGAGTAAATTCAGTGGGTGCTAATTTCCCACCATGTAAAGAGAGCTTAATTCGTTTGATTGGATTGAGAGAGTTGCATTTTTGATTGAATAGTGGTGCTTCTTCCAACTTCAGATTCTTACTGTGCATCTTGAATGTCTTCAGCTGTCATGGTAATATAGTTTTACCACCATAGTCTCTTTTGTTGACTTGAATGGGGTTATTTGGAGAGATGCATTGATATGAGAATTGTGGGCCAGTGCTATTTATCATTCTTTTTTTTATGTTAGTATCTGCAGATACAGTACAAAAATGTATAAATGGGGACTGTATCTACTATGGACAAGGATCAAAAACCAATACTAAATTGGTAACAGTTCCCGGCTGGTTGGTACCAAAGACAAATAGTGCTGCTTTTGGTTAATTCATTTTACATAGCTTGTATTTTCAAGTGGTTGGTGCTCCTTCAGATCAGCAGGAGGGGTGCTCTTCTCCTTGTTCCTTTAAAAATTCCTTATGTCTACCTGAATAAGCATTGCAGAGAAATATAACATTTATCTCTGTAGGGTTATAGATCACTAAAGCTATGTTCACATCACTAGGCTGAAGTAGAACAAATCAGATGTTTTGCCCAATGTCAATCTGATCGGATGTTTTCAGGGCTGTGTGGACGCACACGGTTTATTAAATAGCTTCGCTGTTCATGTGTGTCGGTTCAGCATTTTTCTTTATTTACTTGCTGTGTTTTTACTTTTGTGCTCTCACTTTTCATTTGCAGTTAGAGAGATCCAGTCGTTTGTTAGTAGACACTACTGGATTACATCCTGAGCAGTGTCGAAAAACGATATTAAACTGCCTGACTAGTGCCAACCAGCACAGACTCTGCCTGCCTGAGAATCAGGGCTGAAACTGGGATCAAAGTCTTAGACATTTGTTGATGAGGGTCAGGTAGACATGTCTCAACATTTTTGTAAGTCTTATACCTGCATTTTTGGCAAAGCACTGGATTATTTTGTTTTCTGTTCATTCCCACACTACAGATTTAATTCTATCCAGCATGCTTTAGGCTGCTTATGGGCTAGAAAAAGCATCAGCTGAGCTACATGTGCTCCCTGCGTTCGGGAGTGGTGTGGACACAATGATGGATCAATGCTGAAGCTGCATTGGTGTCTTGTGACCTTGATGATATTGTTTTATCTTTTTTGGCTTTTAAGATTGTCCAAATTTGTGACACAACACTGCACATGTTTATCCTGCTCTATCTTGTTCTCTCTTGCCTTCTTTTCCCTTCTCGATCTCTGTGCAGCAGACGTTTTTTCTTTACATGGTCAAGATGACTGAGTGATCAGTTGATCAACTTGTATCTGCATCCATATTGCATCATCAGTGCATTGTACACATTGCAATAGGTTTTCTCACAAAAACGTTTTTCTTACAACAGCCATGGTGTCTACAGAGCTCTCTGTTTTTAGTCATCTTTAGTTTGTTCTTGCAGATTTCTGCAAGCTCATTATTTATACAGAAGTTTGTGCACAGTGTTCAGATTGACTGACTATGTTGGCAACAATCTATTTGAATGCAGTTTAGGCTGCGGCTATTCGTAAATGACTCTACATACTGGAATTGGACATTAGAATCCCCTGCTTGGGACTGCAACTTTACAGTGTGAATTTTTTGACATTTTAAAGAATAATCTTTCCTGGTGGTCTTTGTCCTTCCTTCCTTTTTGTACATTGAAATAGGAGAGCCTGAAGTTCAAGTCTCCAGTTTCAAGTGCATTGCAAAGCCTCTTTTAGCCTGTGTCCAAAATTTTATGATTAAGAAGCCAAATGTCCGCCTAGCCAACCCCAGTCCAGCCTCTTGACAATAAGCCCCTATTGTCGTTTTGGGTTATTAGTTTAAAAGCAGAACTGTACGTCCAGTGTCCTGGAATTGCCCACAAACTCAAATTACCATTGGAATGGCTACTAAGGCTCCAGTTCTTAAAGTGCATCATTGAAAGTGTGTACAATGGGCCCATACACACTTGACTTTAGTCGTTCTTGTTTACAGAAGTTCTAGCGGAGTCTGCACAAGGCCTTGGTGTTTTCACGTATGTGACCAAATTCAGGGAGCTAGAAAGGGAGCTGTAAGCACACGGGCTAACACAATGGCTAAACCAGACGTAGCAGCAAGATCAGATGCTGGTTTCTGAGAAACGTACGTCAGTGTCCAGTTTCAGAATGAAAACTCCCAGTGGACGGCAGCAGTCATTTATTAATGAGCGGGTGTAGCCAAAAGGCCGGAGCACCGACCACAAACTGCCGCACATTCTGCCACAAACACCAAAACTCCTATGGTGCTAGCCATTATTTTATTTGTACATTCTGTACTGTGCAAAAGCCAAACCATCTTTAATTTACGCAATTTTCCTGTCCAAATTGCCTTCATGTCCTAGTTATTTATCTTCAGGTGATAATGCTGAGAGGATCCAGAAGGCAGCTTAAAAAGGACAAAATCAAAGAAAAAAGTGGTGGGGGAAAATGTGTGTTTCCATGTGTGTAATGTAACACACACACACACATACATACATACATACATACATACATACACACACACACACATATATATATATATATATATATATATATATATATATATATATATATATATATATATATATATATATATATATATATAATGTATGTTAAATAAATAATAATATACACACAACCCCAATTCCGATGAAATTTGGACGTTGTGTAAAACATAAATAAAAACAGAATACGATGATTTGCAAATCCTTTTCAACCTATATTCACTTGAATACATTTCAACCTAAAATACTTGAATTTGATGCCTGCAACACGTTCCAAAGAAGTTGGGACAGGGGCAACAAAAGACTGAGAGTTGAAGAATGCTCAAAAAAAACCCTCTGAAAAAACCTCTGAACGTCTCTGAAAGGCTCAGTCGTTCACAAGCAAGGATGGGGCGAGGTTCACCACTTTGTGAGCAACTGCGTAAGCAAATAGTCCAACAGTTTAAGAGCGTTTCTCAATGTGCAATTGCAAGGAATTTAGGGATTTCATCATCTACAGTCCGTAATATCATCAAAAGATTCAGAGCATGTGGAGAAATTTCTGCAAGTAAGCGGCAAGACAGAAAACCAACATTGAATGCCCGTGACCTTCGATCCCTCAGGTCGCACTGCATTAAAAACCGACATAATTAATGGATATTACCACATGGGCTCAGGAACACTTCAGCAAACCATTGTCAGTGAACACAGTTCGTCGCTCCATCTACAAGTGCAAGTTAAAACTCTGCCATGCAAAGCGAAAGCCATATATCAATAACACCCAGAAACACTGCCAGCTTCTCTGGGCCCAAGCTCATCTGAGATGGACTGACGCAAAGTGGAAAAGTGTCCTGTGGACTGACGAGTCCACGTTTCAAATTGGTTTTGGAAATCATGGACGTCGTGTCCTCCGGGCCAAAGAGCAAAAGGACTGTCCGGATTGTCATCAGCGCAAAGTTCAAAAGCCAGCATCTCTGATGGTGTGGGGGTGTGTTAGTGCCCATGGCATGGGTAACTTTCATATCTGTGAATGCACCATTAATGCTGAAAGGTACATACGGTTGGAGCAACATATGCTGCCATCCAAGCAACGTCTTTTTCAGGGACGTCCTGCTTATTTCAGCAAGACAATGTCAAGCCACATTCTGCACGTGTTACAACAGCGTGGCTTCATAGTAAAAGAGTGTGGGTACTAGACTGGCCTGTCTCCCATTGAAAATGTGAAAAGCGCAAAATACGACAACGGAGACCCCGGACTGTTGAGGAACTGAAGTTGTACATCAAGCAAGAATGGGAAAGAATTCCACCTACAGAGATTCAGTAATTAGTGTCCTCAATTCCCAAACGCTTATTGAGTGTTGTTAAAAGGAAAGGTGATGTAACACAGTGGTAAACAACTTCTGTCCCAACTTCTTTGGAACGTGTTGCAGGCATCAAATTCAAAAATAAGTGAATATTTACAAAAAAAACAAAGTTTATCCGTTTGAACATTAAATATCTTGTCTTTGTAGTGTTTTCAATTGAATATAGGTTGAAAAGGAGTTTCACACAACGTCCCAACTTCATTGGAATTGGGGTTGTATTTAGAGGTTTACCCACCTTGTTCAATCAGATAGAAATTGTATTCCGAATGGCCTTAATCGGACTAGACTATTCCGATTAAGGTGTTTACATGGACGTATTCTATTCCGATTGAGCTATTAACAGATTATTAGGCTGCATGTAAATGTTCACATGTTGTTTACAGTGCTATAGCACTGTTATGACACTACATGTCTTTAATGAAGTCCAACTTTGTGTAATTTATTTTTGTTTGAGCAGTACTATGAAGTCCTATAGGCTGTGAGTGAATACAACTTCAGCACAATTAGTTTTATTCAGCTCCCTAATCTATTAAAATCCAATGTTGTGTTTTGTAGGTTCAGTATTACTGCCTGGTTTGTAAGTGAATAAAATTCCCTTACAGTTTTCTTTTGTCCCAGCAGTTTTGGACATAAGTACATTTAGCATAAAATGTGTTCACCATTTGAATTGTAACATTTCACTTAAAATCCTTGTTTTCTCTAACACTTAGAGTTTTTAAAAATGTGATTAATCGCGATTAACTATATGGAATTCTGAAATTAATGTGAAATTAATCTTGATTAAAATTTTTTTTTATTTTGACAGTCCTAATTAATTAATATATATGCGTGTGTGTATGTGTATACATATAAGAAAAGCTAACTTGGCTAACGCTACTTATTGTTAGACATCTTAAGTGTTTGCCAACCTAGCCTAGCCTACCTGCCTGTTAATAGTTTTGACTTTGAGCTGTGAGTTTGATCTCCAGCATCACCTTTCCATATCTCTTAATGATTCTGATTAATTTATTGCCACTGATTTGTCACTGCAGGTTTGTTCTTGTTGAGGAGTTTAGTTTGAGTTTTTCCGCTTTACAATGTGTTCTGAAATGGTTGCTAAGCGATGATTGGCTTTGTTGATCATTATTTTCCAAACGGTCAGTTACCCCAAGCAAATGCTTCTGTTTGTTTATTTGTGCGTATGTGTATTTGGTCGGTGAGCTCTGGCTGTAACTGTGAGGAGAGTTCACAGTTGACCTGGTGCCTTTGGGAATTTACTTGTCAAGCATTTAGAGAGAAAAGAAAGCAACATGTGACTTTCCAACAGCACTTTTCCATTTCATTGGAAGGAGAAATCGCACTGAGCTCTGCAAACGTTTGTTGACTTTATTGTAGGGAATCTGGTTCCATTGACTTACATTAAAAGTAAAGTGTGTTGTTTGTTTTTTTTTTTGTTTTTTTTTTCCCCTTCTCCTGTAAACCACCAAGTGCACTTTTTTTGAACATATAGTGTAAATTGTCAGTACTTCTAGGACTGACCAACTGGATTTAGTGCAGCAATATGCCAAATACTGAATAAAAGGTTTTGATAGTTTTTTGTTTGTTTGTTTTTGTCTTTAAATAAATGTAGCACCAGTGCTTCTTTTTATACTCTTCCAACTGGTCAGATGTCTGAAAAAAATCATTGTGATTTATTGCATATTGTGGAAACATCTTGAACTATTGCAGTCTTGTGTTTGTCATATTGCTTCAAGCCATCTTAATTATAGAACTTGGGTAAAGTGTAGATCTTCAAAAAAAAAAACGTAAATCCACTACCAAAGTGCAGTTATTAAGCGTTTTTTCACCCCTACTGTCAAATTCTGTCCTTTCGCTCTGGCTCCTATAAAGACAGTAATGATAGTGTGTCCTCAAACTGGTCTGCAGCAACTGTTTGGCAGTAGCGTTTCTCTGGTAGGTGGGTGTATTTTTGGAGAGGTTGGGAGGGTATGACCCTCACAGTCGCAGCACACATTCCACACCCTGGGCTGTAGACGGTGTGTTTGAACACAGGCTGGAGGTCAGGTACTCGGGTCAGCCCCTCTCGTCTGAGCTGAAGGTTAAAGCATATGTAAACACTGTTTTGCTTTCTGCAAACGTCGTTTCACCGTCTTCTGTTCATCAGTTCTTTACTGTGAAGCGTGCAGGCCAGGACTTGCTGAAAGTCTGTCTGACGGTGGCCATGCAGGAGTTTGTATGGTTGTGTATATATTTTTTCTTTTTAATCCCATAATATCATACATTCACAGAGAGACTGAGCTATAGGCTTAATTAAAGCTACTTTTCTCCTGCCTGGTGTGGCTGACAATAGCATGAGGACGCCATGCTTCTTGAAGTGATGGGCACTGTGCGTATGAATGGACATAACGCTCAGTGCGCACAAACCTCATTCTGTTCTTTCTTTCCATGCAAACTGTTTGCTCATTTGCATGTAATGAATGTGGTGATACCACTTGCATTAACAGATTAATCAGCCTACCTGAAATGTAGACAACAGTACCAACACGTTGATCTTGTAGTTTATTAGTCATACATTTACATTCCTCCTAAAATAGAAATCTGCTAGTTATTTTGTTTGTGACTTGACAGTTTAAATATTATTGTATATGATGATTTTTTACTGCACAGTGACTTGAATAACTGAATGTTTCTGAAGTTTTATTTAATTACTTATTTATTGAGTATATAAAATTGTACTCTTTTCTGATGTGTGACAATTTTAATTTAATTATTAATTTTAAATGTAAAAGACATTGGTGTATTATGTAAATGTTGTTAAAGTTTCAGAATATACCGTTCACTCAAATCCATAAAATCTGTATATGGAAACTAACCTGGAAATGCAGCCCACTTTGAGTTCACTGATTTTGTGACATCAGAGAACCCAACACATTTGCCTTTATTTTCATTTTAAGGGATAAATAGAGGTTCGGAAATGGTCGTGCTTCAAAATCTGATTTTTTTTTTTCTCTCTCTCAGAAACAGTAGTTGGTTTTGCCTCCAGAATTTTTTCGTGTTTGTGTTTGTTTTTTTTTATTTGTTTTTTTTTGATGTGCAAAAACAAAGTGAATTTTGAAAATACTAAAATGAAAATAACTTTTTACACTAGGATGAGATGGAAAAGTTGCAATCCCTAAAGCCGAAATGGGGAAAAACCTTTTTCCAAAAACACAGATGTATCAAGCCATATGGCCCTACAGACAGTCCGATCATGATGTATAACTTTTTGAAGGTTACTTTCAACATTCTGAAATGCCTAATACAAAATTTGGCTGAAAACGGGCTCTGAATACTGTGCTCCCAGAATTGCGTTTGCTTTCCCAGATTGCATTGCAAGATTTCAGCCCTCATTAGTTGGGCCATTGCTCATCCTGATAGGATCACTGAGCTACAGACAACACAGCAATAGAAAGATGGCAAATAGCTATGAAGATAATTCTACTTAATGAACAAAACGGTTCCATATTGCTCGTTTAGATGCGCTCTGTATTCATGGTAGCCTACGTCTTCTTTTTTTTCGATCAAATCTTTTTATTTTTGAGATGGTGCACCAATGTAATACAAAATACAGTAAACAAAATGAAGCACCCATAAACCCACTGCTGATCAAAGAAGAAAATAGTGAAAAAATAAATAAATAAATAAACTCTATGACAAGTAATACAAAACCTTGCAGTTGAAAGTTCCATATTAATAATACCCACAAAGGTGAGGATCCCTTGCCGCCAGCACAGAGAAGAGAGAGGTTGCCAACGCAAGGCTAACATTTTTTTTTGCAGCTATGAGACCAGCCAGCCGGATATGCTTTTCAACAGAATTTGAATTGCATTCAGAGTCGTCAATCAAAAGGAAAGTCTGTACTGTGTGCGGAATGTTTTTAGTTTTCAGTCACTTGTTGCACTGTTTTGTTAGAGTGGACAGTGGGTTTTTGGGAGTTTTTTTTTCTTTTCTTTTCTTTTCTTTTAAAAGAGTGTTTAGTGCCTGCCTGTTAATGCGGGTGATCTGAAACATGACTGATATGAAGTGTGCCTTGTCTGGCTAAAAATATTTTGTGGTTTGCCAGGGCAAAGAAGCGGTTGTAATGAACGCTGGAAGTGAGGGCTGCAGGTTGAAGTTGGACTGTTTATGGGCTGGTGTTTGTATTCAGTTCAGGTTTATTTGTGTAGCACTTTTTACAACAGGCATCGCAAGACAGCTTTGCAGAAATCTGGGTTAAACCAAGTTTAGTGTAATGAGGGGGAAATGCTGCAGATCTTGTTCGTATTGGTCTTAAGGCCCATGTGTCAAACTTAACTCCTGCAGGCCTGTGAGACACCCCTATTCAGCCTGCAAATATATTTGTTATTATATCTGTTATCATCCTGAGCTGCACTACAGTCCCTAGCATGCACTGCCATATAATGTGCGCTCTGACCCGCTTTCTGTCAACAGTCTATTGGTCAGCGGTTACACAAAGGGAAAAGATGCCTGGACTATACAAGCTAATGTAATGTACTGTTTTATATAAAACTAAATTTAAAATCATTTTTGTGTAGTGCAGGTATTCACTGCCTATTTTGCTGTTGCAGTTCTGGTATATTTTGAATGAACAATAAGCAAGTGGCATCATGGCAAAATATTAGGTAAAATATAAAGAAAAATACAGCTGGCCCATGGATTTGTTGGGATTTTTTAAGATGGCACTTTTAGTGGTTTTAGAGGCTCAAAAAGAAGGTCTGCCTCAATATTTAGGTCTTAAATAGTCCCAAAAATAACAATATACTAATGAAGATATGATGACAGTAGTAGATAATTGATTCACTCTTTGAATTCTTTCAACGGGCTTGCAATCTTCAGTTTATCCACTCAGGAATGATTATAAATCATTCGTTTGAACATTGTGTGCAATAACATTTTCCACCAGATTGGTCTCCAAATCCCCCAAATCTACATAGTGATGAAAGGTTGCAAAAGGATCAAGACCTGCAGATATTTACTAAAACAAATTGTCACATGATGCAGTTGTTTTAATTTGATTGATGTTTATTTAACTGCAAAGTAGCTGAATGTTTAGGTCTCACTGGGCTTCTGAACTAAATATCTGCATGAATAAATGGTATATCTTTCTAATGCCAATCCAGATAGGTGCAGTCCCAATTACTATGTTTTATAAAGGTTTATGTCCCAGTATCGTCAGAGATGTTGGCATTGGTCAACAGTTAGCATATGTTGCATCCCTAATAAGGGCACAAACTTCACATATGTATGTTAATGGGGAAAAAAAAATAAGTGATATGACTGTGCTTTCTTAGAAATGTTTAAATGTTTGTTTTCTCCTGTTTATTATTGTTTTCTCTAGTGTGTTTCCTGGATGAATATTTCAAAATACCTTCACTGGCTTTTTTGGGACACCTTACTTGTATCATGTATCACTTGTTGTCCATAACAGAGCCACCTGCCGTATCGGGGACTTAGTTTTACGATTATGGATCAGACTCTATTTGTTTCTCTGAATCATTTATCTCCTCTTCCTGTTTTTTTTTACCTATCAGGAGAGAGAATTTGAGAGGACCCATTTAATTTTAAACAGATTTCTGAATAATGTGAAGTATGTACACAATGCTTTATTCACTTTCAATGTTAAAATAATAGACTGTTACAGTACAGTACATTTTTCCACTGTCACATCTGGGAGTTTCCCCAGATTGCAATATGCTATATGTGTGAGACATACAAATGTTCTCCAAACAGCTAAAATGTCATTATGTTCTTCTCTCTGATATTTTCTTTCCCCCTCCTCCTCATTTCCAGGGCATACTCCCTTGTTGACTCCAGCCAGGTGTCTACCTTCCTCATCTCCATCCTACTTATTGTCTATGGCAGCTTCAGGTGAGTTTTTAGTGCCTATGCTCTCTTCACATGAGTTGTTGAAATGCACATAACTGAAACAAAAACAGTTTTATATTGATTAAACCATTCACTCTCTTAACTATTGGTCACTGTAGCAACTTTAAGAATGGGTGGAGGGAGGACGCCGGGGCAGGTGTGGAGACGGAGAGCTTTTTTAAACATTTTTTTTATTTTAATAATTTGTACACAACACAAAAACCACTCGACTTTTCAGCCCACAGATTAAGACAAGACGCTCGCTGGGACTTTTCAGTTTTCTTTAGTTCAGCTCAGGTCTCCTTCTCTCTCTGGGCTCTGCCACCTACTGAGGGAAGAGATGACCAAGTAGGCTGGCAGAAACAAGGCACAGGTGAATATCTTCAGCTGCTGGTTCAGCCCGAGCGGCTTATCTGTCCTGCATTCGATGCTCGACCACAACCCCCTTCTCCACAGTCACTTGCCAGATTTTTTTGATCTCATCTGTTTTCATCTGGCTCTAGTGTCTTACCCACTCTAACACATTGCTCATTATCAAGTCCTTTTTGAACTGAATCAAGTGGATTAGAACAGGCAAAATCATTTCTTCAGTTGTCATGTGAAACAACTGTCAACACCAGCAGCAGTTATTGACACAGAAGTGTGAATACCTGTGTCTTTGTCTTCCGTATTATGATTATACTGTGAGATTTTGGTTTAATGTGGCTCACTTTGTGTGAGCGCACAAACAACTGGGCAGTTCTGGCTGCACACAAGAGGTTAAACACAGCAGACAGAAACTATCTCTCAGATCCAAACCCTGTACACTTCCTCTTGCCACTTCACTTTGGGGAAAACCTTTGTTGCAAGACTGAGATGATATGTTTTTTAAGAAGTAATTACCTGCTCATGCAATACTGGCTACGATATGCAAATGAGACAACCAATTTGTAAATATTTTGTTTACTGTGTTACTCATATGTTGACATCATCTTAAGTGATTGGCACCTCTACAAGGCATTCACAGTTCTATAAACATAAATAATTGTGTTCAAATTAATGTTAGTCTTTACCTGTTCTTCATTAACAATTCTCCTTTGTTTTTAGTATCTTAAAAGACATACCACAGTCACAGTATTTAGCAGTATAATCTAATCTAGCGTTTTGTATACATCATAAAGTCCTGAGCACTAATTTGTAAAACATTCAAAGGCAAAAATCAATAATAAATTGCTCCATGTAAAAAAACAATCTTGTTTGACTAGTAATTTCCAAAACATGAGTTTGACATAAAAATGTGAGTAGTTGAATGCAAGTTTTCAACCTTTTGAATTTACAATGGGAGTGTCTGTCTGATACAGTTCTGCTTGTCATATGCAAATGCTGAGAACTTAACCTCTTTTTGCAGGCTCCCTAGTGGCCGGTCCACTGGTGTACACTCCAAAACAACAAAAAAAGGGTACAAAATCATTAGGACTGTACCCCTCGTCACTGGGGTGGTAATCTCAATGGAACAACTCTGTACCTTTTTAATCAGTG
Organism: Pygocentrus nattereri; assembly: GCF_015220715.1. Taxonomy (NCBI): domain Eukaryota; kingdom Metazoa; phylum Chordata; class Actinopteri; order Characiformes; family Serrasalmidae; genus Pygocentrus; species Pygocentrus nattereri. The sequence goes on along the minus strand of NC_051228.1, from coordinate 20,264,876 downwards.
AATATAATTGAACCATAATCCACTGATGTTGTTTTTAACTTGTATTGACTCCATACACCCCATCTTTTTATTTTATTGTTTTGTTTTAAAACATTACATTTTGGAAAAAGTACAAATATGTACTTTTCACCTTGAAAAAGCTTCTTGAAGGTTAACAATTGGACCTTTTAAACCACTGTTGTACCTTTTTGAGGGAACATATACATTGTTTGGATCTGCACAGAAACTTTATTTCTAACTGTGTATAATGTAAAATGACTCAGTTACTTTTTAATCATATAGTCAAATATAATATTTATTCTTCATACTTCTGTTATCAAATGAATTAGAACATTGTTTTCTCTCTGAGTGTGAAATGTAGTGACTCTGTGTTGAGCTGCTAGTGAACAATAATGAAAAAGGGGAGGGGTGAGACCCCCTGCTCTGAAAACGGTTCACACCACACCACAAAGACAGCCGGGCCAAGATAAAACAGACAACTGCAGCTTTCTTCATATCAAACAGTCCTGTTCAACTGAGACAGTAAAAATAGCAGTTAAATTCACTAAAAACACTTTCACAAATGTTAATTTGCTTGCTCACCAGCAAACAACCCAGTTTTGTAAATCATACATATTTCCATCAAAATATATTGCATCAGCTTTATTGCAGAAAAAATACACAAATCAAATGAGGGCGCTCCTCTGAAACAGATGGAAACTCAATTTCAGTGCTTGTTTTTGTAAATTAAGCCACTAGTATGTTGGTTACACTTGAATTGTTGGATAAAACGCATCTCTGATTTGAAGATTAAACAGAGAAAATGTTCCTTTGAGGTATTATTTGCAGCTAAAAGTAAGAATTGGTGTATATTTCAGTGTTGTATTGCACAGCATGAATCATTAAAAATTACAATAGCTTTGTGTGAAGTATCCTGATAGTTTAATTTCCACTCCAACAAGGCATCCACATGAGCAAACAAACGTAAATAATTTTTAAAAAATACAGGCTAATCCTTGCCTGCATGAATCCGTATCACATCAAGGAGTCTGCAAATTTGTATATAACAAAATAAAAAAGGCATACATGCTGTAGCAGTGTGTAACATGCAGCCTAAAGGGAACCTTACACAGTATTGTAAATGTTAACCCTTTCCAGAATGGTAACTTGCTATTGATGCAGAAACTTGGTAATATGTGTTTTGAACCATTTTCAGTATGAAATTAGATGTTGATGTATTGCCCAGGCCAACCTCAGTACATCTCAGATTTTCCCAAATAGTGAAGAGAAGTGAGTGACTGTGAGTCATAATTAAACTGGCCAGCTTCCAGATCATTCTGAGACTGGAAGACCTAGTCATGCTGAGGTCAATCTGAGCTCAATGTGTACCCAAACAATCAAAGAGCATTTAAACTGTGGCGTTCTAGCTTAATTCACAAACTAACATATTGAAAACCACATACCTGCACCCGTTAAACATGACTCACCAAAACAACACATTGAAACATGGAGCCTGACCAAAAGAAAAACAGTCACTGATTTTAAGAAACCAAAAATGTAAACCAGCAATGTCAGCATATCAGATTTACATACTCAGAAAATAAAACAGACTCCAGTAGCTTTAAACAGTTCTTTACCAACTTAGACTGTGTGAAAAGTCAACTCTGAATTGTTGTTGTTTTTTTTTAAGTAACATATAAAAAGATGCACCAATACTTTTTTACCTTTTTTCCCCTTCTCAAATAGCGATACCTGATCCTTGAGTGTCATCTGATACTGAGTGCCACATATATATGAATTGTTTTAAAATATTTTATTTTGCAAAATAGTTAAAGACTGAGCTGATCCATATAAAAACCTGTGGTCTGTACATGTAAGCACACTGCAGCTTCTCAGGCTTGCAAAGGCAGTGCTAAACATTGTTCGTAGCAGTGGTTGAGGCACAGATTTCTCAGCTTAGTTGAAGCAAAAGGCCCCAAGTCCCCGCTGTTGCATGATGCAACTGATTGCAGGCAGTGTGAGTGAACACACAAGCCCAGCTATAAAAGGCTGATATGCTAAAGGCTAAACCAAGAGTAAAGGTAATCATTAACTCAAGAGACTGGTGGTTTACACCCTCAATATCAACCTGGACTAACATTAAGTCAGACTATATGTGACTACACGGTAGGAGATTATTGACATGTTGGTAAAAACAGAGGCTTGGGAAGAATTCCAATTTGGCATAATTATCTACTACTGCCTTTCCACAGAATACTAGCATTACAGGTTTTAAGATACGATAATCCTTTATTAGTCCCACAACAGGGAAATTCTGTGTTACAGCAGCAATGAAAAAAGAGAAGTAACAGAAGAGAAATAACAAGCAACTAATTTAACTTTGTTAACTACTTAACCAGATTTGTTACAGTTTTGCTTATTATGTAGACAATATATATTAAAACTAAACATAAAAAATGAGAAATATAAATGAACCTTCACAAAAAATAACAAAATTAAGAATTATAAATAAATAAAGATATTTACATTGTAAGGATATTTTGACTGAAATTCACGAGTATTGCATATGAGGTACTTTTACACTTGGGATGGTGAGGAATTAACAATATAAACAATTATAAATAGAAAGCTCAGGAGTATTTACACTGTAGAGATTTTAAAATATATTGCACATGGAGTGTTGATTATATTGCACACAGGAAAATGTGGTAAAATCACAGTATGTTCTGTAGGTCTGTGAGGTCTAGTGGAGGGGGTGGAGGGGGTTTTTACTGGGAGCAGTGCTGGTTGTGCAGTCTGACAGCAGTAGGAAGGAAGGACCTGCGAAAGCGCTGCTTCACACGCTTGGGGTGAAACAGCCTGTCACTGAAGGAGCTGCCCAGTGCTGCCAGAGTCTCAAGCATGGGGTGGGAGCTGTTCTTCAGCATGAATGCTAGTCTGGCTAACATCCTCCTGTCTCCCACCGTTTGCACTGGGTCTATGGGGCTACCCGGGACTGAGCTGGCCCTCTTAATGAGTCTGTCAAGTCCCTTCCATGAGTTTAGCCTAAGTAATACTTTAACTTGTCAGCGCATTCCGGCAACAGTTAAGTTCAGTCTACTAGCACACATGCACAATAGAAATAGCTTTGTGATATCTGTTACAAGTATTGGTATCCCTGTCTCCAATATCAGTGCTGTTTAAATGCCAGGAAAATTGGTTATCAGTGGAACCCTAGGTTTCCACCCCACCCTGGGGGTGGGGGGGGTGGGGGGGGGGTGTTTTGGTTTTCTTTAACCGTGGCAATGTTTTGTGTTCGTTTAAAATAACTTATTGTAATAAAGTAGAGCAACTGGTGCATGGCACAGTAACAATCTCTGTTAAAAGTGCTGTAAAAAACACTTCACATCAGAGATTATCAGTTTTACTTGCATCAGAAGTGTTTTCATTGTAATCTGAAATTTCAGAATAATTGTGGACCTTTATCCTCAGGCATTTCTACATGCAATAAATTTGTGAAACTTTATCAGAATTTTATTATTCTACTTTGTATTTGTTTAGACCAGGGGTGCCTGATCTCATCCATAAAGAGCTGGTGTGGCTGCTGGTTTTCATTCCAAACAAGTTGGCAGACACCTTCTTTCACTTGTTTAGTCATTCTAACCCTAACATCGGTCTTCAACAACTGATCAGGTGTGCCGCATTTTATTGGGAATGAAAACCTAAAGACACGCTGGCCAATTACAGATAAGATTGAAAAACCCTGGTTTAGATAATATAAATCTGTAGAATTAATTATTTGTAATTAACTAATTAGGCCTGTGCCAGTAACAGAATTCTCTTATTCAGCTGTGTGGAAAGTGACCACGGTAAACAGGTAAACTGGGAGTTGTAAGAGGCTTAGTTAGATAACGCATAGTACATTTATAAACTCCTGCTGGTGTGGGTTTATTCTTTTTCAGTGATGCTTATAAAAGTGATGTATGAAAATAGCACCCTCTTGTGGAGAGTCATTGTGGCAGGCCAAGAAGATGCCAGGTCTGTAAGCTGAAAGGGCTAAACTGTCTCTGTCTCTCCAGATCGTTAAACATGGACTGTGAGAACCAGGACAAAGACAAGGATGGCAATCCCACCACCACCAGCTCCTTCAACAACAGCAACTCCAACAACAGTGAGTTCAACAACACGTACACATAAAAAAACTGCAGAAATCAGACCACAAGATGAGGTTTTTTTTTTTCTGTCTTTGTAAATTGTTGTGAGAATGTCTGATCATTTTTCTCCAATCTACAACAAAACTACTGAGACCCTCATAAGTTGTTCTCACAGTATTGTTGTTAAGGTTTGGGCTGCGATAAATATTCAATAATGTGATTAAAAACTGAAAAAAATCACCACCAAAAAAAAAATCTGCAGATTTTACTATCATGCTGTTACATTTATTCCTGTTTACAACGTATAAATGAGAATATTGACTAGCTGTCTAGAGCTGAAAAGAAACTATTCAGACAGGGCTGTACATTTAAAGCTTACTTGGCCAGGTTACGCGTGAGCTCTGGTTCAAAGCAGTTTGCACAGCTTATAAACCTTCATCGCTCCTCCCGTTTATTGACTAGATGGTTACAATTTGATCTCTTGAAAGACTTTCCCTTTAACCTGACCATGGTTGCTAGATGGGGCAGAATCCCCAGTTACAAAAATAAATAGGTTCTGTTTTTCATAATTTTTAGTATACATGCAATAGAGTAAATACTTAACGCAGTAGTACAAACTAATAATGATTTTAAATGTAATACAAAGTAGCAATTATAATAGTAGAAATAAAAATAAGCCAAAAATGTCAACTTAATGTAGTTTCTAAAGTGAAAAATCTTCAGCTTTCCTTTGAATAGAATATTTGAATATCCAAAATATTTAATAAAGTGTTCAATATTTGCAGCCCTAGTTTAGAAATAAAAGATTTGTTCAGGATAGCAACTATAGCTAGATTGGACAAGGTTATACAGAATGTCAAGGTTTAAGTTTAGAATGACTACATCGTTAAGTGTTTCTACATTAAAACACTACTACACTGAGCTGGACTGTATTATTGTGGCTATTCAAAACTAGGCTGATAATAAAATATGACAGGTATGTAAAATATATTTATAGTAAATTGAAAGTATTGTTTCAGTGAATTAATGACAAGTAAAAGTCCAGAAAATAAACAGCACAAAAAAAACATTTAATGTTTTATGTGCAGGCTAGCAGAGTTCTTGTACACAGAGCTTGTCAAGCCATTTCTTTATGGACTTAACTTTTTATACAGAAGCACAGACATGCTGGAACAGAAAAAGACCTTCTCCAAATGGCTGCCACAAATTTGTCTTTGTATGTTGTAGCATTAGCATCACTTTTCACTAGAATCAAGGTGCCCAAGCCCTGAAAAACAGCCTCAGCCCATTGTCCCTCCTCTACCAAGGTAGTGTTCTCCTAGCATCCTCCAAGCCCAGATTTGTCCATCAAACTACCAGATGAATTGGGATTAATTGCTCCAAAAACCATATTTGTACTGCTCTAGTCGCGACGTGCTTTACACCTTTCCAGCCAACGCTTGGCATTGCGCATATTGATCTTAGGCTTATGAGCAGCTGCTCAGCCACGGAAACCTATTTCATTAAAACTCTTAGTGCAGTTTTTTGCTGAAGTTACTTCCAGAGGCACCATAGGGTGGTTGTCTGTAGAATGAGATTAGAAACGAAGAAGAGGAAGAGAGTGAAGACAGAGCCAAAGATTAGATGGAGGAAGCTGAAGGAGGAGGATGGTTGCAGGCAGTTCAGGGAAAAATTGCAACAGGCCCTTGGGGGCAGTGAGGAGCTACCTGAGGACTGGGAAACTACAGCTAAGGTGGTGAGAGAAACTGGCAAGAATGTTTTGGGTGTTTTGTCTGGTCAGAGGAAAGAAGACAAGGAAAGTTGGTGGTGGAATGAGGAAGTCCAGGAGAGTATTCAGAAGAAGAAGGCAGCTAAGAAAAAGTGTGATAACCAGAGAGATGAAGGAAGTAGGCAGGCGTACTGTGAGGCTAGTCGCATAGCGAAAAGAATGGTGGCAAAGGCAAAGGCTCAGGCCTATGATGAGCTGTATGAGAGGCTGGACAGTAAAGAAGGAGTAAATGACTTGTATCGTTTGGCTAAACAGAGATAGAGCTGGAAAGGATGTACAGCAGGTTAGGCTGATAAAGGATAGAGAGGGAAATGTACTAGTGAGTGAACAGAGAGTGTTGAGTAGATGGAAGGAGTACTTTGAAGAACTAATGAATGAGGAAAATGAGAGAGAGAGGAGGACAACGGGGGTGGGGGGGGGGTAGTGGATCAGGAAGTGCAGAGAATTAGTAAGGTGGAAGTGAGGGCAGCTTTAAAAAGGATGAAGAATGGAAAGGCAGTTGGTCCAGATGACATACCTGTGGAGGTATGGAGATGTTTAGAAGAGAAGTCAGTGGACTTTTTAACCAGGTTGTTTAACAAAATCCTGGAGAGTGATAGGATGCCTGATGAGTGGAGAAGCCGTGTACTGGTCCCCATTTTTAAGAACAAGGGTGATGTGCAGAGCTGCAGTAACTGCAGAGGTATAAAGTTGATTAGCCACACCATGAAGGTATGGGAAAGAGTTGTTGAAGCAAGGGTAAGGTGAGAGGTTCAGATCAGTGAGCAGCAGTTTGGTTTCATGCCCAGAAAGAGTACCACAGATGCAATTTTTGCATTGAGAGTGTTGGTAGAGAAGTACAGAGAAGGTTAGAAGGAGCTACATTGTGTCTTTGTGGATCTAGAGAAGGCATATGATAGGGTGCCAAGAGAGGAACTGTGGTACTGTATGAGGAAGTCAGGTGTAGCTGAAAAGTATGTTAGGGTGGTGCAGGACTTGTATGAGGATAGTGAGACAGTGGTGAGGTGTGCAGTTGGAGTGACAAATGGTTTCAAGGTGAAGGTAGGGTTACATCAGGGATCAGCTTTGAGCCCCTTCTTGTTTGCAGTGGTGATGGAAAGGTTGACAGATGAGGTCAGGCAGGAGGCTCCATGGACCATGATGTTTGCAGATGACATTGTAATCTGTGGTGAGAGTAGAGAGCAGGTGGAAGAGAATCTGGAGAGGTGGAGGTTTGCACTGGAGAGGAGAGGAATGAAGGTTAGTAGAGACAAGACGGAATACATGTGTGTGAATGAGAGGGAGGCAGGTGGAAAGGTGAAGATGCAAGGAGTAGAGGTTGTAAAGGTGGATGACTTCAAATATCTTGGGTCAACCATCCAGAGCAATGGACAGTGTAGAAAAGAGGTGAAGAAGAGGGTGCAGGCAGGATGGAGTGGGTGGAGACGGGTGTCAGGGCTGATGTGTGACAGAAGGATAGCAGCAAGAGTGAAAGGGAAGGTTTACAAGACAGTAGTGCGTCCTGCTATGATGTATAGTTTGGAGACTGTGGCTCTGTCTAAAAGACAGGAGGCTGAGCTGGAGGTGGCGGGGATGAAGATGCTGAGATTTTCGTTGGGTGTGACAAGGATGGACAAGATTAGAAATGAGCAGATCAGAGGGACAGTGAAGGTGGAGCAGTTTGGAGATAAAGCCAGAGAGGCCAGGTTGAGATGGTTTGGACATGTGTTGAGGAGGAATAGTGGATATATTGGTCAAAGAATGTTGGAGATGGAGCTGCCGGGTAGAAGGAGAAGAGGTAGACCTCAGAGAAGGTTTATGGATGTAGTGAAGGTGGACATGGAGATGGTTGGTGTAAAAGTAGAGGAGGCAGTGGATAGGGCAAGATGGAGGCAGATGATCCGCTGTGGCGATCCTCAAAGGGAGCAGCCGAAAGAAGAAGACTTCCAGAGGCAGTTTGGGACTCTGTAGTGAGAGATGTAACAGAGACCAGGCGTTTTTTATGCACTATGCTCGTCAGGCATAGCACATAAAATAACATCGTATAAGGTTGACTGGGGCAGATTTAGCAGGGCAGAACTTGCACAGCTGTAGTAGTCTGTAATTGTGTCTCTTATTTTCCCTCCAGGTATTCAGACCATAGACTCCACGCAGGCTCTCTTCCTCCCTATTGGAGCCTCCGTCTCTCTCCTCGTCATGTTCTTCTTTTTTGACTCTGTCCAGGTGGTCTTCACCATCTGCACTGCGGGTACGTGCACCACTCTCACACTGACTTCTCCCACACACACCAAATTCACAGGCGTTAATGTGTCATTTGGAAATAACACTATGACATCATTTATGTATCTCTCTCTTTGCTTATCTGCAGTTCTGGCAACCATAGCATTTGCATTCCTACTCTTGCCAATGTGCCAGTATCTTACCAGGCCCTGCTCTCCACAGAACAAGTAAGGCTTGAATGTATATTTATCAGCTGTTTACCCTCAGTAGAAAATATAGTATCAGTGTATAGTATAGTATCACTATATTAAAGACACATTAGGCGATACAACATGTAAACACCCAGTGTTTGTTGCTTTGAGAACAGAAAAAGTAGCTTAATTCTTGAATGGAATCAATGAGCATTTTGCCTTATTAAAGTAAATATAGTTGCTGGACATAAAGTATTATTTGAAAATTCTCAGGAAAGCTATCAAGACTTTGAGTACTTTGAACTGAGTAAGTAGAGCTAGTTTACTCTGTTTATTTATCAAGACGATGTAACAAAACTTTGATGAATGCCTAATGTAATCCTTTTGTTTTATTAAGTAAAATTTTCATTCTTTTGTTCACAATCCAATTAGAACTTTATTTTGTTAAAGATCAGTGGTTCATGTAACCAGGAGCAATCTGATATATTAAATGATAACTGATGGATTTGATCAGTTTGAAACATCAGGTTTGTGCTCAGACTCAGAGAATTAAATTAAATGTACAATTAGGTGGTCACATTTGGTGGTTTTATTAATATTATTTAACAAGATTTTTAACTTTTTATTTTGAGCAATGCAAAAGTCTAGGAAAATAAATAAATTTATAAAATAAAATTATATCTTGATATTGTTCATTGTTCTGAAGAGAAGTTTAACAAACAATATAACATAACAATCCCTGCACTGTATCTAAAACAAAGACAAAATGTGTTGTATTTTAGGTCTTTGCCCCTCTGGTCCAAATTAGCATGCACATTTTGATTTGCCTGTCTGCACATTTTGATTCAACTGTACCTCATAGTTGAGCTGTTTGATCTTAAGTTACAGTATCATATTGCTTACCATAAAGTACCACTATTAAAAACCTTGAACCTTTGTTTATTGTGCAATACTATTGGTTGCTGGCAATGTTGTTTTTTTCCTAAAATTTTAAAATAATTTTTTTTTTTTCTAATTAAACCTTTAGGATGTAAAAAAGTCATTCAGAGTGGTTTGGTGTAAAAGGCTCCTTTCTAGAGGAACTTAAAAGTCTGAATTGCTCACAGTGGTGTTAATAGGAACCAGACACCCACCCACCCAGCTTCCTCACAGAAAGTTTACATTTTGCCTGCTGTCTGAGACATTGCTTATAGTAATCGTGATAGTTCTGAGGAACTTTTGGCCTAAAATGAAGATAATGGCAGAGAGGTGCATGCAGGATGTTAAAAGGCAGAATAGTTTCTCTGTAATGAACCATTTCACATCAAACCACTCTGAATGAATTTATTTGCAATGCAGGGCATGTATTATGCTGTGGAATTTCACTTTAACCGTAGTACACTGTCACACTATGTCTATTTATGTGTTTGTGCAGAATTTCATTTGGATGCTGTGGGCGCTTCACTCTGGCGGAGCTTCTCTCTTTCTCTCTCTCAGTGATGCTCGTCCTCATCTGGGTGCTCACAGGACACTGGCTGCTCATGGACGGTAGGTCATCACAGTAGGATAGTGTTTGTTTGTATTGGAGAAGAAGTGTGCATTTTTGCTGGAGACTTGGAGACCTTTAGTTTTTCCTTTCGTAAAACCAATTCATTCAGGGCTTAATTATTAACATATAGATGAATCAGTTGTGGATTTTTATTTATTTATTTGTTTTAATTTCTTCAGAATAAAACTTCTAAAATGTAGTAATTCAGAGTGGTTTGGTCTGATGCTTCATTCTAGAGAATTGTTTATAGTGGTGGTGATAGGAACCAGGCATCCACCTCTAAAAGCTCCCTCACAGAAAGTTATTAGATGAAATATTTATGAATACACTGCCTGAGTCCTGTTTCACACATACTACCTCTGTGACGTGAGCAACGCGTAACCTCTTGCTTTTCACTTTGATGCTTGTGTTAAGAGGTCAGCACTTTCACGCAGGCTGTAGGAGCAGAGTGGCAGAGCATCTCAGACAGGCGAGGAACTGTAAGGGGAACTATGAATACCAATGAAAATAATACAGAAAACCAAAGAAAATCTTGAAAAAAATCAAATTAATTCATTTGTGACTGTTAAGAAATATAAACATTCTGTGCTGCTTACAGATCTCCTGGTAGGTTTACCAGGCTTGATACCATTGACTTCACAAATGATAATGCTTTGAAAGGCAAACAAGTGCAGTGTGATCTTTTACAGATTTATTTTTTTTCCATTGATTAAAGTGACAGATTTGACTCTCTCAAATTGGGGAAAAAACAGTGTCTGAAGAACTTTTATTACCACCACTCCACAGCATGATATAGATATGAATGGTCAGTGCTTGCTAGCTGTAGCAGTCACACCACCACATTCATGTCGTACAGAGGTTGTATGAAATAGACCTGGGATATTGTTTTTATAATGTTTTAAAGAATGTTTTGGCTCATTTTAACTTATTTTTAACAGAAAGGTACATGCAAGGTTTTATAAAGCAGAATGCTACAGTTAGTTTTTTTTTTGTTTTTGTTTTTTTTTTTTCTTCAGATTGAATGCTGTATTACTTATAAAACCAATATTACCTATATAACCACATAGGATCATGCAGGTTCACTGGTTGTGTTGGGTAACAGATTAAATGTCACAACTACAGGTGTAATGATTATTTGATCAAATTAGTTGGCAACTGATTTAATAGTCAACTAGTTGGCTATCATGTCTCTTTCTCACGCTAACTATGAATGTTTTGACATTACCGCTTACTGGAGAGTTAACAAAAGTGCAAAGTCATCCTCAAGAACAAAAAGTGTGGGAGCTTTTTATGCTTAACTCCATAAAAAGGCTGTCGGTTATGCTATTTGTAAAGCTGACCTTAGCTGGCACAGGAGCACATCCTCCGTGTTGGAGCATCTGAGAAGGAGACATAAAGGGGTAAAAAAACTTGAATTGTAACTGTTTCTCTACACTGAACCATTTCACATCAAACCACTCTGATTCTGTTTACATTTCAGCTACTGAATTATGCAGAAAGTCCAACCTTTCAGTTCTAGTGTGTTTGTCAGTGAATTGGTCTTCATTGACTCTTGTTGAGCCATCTTTTAAACTCTGAAATATGTTGTAAGTTATAATACTGTTGTCTTTTCTGTAGCTCTGGCTATGGGTCTGTGTGTGGCTATGATAGCCTTCGTGCGTCTGCCAAGTCTGAAGGTTTCCTGCCTGCTGCTCTCTGGCCTGCTCATCTACGATGTCTTCTGGGTAAGAATAGACTAACACGCAGCCACCTAATCGCCAGTCAGGCTTGTGAGAAATGAAGGATTTTGTTTTGTGAAGAATGTTTGGTTTTGAAGTTTTCAGTGTGGTTGAGAAAAATTGCTAGATGCTTATGCAACATTCCAGTCAAGCCAGGCAAGAGTATTATCATCTCAAGCAGCCATGTGTCATGATGTTCCCGCCACATTCATCATAATGGTTCTAGATTTCGTTTTCGACATTTGGGGAAATGTCAGGGTTTCGAGGGCCTGATGGCCTGAGAGAAATCCTTCTCTTTCTCTTTCAGTGCTGTCAGCTCGGAGCACAAACGACAGTATGAACGGGCTGAACTCAGCACTTACTTCTGTGAAAACTTGCCTCTGCTTGAAACAGCAAGGCCAGCTGATCTGTCTGCTCTAGAGCTGCATGGAGTGGATAAAATGCAGTGGCAATCCATGACTTTTAGAGCTACACTATATAGACAAAAGTATTGGAACACACCTCTTAATTATTGACTTCAGTTGTTTGTCTTATTGCCACTGGTGTATAAAATCAAGCGTCTAGCCATGTTGTCTGCCTTTATGAACATTTCTGAAAGAATGGATTGTTGCAAAGAGCTCACTGATTTTGAGCCTGGTATTGTAACTACCATTACAACAAGTCATTTCGCAAAATTTATTTTGTCCTAGACAGTCCACGATCAACTGTGAGTGGGGTTACTGAAAAGTGGAAGCGTTTGGGAATAGACATCAACTCAACCACAAAGTATCAGACCGTCACTGTGTGCTGAGGTGCATAGTGCATGAAAGTCGCCAACACTCTGCTGACTCAGTAACTGCAGAATTCAAACCTTCTCTGGTATTACCATCAGCACAAAAACTGCGCCAGCAACTTCATGGCATGGGTTTCAGTTGTTTGATTGTCTCATTGCCACAGGCAGTGGCCAAGCAGCTGCTGCCAAGCACAATGCTAAGCATTGGATCTAGGGGTGTAAAGCGTGCCGCCACTGGACTCTGGAGCGGTAGAAACGTATTCTGTCGACCGACGAGTCACACCCCTCTATCTGACAGTCTAATAGATGGGTCATGCTATTTGCGTAAAGTTTGGTGGAGGTGGGGTTGTTTTTCAAGGATTGGCCTAGGCCCCTTAGTTCCAGTGAAGGGAAATCCTAATATTTCAGCAGACCACGATATTTTGGTCAATTGCATGCTTCTAACTATGTGGGAACAGTTTGGGGAAGATCGTTTTCTGAGCCAGCATGACTGAGCCCCAGTGCACAAAGCAAGGTCCAGTTTGGGTGAGTTTGGTGTGGAAGAATTTCACTTTGCCACACAGAACCCTGACCTCAACCCCATGAAACTAGAGATGGGACCGATCCAATATTGACATAATTTAACGTATCGATATCGGGCGAATGCGGCCGATCCACTTACCGATCCATTTTCCAGTCCGTCGTGTGGAGATTTTTCTCTTTGGAAAAGCCGAACAGCAAAAAGGCTACATGTAGTATTTGTAAGGTGGATGTCCCAAGGGGTGGAACTACTCCAGCATCTTATAACACAACAAATTTACTCAAACACCCGCAGAGGTTTCACATCGCAGAATACGAGGAGTTTGTGCTAGCAAGCAGACAGAAGGATGCCACAACGCAGCAGACTCTCACTGAGGCACTTCAGAAATGTGCTGAACTCCCAGCAGAGAGCCCAAAGGCTAAAGGTATCACAGAGAAGTTGCTCAACTTTATCATACTCGACGACCAACCACTCTCTGTGGTGGAAAATGTCGGATTTCACAGCCTGATGGAGCAATTAGAGCCACCCAGAAAGTACATTTCAGAAACGGCAATACCTGAGATGTCCAAACTAGTATCGAAACCGTTAGCAGCACAATTAGAAGATGTTGAAGCAATGAGCTTTATGACAGATATTTGGACCTCAGATGTGAGTCCAGTGTCTCTCATAAGTCTAACTGTACACTGGGTAAACTCGGAAACATATGCACTGCAGAGTGCAAGCTTCCCAGAAGAGAGTGGAAGCTGTTGTAGCTGCAAAGGCAGGGCCCAATTCCATATTATTGCCTATGAATTGAGAATGGGATGTCATAAAAACTCCTGTTGATATAATGTGTAGGTGTCCTATGCCATACCTACATATGATGTTCAGTACACTAAAAACACATCGGCAAATGCTCGATGTGGGCTAGCTAAAGACTGGTCTGTATTATTTTGATTAAAAGTATATGTTTGTTGGAATCAAAGAGTCCCTTGGTTAGAATTCTCACTGTACACAATAAAACGTGTAATATTTCATTTGTAAAGGCCAGTATTATGAAACTGATTACCAAACTAATTGTACAGCTCTGGACTGGTCTCATCCTCAGTGTTCAGCTGACCAAGACTAAAATCTCCTCCTTTTTCCTCCAGGTCTTCTTCTCAGCCTACATTTTCAACAGTAATGTCATGGTCAAAGTGGCCACACAGCCAGCCGATAACCCGCTCGATGTTCTCTCCCGTAAGCTGCACCTCGGTGCTGGAATGGGCCGGGACGTGCCCCGCCTCTCTCTGCCTGGTAAATTGGTGTTCCCCAGTTCCACAGGCAGTCACTTCTCCATGTTGGGCATCGGGGACATCGTCATGCCCGGCCTGCTGCTCTGCTTTGTGCTCCGCTATGATAACTATAAGAAGCAGGCCAGTGGGGAGGCACCTGGACCGGCTAACATGTCTGGCCGTATGCAGAGAGTTTCTTACTTCCACTGCACCCTCATTGGATATTTTGTGGGTAAGTGAAAAGCTAGTTGCCATCAGATTTGATACTGCAGACATGGCATTGTCAGGGACGGGTTAAGCCATTTTGTGGCTATGAAACATCTGATCTGTAAGATTTTACGTATGCTAAAAAAAATGCTATAAAAATGATGACCGTATACAGGCTTGCCAACTTTATTGAGCTGACTAAAAGGAGATAAATTGTGTATGCACCTTTTGAGGAGCCATTGTTACACTACTTACAGCACTATTTTGAACCACCACTCAGTCAGTAGCATGTAAAACCTTAGGTCTAAAACCAGTCTTAAGGGCCCCCCAGCTGGATCACTTTTTTTTTCATCCCTCCAAGCGCAGCCATGAAACACACAAAAGCATGTACAGGTTTTTTGCGAGTTGGATTAGAGTAAACTATATTCTTTATTCTTACAAGCAGAGTTCCCTTAGTAACCTTCTCCTCCAGCTCCTATGAAGCTAGTTTTAAACTAGGAGTGACGCAGCGCCAAAGCTACCTGATGCTGAAATGACACCCACTTAGAGTATATCTGAGATTGCACTGATATTCAGATACATTAACGTTAAAGTCGCCTAAGGAATAGGATAAACTGAATATTGCCTTACCAAGACCTACACTTGTGGTGTGATGATAGCTGTCTTCCAGCAGCTCATACAGGTCAGCTGAGCTCTTCATTGAAATCAGTTTGCCTATAGAGACCTTTTGACAGACAACTTCACTTGTTAGGTTGTTTGCCAGATTGTGTCCACAGACTTCTCACAGATCTTTAAAAAGTATAATGTTTTAAATTCTAAGTTTTATATCCTAAAATGATGCCAAAGAACATGTTGCTTTGTGACTTTTTATGAGGCATCTGTATGTTAAATCTCTCCCTCCTTCAGGTCTGCTGACTGCAACTGTGGCCTCTCGGATTCACCGTGCGGCTCAGCCAGCTCTGCTCTATCTGGTGCCCTTTACCCTGTTGCCTCTGCTCACAATGGCCTATCTTAAGGTGAGAGTGGGGGTGTGTTTAGATCAGAGTTGTTAATGTCTGTGACCTGTGAAGGTCAACTGACCACATTAAGCACACACGTGAACATAACTGAACTTTTTGGCAAATTGGCTGATGATATCCTACAATAAAATCACATTTGTTATACCTCACATAGAGAACATTGATTTGAGATATTATATTTTATTATATATTATATTATAGATATTGTATTTACTATCCAAAACCACTAGCAAACCTACACGAGTTTCTGTATGGAATTCTATTTGGAAATTATTTAAAATAAATTTGAAGAATGCTAAAAAAACAAAGCACCAAAATAAAAGGTTATTAAGGTAATTTAAGGTTTATATTTAAACATGACAAATAGTGTTTTTACCACCTATAATTCAATACCCCGGTAGTTACCCTGTGTAGTCAGGGTCAAATGCACTCAGATCATGATACCTTTAGTGTCTATGTGAGTCATGAGTCATAAAACATTTCCTGAAGAATCGTCATGGAATTGAATTGATGTGAGGTCAGAGACTAACACCTCAGAATTATCAAGGAGACGTATTCTTAGTACCTTGAATGTTGTCTAGTTTTCTTTGGCTACGTTCACACAGCAGGTAAAAGTGGCCGAAATCCAGTCTTTTTCTTCATAAGTGACACAGATTTTTGCACTGTGAACAGCAAACACATTTGAAATTCTGATTTAAGATGCTTTCACATATGTTACTGAAATTCGATCGATATCCGATATGCAGCAATGCGACTCAGTCTGAACAGCCAGATCGGAATTCATGTGACTTTTACGTCAATTAGACTCGACATTTGTCATCTTTTCGCACTTTTGAGACCTCAAATGTTTGAGCTAAATGTTTCTGTACAAAAAAAATTAGAAGAGACTCCTCCAAAAAAACCCCGTGTTAGCCCTTTTACAGCTAGCTTAAATATATTCTGGGTGATAAGCTCAGCTGTCAGTCAGAGAAGCTTCATGATCATTCCTGTGATGCTGGTGAGGATAAGACAGAACCTCCGGGAGCAACTGGTGTTCGTTGACAGTCATGATTGTTTACCTCTAGTGAACTAGTGAAGTACATGAACCTCATGGACTAGTGAAGTAACATGAAGCATTGTTCTTTTGCACATGTGGATCAGTTTAGGAGTGTGATCTGTTCAGACTGGTGTGACCTGTATGCGACATTTAACCCTTGTGTGGTTCATGTTTTTCTTATTTAGTGGTCTGGTGGACCCATGTATTATTGTTTAAGAGCGTTAAAAAGAACAGCCAAACAGAAATATCGGACTTGGTGAGGGAAAATTAGATTTAGGCCACCTTTACCTGCTGTGTGAACATAGCAATATGGAATCTTTATTATTATTATTTATATATGTATTCATTTGTAACGTTTTCTTTCTCTGTTTTCTTAGGGGGACCTGCGGCGCATGTGGTCCGAGCCCTTTCACGCCAAGTCCAGCAGTTCCCGATTCCTAGAAGTATGATGCCCCCCATCCTGCCTCACTACAGGTCAGCAAACAGGCAGCCTCCTGCTCACCCCACCCCAGAGAAAGAAAGAGAGAGAGAGCATGGAAGAGAGTAGCCACACCTTCTTCTCATCATCTTTTCTGACGTTCAGATAAAGAGCTCATGGACTTCACTGCCAGATGGATTCTACTTTTTCACTTTATTTTCCATTCATTTTCTCTGTCAGATTTTCCATTTACTGTACTCTTGTCTGCTGTTACATCACTCTTCTCTACCTCCTATTTCTTTACTCATTCCGTTTAATTCTGTGTTTCCTCTGTCTCTCCTCTCTCTCTCATGCTCTCTCTTTCTCTCTCATATTTTCCTCCATTTGTCCCTGTTGGACTGAAAGGCCACTTCTTACTGGACGTGTTTATGGGACACAACTGGTGCTCTTTGAGCCCTGGGTGATTTTGTTTTTTCTTTTCTTTTTTTTCTTCCCTTCTCCCCATTTGGCATCATTATGGATCTATGGACTGCAAGAATTATGTTGGTGTGTTCATTTTTTTTCTTGAACCATGGACAAGAATGCTGAGAAATCTCTCAGCTCAGAACAGTGATGACCCCAATAGGGACCAGCACATAAGGCCACAGACGCTCCTTCACTTTTTCTCCCCTTCCTCTTTTTCCTATAATGTCCCTCCATCCACTGCCCCCCTGGGCACCCCCCCATTTAAAAAAAAAAACAAAAAAAAACAAACAAACAAAAAAAAACAGAAGAGAGAAAAAAAAAAAAAACACCCCCTCCCCTTACCAGGATTCCTCCTCTTTGCAGATACATGTATTTTATTTAGAAAGATTTTATTCTTGGCATATACAGAAATGATACGTTATAAAATTTGAGTGTGCTCTTGCCTTTTGGGTGGGCGGCACATAGCTCTATGTATATATGTGTACACATGTATTAGGGTTATCATGTTGGGTGCAAGTGTGCAAGTGTGCGTGAACAGTTTTGAAATGTGTGTGAACGAGTGGTTTCTTTTTTGTGGAAGAATTGTTGGTTTTTTTTTTTTTTCTCCCCTCGCTCTTTGTTTTTAGATGCGATTGTAGTCGAGTGGAATGTTTTCATGTGGCCAGCAGGGGTTGATAGGAATGCAGTTTTCTTTTTTCCCCCCTCTTACTCGGGTTTGTACGAGCTCAAAGCTTTTTTCAGTCGCTCTGAAAGTCAGTCGCACTTTTATTCTGGCCTTTAGTGCACTTTCCCTTCTACAAGGCACAGCTTACTAACAGGAAAGAAATGAATAGTGGCACACTTTCGGAGCCAGCATAGAGACAGGGACTTTGGTCCTGAAGAAAAAGTGTGCGTGAGTCGTGAATGTGCGTGTGTACTTTATTGTATGGCATTACATCTGTTAAATGTTTTTGGACCATTCACAAGGTTTTTATAGATGCTTAAAGCAAATCTCTAACCTAATCTCTATCTGTTGACTATTAAAATAAGATCCAGTGGGCACTTTATGCTGCAGCTGCCCATTTGCAAACAAAATTGAATCAATTTGGAGCACCAACCAGTTAAATTACGAAATTGTCATCAGAATAATATTAATCATATATACACATTTCGCATACAGTTAAGTCGCTCAGTACTGAAAGCCAGTCATTGTACATTGAAAAAGGAAATAATTAGAAATTTTACACCAAGGAAAATATTGCTGTTCCTTCCTGTCAAGCCGTTTTGCTGTGACATCGTCCACTCTGTTATGTCATTAGGTGCTGTTCGGCTCCTGCAGTAAGAGCCTCTCAGAGCAGTGGCATCTTATTTAAGGCCTTATTTTGCAGAGTAATATTAGCAAACTTCAGCCAGTGGAACAGCACAGACACCACATCACGTTAGCTATCGCAGTTAGCAAATTCTGACAAAATCTGACTGTTGAAATTACTTCTGACCAAATACACTCTTGATGCTGGTTTAAAGGTTCTTTAGCAAAGGAAATGGTTCTGTATAGAACCATGAACACTCAAAGAACTCTCTGCATGATTAAAGGATTCTTTGCATCACGAAAATGTTCTTCAGATTGATGCAGAATGTGCTGTAGATGGTTCTGTATAGAACTTATTGAAAAGGGTTCTATATAGCATCCAAAAAGGTTTCTTCCATTGGCAATGGCAGAACCCTTTTGATACTATATTAGGGTTGTACAGTTAGGATTACTAAATAGTGTCAAATCAAATATGAAGTAGTCCCTTACTTCCAAGCGTGTAACAAAAAAAGAACACTTGGTGCTCTATAGAACCCTTTTCAGCCTGCAAGGAGTTCTTTGAGCGTTCATGATTTATAATACAACCTTTTTTATTTATTTATTTTTTTGCTACAGAGCCCTTGAACTATTTTTTTACAAGTGTAGCTGCTTTAGTAAGTTTCACATCCCTCCTTTAAAACAATCTAGTGTACTTTCTTTACGAACTAACCAGCCGTATCAAGTAGTTTGCCTCTCATTAAACATAATGTTTGTTGTGTAGCCTCTCGGCTCCGTCCCTCAGACTGGAGTTTTCTACAACGAAGGGCTTGTTATTTAAAGCCGTGGAGAACGTGACTACTTTTTAGTAGGGTTTACTTTTGCACAGTGCTGTGCCTGCAGTTAATAACTGGACTAAACTACATTTCTGATAAAGACACACACCTGAAACAACTCGTCAACATCTCTTCATAATTTTATCCGTTCTTTTCTAAAGCGGCCTTCGAGCATTAGTCTCAGCTGTACTTTCAGTGATTACTGTGGAGGTCTGTGGTTTTTAAAAGAGTAAAAAGCCACAGTGTCTGTAGTTGTTAGTTTTTCTGGTGTGTCATTATTCTGGAGCAAATTACTTTGTTTCCTTTTTTGTGACATGAACACCAGACCAACTGCTAAAATGGAGGTAGTTTGACCCAGTTAATCCTTAAGTTAATGAAGTGGGAGTTAATCCCTCACTGAAATGAGAAGCTGTGTCATTTTCTCGTCCATTGTTTGGAAGCCAATACCTGTCTCATAACAGTGATGTTAACGTCCACCCAATGGCGTTTCAGTCCGGACTCCTTGGAGTACCTCGACGAAATTACACAGATTTTTCATATAAAATAGACGGTCAAATCACACAGATGACAATAGTGGAACTAATCCAACTCGAGTAGGGCTTCATGAAAACCTGTTGAAATGTTTGTCCACAGTCGTCAATCATTTGCTACAGGTGCGGCAGATAGAGATTAGAAAAATGTTGGAGTTTTCCTTTAAGAGCAGGTTTCTGGACCCCAGTGATGTAAATGTGCTTTGTTTAATTTGTCCATTTTTCTCTCAGTTTACTGTTTTCTTGCCAGTCGTTCTTCCCAGACTGTTGCATCCATAGCTATTAAAAGAGACTGGAAAAAAAAAAAGGTGAGTGTGTGTGAGAGAGAATGCGGTTTGCAGATTTGGTTATCTGAAGTCCTTTTTTATTTTTTATTTTTAACCCTGTTGTTACTGTTCTTTTTTATTCTGTGAGTTGTCTGGCCTTGCATGTGAAGTGTATAGTGTGTTATTCTTCACACTGAGTTTCCGGGGCAACCACAGCAAGCAGCGTGACAACTCTGGAACACCGGTGACGCAGACGCAGGGTCGAAAGAACGAATGGTCGCACAAATGAAACACAAAATAAATAAACAGACAAAGAAAAGCAAACGAGAGGACATGAGGGTCAGAAAGAATCAGGACTGTTCGGCCCCGGCTCTCGCACAAAGGCGCAAGGACCTGAACACAGCCGGAGAAACGCCGCCTCAGCGTTCGGCCTGGCTGTGCTCGTCCGGCTGCAGGACACTAGACAGCCCGGAGCATTACGGACATCGGTTTGCCCACAGTTCCCTCCCATCGTCCCCCGCCAGCCACCCTAACGGACATAACGAGAAAAGAATAAAAAAGAAGTCGAGGATTACTGTAATTTCATTAAAAATAAAATTCTTTTTTATGGCAGATTCTACCTTTTTTGTTTTATCCCCATCTTTGTTTTTTTTTTTTTTTTTTTTTTTTTTTTTTTTTTTTTTACTTAGTGCTGTAGATTTATTTTATACTTTTTTGGGTTTTTTTTTTTTTTCTTCCCCTTCTTTTTTTTCTCTCCCTGTGACCTCCCTGCCAGCAGAGGGCGCTACGGTCCGCGCTCTGTTGGCGTTTTCACAAATGACAGCCAAAAGGATTCTGTATAAACGTCGATTAAAACTAAATTAAGAACTGTGTAGTGAAAACATGGATCCTGACGAGCTGTACCTACAACATTTCATCTCCTTTAACCTCCCCCTCCCTTCAGTCAGGATTCTGCTGTAAATAAACGTGACTCTAACTGTAAACGGACTCTTTACTGCCCCCTCTGTACACACGCGCACACACGTGTTTATATGTTTATATATCCCTCCCGGTTTTTGCATATTTCTCACACCTGAATATTTCAGATAAAACTCATTTTAATACTAGACAAAGATAACTGCACATAAAACGCTGTTTTAAAATGATTTTATTCATTAAAGGTAAAAGGCTGCTCAGCCCGGCTTTATGTGAAACTATAATTGCCCCTCGGCGACTCCGTTAACCCGTTTCGGTTGGGTTTAATCTCACTGTCCTGGCCCAGGCAGGATTACTGCCAGACCTGCTTAATCTGAACGTCGTTTAAATGAGAGCTGTCTGGCGATGTGAAGCAGCTGGATGGTCTCCAGCAGGACTCGATGCCCCGCTGTAAAGGTTCAACTATAGATGTGAGACAAAGCCACTGAGATCTGCCAGTCTGGATAGGGTTACACAGCCACTGCTGAGGCCCTGGGACTCCAGTGAACCACGGTGAGAGCCATTATCCACACATGGAGCCGGTTTTTAGGTCTGGGGGCATGTTCAAAATAGTCTAAATGGTCCGAAACATTTACCTGACAAATGAGCGAAAATAGAAGAAATCAGATGAGGGGCAAATCAGTCTTCACAGCACATCTTTCCTAAGAGCATACCTCTACAAATCAGCTGTATACAACCAGTCCAGGGCTGCGTTAGTCGCATCGTGTGTTTGAGATGAAGCACATCAAGTACCTGGACTGTCCCGGGCTTTGCGTGCTAGAAAAGTGGAGAAGTCAAGCGAGTTGTTTAGTTAGGAGATCGTTGTCTTGTACAAACAAGGGAGGGATCCAGAAATTGCGCAGAGGTACGGTTGGAAACGTGGTTCTCAGGTTCTGGATTAAAGGAACATTGGCTGCACCACCTTAACATGGAGGAAAGAAGGCGTCGCCGGCGCCACCAGGTTTCTGAGGAGGCAGGTAGTTGAAACGCTGGAAAACTGAAGGTATTTATTTCACAAGTGTGACTTTAGATGTTGGGCCTTAGCACGGGCTCCTCAGAACCTTTATTTATTTAGTTATGGTACTGTAGTTTGAACTAAATCAGTAGAATGGTCATTATATAAAGTGACTCCGTGGGAAAGGTGTGTTCTAACAGATAAACAGGTAGACCACTCCTGAACCAGACAGATGGTTTTGTTAGAACTAACTGTTGTACAATAACAGCTAATACTGTGGCAGTTTCAAGAGCTTTACTTCTAAAGCGAGCCGGTGTCGTGGGGTTAATAGACAGAGGTGGAGAGAGGGCTGAAAATCCCCTACTGAAGCAAAAGTACTGTTACTGTAGTGATATATTAAGTAAATTATGTGTAGACAGAGGACTGTTTGTGGCGATAGACAGCACTGTGTTTCTGTTATTCTGGCTGAAGTGTTGAGGCGCCTGTTGATAGTAATACCAGCAGTAACCGTATTTATAATAATCCTATGGAATGAATAGCAATTGTAATCCCAGATGCAGCCACAGGGTGGCAGAGTTGTCCAGGTCAAATCCGATTCATTTGGTTTTGTGGGTTTGTAATGACTTGCCTCTACATGATCGCGAAAATGATTTATAAAAAATGAAAATCTAACAGCTAAGCTTAAAACATTAGCCTTCCTGGCTTTCCTATAGTTTTCTATAAGCTGGTGTAGTTGGAGGTGGTCAGTTATGTCTCTATTATAATCTATATTATAATACCTGCTCTGCACTCTGTTCGTGATTCGTCTCCAATAATAACAAATTATTAGTATTATTAATATAATAGTATTATTAATAATAATAGAAATAATGATCATTATTATTATTAAACACTTTACATACTGCATATTTTAGGTATAGAAATGCAGCTCAGTGTGTTCCACAAAAATGCACAAGTCTTTGAAAATTGCAGTGAATGAATGGAGTATAATCTCTTCTGTTTAAAACTTCATACTGTAAATATAATAAACGCGCAGGGGCGCTTCCAGCCGCCAGAGGGCGCTGCTGCTGCTCGAGCAGAGAACATGGCCGCCTTCTCCGCTGGTTTCCTGATGTGTGCAGTGAAGGCGGCGCGGAGACGCTGAAGGCCTCGACGGGGCCGCGGTTTGTGTCCCACTGCCGTTACATGATGAGAGATGCACGTAAAATGAAGCTAAAAATCAATTAAACCTGGATTTGTTCTTCGCCTGTCCATAACATCTGTATGCTGATTTCAGATGAGCAGCGTTATCGAATATTAATAAATCCCGCTCTGGACTGATTGATGCTTCTTCCTTCTTCTGAACTTCCTAATGGACATCTGTTTGCTGCATGATACTTTTCGATCCCATCAGAAAGCCATCGAACGCATTTGGAGTCAATTACAGGCGGTCGTTAAATCATTAGAGTCGTTAACGTTCAGTGAACGGCCAGAACGTGTTACAGAGCCACCAGGAGCCCCCAGAAACACGGCTCTCTGTTTCTGCAGGGCATCTACAGCGCTCAGCCTCATGAACAGTGTTCTTGCTTGTCTTGTTCTGCTAGAGCTGCACAAAACACGGTATTTATCGTTATCGAGATAAATGACGTCACCGTGTATTAGTTTGTTTTTCTGAGCATTTCACAGATAGAAATGCTTAAACACTGAACTGCTGCCTTTAACTGGATTTAGTGTAACATTCTGTGTGAAATGCTGAAAATCATAGTTTTCATCAATCATAGTTTTTAAAAGGTGGCAATGCTTCCCAGACAGCAAGCATATATTGGTCCACTGGCTGATGAGGTCAACACCCTGCTCACCCTGCCACTGCTGGTCCACCCTCAGACCACTCAGATTACTGTCCTGCAGACAAGCTCTACCTACTTTTTAATCTCAAACATTTTAAATGCACCGACCCTGTTGTTCAGGAAATTAACTTAGACAAATATTACAAACGCACGTGAGAGAAAAAAAATCATATAAATTGATAAAAATTGATTTTATAGAAAATGTTGCTGGCACTGTGTTACATTAAAACTATTTACTAAAGTAATTTACAAAGTATAAAGAAATAAAGGAGAAAAAAGTAAAACAATAAGTGGAATTGTGTCTAATACTCTGCTTAACCACCGGTGGGCTGCCCAGAAAACACTGACTAACACACTAGTGGCCCACCATCTTCTTGTCATCTCCCTCAACATTCAACCGAGTCTGGTACCTGAACACATTTACTCCCAACATCTTGAACACCTGCTGAAGTCATTTTGGAAGTTCTACACAAAGTACATGTGTGTGTGTGTGTGTGTGTGTGTGTGTGTGTGTGTGTGTGTGTATATATATATATATATATATATATATATATATATATATATATATATATATATATATATATATATATATATATATATATATATATAATTGTTTAAATTATTTATTTAAATTTTTTTAATGCCCTCATGCCATTACAATGGGTGCTAGTTATCCACATGTTGTATATTAATTCTGTGTATTTTCTAATTCAGTGCAAACTCAGTGGAGTTACCTTCAACCCTCCTATATACAAAATAAATAGACTTCTATTTCTTTGTGAGACACTTTTTTTTTCTTTTAACGCCTTTAGATATCACAGTTTATTTCAAAAGAAATAAACTGTTTGTGGACCTGAGGTGCTCAGTGAATAATTCTGAGACAACTACTTTTTTGGATTTTGGATCTACTAATGCAGACGGCATTACTGAGGCTCTTTTAAACTCTTTAAGTCGTGGCCTTGACGCCTTTCTGAATGAGTGTTCAGTTGGGTTTTGCTCTGATGGAGCTTCAGTGATATTAGAGAGAAAGAATGAAGACTTTACCAGGCTTAATAGCAGGTTCCCATGTCTGATTGGCTGACTGTTTAAACTGCAGACCAGAGCAGACTGGTAAAAATGCTTTTAATCACTGCGCTGAAATGAATCAAGTTTTTGGACAAAATATTCGGAGTCTACCCCGAGGCCAGAGAAATCTGAGAGAGATGGGCATTCAGATGAAAAAAATGGTCAAGTCCAAGATGTGAGATGGGTGGCCTGATCATATAGAGCAGAGAACACGGTTTGGACGGTTCATGGTTCTCTTTATTCTCATGTGTGCAGAGCTGGTGAAGACGCAAAATGCAATTCAAATGACAGATGTGTGTTTGAGGAACTTCACAAGGTGGCTTCAGAAAGAAGCCGGGTCTCATATTTGATGCTTTGGAGGAGTTCAGAAAGTTTGCAGTCAAGGGACTTGACTAATTATTTATTATTTATTATTATTTATTATTTATTTATTATCTAATGCTGTGAACATAATTAAGAGGCCAATTGATGTTTTATCTGGCCAGACAACACAGCCCTGGACCACCCAACAGGCAGCCTGCTGAAACTGTTGGACACAGAGGCTTACAGTGCAAAATAACTCGATGCAAAAATCAATCAAACCCAGAAATCTGATGAAGTGCTCACACTCGCAGACATCACTTCTTGACCAAATCAGTGTTCTGGTGCCAGAAGCATGGCCGTCACCTTTACCAGTCAGACAGAGATTTCAAAGAGCATCCAGGATTTGCTGCTAATGCTGGGCTGCTGAAACTGCAACTTGCTGTTGGCAGCTCTGACTGTCAGGATTCTCTTTGAACAGTATGATGAGACCACTAACACACTACTACAGGTCAACAAGGTCTCAGTGATGTTCATCTCTTTTGATTGGGCCTCCTTTTGACCAGTGGGTCCAGAAGAAATATGTCAAGAAATGGGTGTTTGAAAGAGATCAGCTGATCAGATCTGTCTAGAAAGAAAAGGAAAAACTCGTCCACCTGAGCTCACAGTACAAATCAATTTGATAGATGTTGAGGGGAGTCAGTTTCCCTGCTGCACCACATCTCCACCTGCCAGGAGGTGTACTCACTAACATTTGTATGATTCAAGAGTACAACTTACCAAAATCTTTATTTTATCTAAACTTTGTTTTTGTCCATAGCTTTCACACCAGCTGACGCTATAATAACAAGGCAGAATAAACTGTGTTAAAACTATATGGGAAAATAATAGAGATGTGACTAGGAGAGATTATGTATATATTAGTAGGACAGTGGTGACCTAGGTGCTGTTGAAATTGGGAGTAAATTGAAGTTTTTGTAGTGCTTGTTTGGATAGAAAATTAGGATGGATCCCTATTAACGAATAGGAGAAATGTAAAGGAAAGACAAGGTTTCTTATAATGAATTTTTAATTGCTGATCTTTTAAAGATGTATAAGGTTTTAAATATTAATTGGACAATAGTCAAATAAGTTAATTCATAGGAATATAAATGATCACATTTATAATGCAGTCACACAGTTTAAAGACTGCAGCAAAGAAAAAAATGATCATTTATTGAACTTACTGTCATGTAAATGAATTCCGGGATACAAAAAGATATAACGTGGTTGGCAGCTCTCCGGTAAGAAACATGGTGAATGGAGCCGTTTTGTAAAAATTACTGAGGGTCCAGTGAGTGTTATGAAGGAAAAAAACTTGATTGAACTCTTGTCACTTGATTGTTGACTGAGAACAAAAGCAAGATGCACTGGTTTCAGAAATACGGTTTAAACATAAATTGTACCAGGAGAAATATTAATAGCCATTTTATGAAAGAATTTTGGGTATTAATTTGATGATAATCTGTCAAATATGGGTGAAATATTTACAAAAATGTTTTTCTTTCTGACCAAGTCATTAATGTGTCATTCAGCTAAAATGAAGGCAAAAAGATGAGAATTAAATATATTACATTGTCAGTGCACATGTTGTGTTTATGGTAATTGAATTTATGTAAAATCCATTTCTGAAAACATATGTGCCTCTTGACCGTTAGGGTGCGACAAAATACCTGAACAATGTTATACATTTTGTAAAAACATGAATGTTTATGATATGTGATGCATTGTAATGACCACTGTTAATGTATATGCAGTGGTCATCATACATTTTGTGTTAAATTCAAGTTCTTGTAAAAAAAACATCAAATCCACAGGTATGTTTAGGGAAACAGGATTTTCCAAAAATGTCTTTCTCAAGATCAACTCTCTGGAGAAATAAAGCAGAACTCAGCAGGGTATCAATGCAATATGTGTGAGTTCTGAGTCTAAACCACCTTTAGGGGTAAAGAATAGCTCAGCTTTTACTGTGAGGTTCTGACAAATAGGGAAAGCAAGAGTTCTTCTAATGCACTGACAGACTGCTTTTCGATCTCTGAGAGACTTTAAAATGAAATCTTGGACTTTTCTAATGCAAATTTAATAAAACTTATAATGAAGCTACCCTTACAGGGTGTTCATGCATGGTTTAAAATGTTTTATCACTTATTAATCAAATAGCTTGAAATTGAATACAAAGTACTCAAAAGTTTGCATAACAAAGACCCCCTGGTCAAATTGGATTTTTTGTTGTTGATTTTTGTAGTAAAAAACACTTAAATATTGCATTTTAGTGCAAAATGTGCTGAGATTAACATATTTAATATTCCATGACCATGTTCATGCCGCTACTTCCTGCGGAGACTAAAGAAGGCTCATCTCCCCCCTCCCATCCTCACAATGTTCTACAGGGGGACTGTGGAGGGCATCCTGAGCAGCTGCATCATCACCTGGTTTGGGACCACAAGACCCTAGCTGAGATCATTGGGGTCTCTCTCCCCATGGACATCTACACCAAATGTTGCATCCGGAAAGCCACTAGCATTGTGGCCGACCCTATCCATCCCTCACACAGTCTTTATTTACTGCTGCTGTCTGGCAGAAGGTACCGGAGCATCCGTGCCACCACTGCCAGGCTCTTCAACAGCTTTATTCTGCAAGCAATTAGGTTTTTAAACTCGCAAGGACTGAACTAACCGCCGACCCACCACATATACATACTCCACACACACACACCTCTTTTGATGCTCTACTTCCACTATCTGAAACATTGCTGCTAACACTGTATTTACACTGTTTACTCAAGTTGTGTAAATACTTGCAGATCACAGCATGTTGAATATCTCTGCACCTTATTCTCACTACCTCATGTCCAGAAATGTGTGCTGTGTCAGTGCTGCACTGTTTACTGTGTCTAATTTCTGTTTAATTTAACTTGTATTATATCATTTCTAGCTTAATTTTTTGTTTGCACACTGTCTGCACGTTTGCAATTTGTACTTTTTTGTTCCGTGTTGCACCTTTTAGTTCCTGGAAGAACGTAATTTCACTTCCGTGTGTACTTGTACATGGATGGAATGTCAATGAAAGCCTCTTGACTAGACTCTTGGCTTTATTTTGTTCTCCAACATGAAAATTCAATTAAATTCAGTAAATAAACAGTAATTTTATACAAAAATGTGCACCAGTGTGTTCTTTGCAGCCTAATTGGTTCTCTGAAACCGTTTTGAGTCTATTTAGCAAGGATTGTTGTAAGAGTCTTATAGTAAACTTTGATATGTTACACTCTTTAAAATTTACTTGGTTTTAAAAAATTAATTGTAAAGGCAGTGGTTTTATATAGAACCATGAACACTTAAATAACCATTTGAATGCATAAATGGTGCTTTGCATGATCAACTGGCTCTTCACTATGATGGAGAAACTGTTGTATATGGTTCTTTAAAGAGACCTTTAAAAAAAGGTTCTATATAGCACTAAAAGGGTTCCACGGTTATGAGTGAAAGAACCCCTTTGCTAAGAGTGTATACCTTAATACAATTCAGGATTTGAGGTGTAGTTAATAATAATACTGAGTATGAGTTTTAAAAATCACCATTCTCAAACCCAGTGATCATTTCATAACTGCAACGCACACAAATCAACATCAGACGAAACATACAGCAAAAGGTGCAGTTAAACAATGTTCTACAGCATTATAGAGATCCTATAGTTTCTTAGTGTTAAAACTGTTTTTGAAAGCTGGACCGTTGAGTTATAAGGAAAAAAATGAAAAAGATATCTCCCACAACTGAGCAACATACTGTTGCTCTAGTGACGTTTTGTCAGAAAGGTGCTGGGTTGCCAGATCTTTGTGATGTATACCACCACCAATCAAATTCTTATATTTATTAAGTAACTTTTTGCTTTTTATACACTGACTTTCGGATTCATGAGGAAGAACCTGTTCATTTGTTATTAACCATATAATTTTACATCTCTGCATGTTTGCACAGTCCAGTGTTGTGGAAAAACAATGGACTTGGCAACCTGGACCAGGGGCTCTGAGGGCAGAATATCAGAGCTGGGGTGGGCTGGGGTTGCTGAGGTCAAACCAGTGTTACAGAGACACTGGCACTGCGGAATTTTTGAGGCCCGGCCCCAGATCACTTATTGGCCAGGGTGTCTGAGCACTTCACAGCTATTGGGTGGACGAGCGCACAGGACTCTACAGAGGCTGGGCTGGGCTGGCCTGGCTGAGGCACTGCTGCAGCTCGTTACACACGGAGGAAAAAAAAGCCTTGAGTGGCAGTACAGTGTTGATTTCATGGGAAGGTGTGGCCTGGATCCCTCAGCAGCAAATATCTTCAGGACATGAAGCAGCACCAAATACCTCATCGCTGTGCAGTGCGTCTGTTAATTTGGTTAAATTCAGTAGTTCCCACTGAACATGATATAATAAAGTATTCAGGATCTACTATGAATTATTCAGTATTTACTGAATAGTTGTATTCTACTACAACTTATGAGATGTTTAAAATCTGCTGCAATTTATTTAGTGTGAACTATGTATTATTCTGTATCTATTACAATTTATTCAGTATCTACATTATAAATTAAGAACTATTATGAATTATTTAGCATCAAAAGTATTGTCTATTTACTGTGAACTGCTTGGTATATACTATGAATTAGTAAATATCTACTATGAAGTATTTAGGAACTACTACAAATGACTACTACTGATCATTCAGAATCTACAGTTAATTATTCAGTAAACACAATGAAATATATGAGGTATTACATATAAACATAGTTAAGTAACTATTATGAATTATTCAGCATAATACATTTTCAGTATCTACTACAAAGTATTCATTATTGACTATAATTTATTCAGTATGTACTGTGTTTTTCAATATATACTACAAATTATTCAGAGTCTCCTGTGAATTATTCAGTATCTACTACAAATTATTCAGTGTCTGATATGAATTATTCAGTATCTACTACAATTTATTCAGCATCTCCTATGACTCAGTATCTACTATGAATTATTCAGTATTTACTACAATTTATTCAGTATCTACTACAATTTATTCAGTATCTACTATATTTAGTGTCAACTGCGAATTGTTCAATATTTATTACAACTTATTCAGTATCTACTAAGATTTATTCAGTATCTACTACAATTTATTTAGTGTCAACTGTGAATTGTTCAATATTTATTGCAATTTATTCAGTATCTCCTATGAATTATTCAGTGTCTGATATGAATTATTCGTTATCAACTACAATTTATTCAGCATCTCCTATGACTTATTTAGTATCTACTATGAATTATTCAGTATTTACTACAATTTATTCAGTATCTACTACAATTTATTCCGTATATAGTATAATTTATTTAGTGTCAACTGTGAATTGTTCAATATTTATTGCAATTTATTCAGTATCTACTATGAACTATTTAGTATCTACTATTAATTATTCAGTATTTAGTAGAATTATTCAGTATCTACTATGAATTATTCAGTAACTGCTACAAATTATTGGGTAACTACTTTGAAATATTATTACTACTAATTATTCAGAATCTACAGTTAATTGTTCAGTAAACACAATGAAATATTGAGTATGTGATATGAGGTGTTCAATATGAACATAGTGAAGTAACTATAATGAATTATTCAGCATCGAAATGAATTATTTAGTATCTACTCTAAATGACTCTGTGTCTGCTATGAAAGTGATGTGTAGACTGTGTAGTTATGAGAGAGGAACTGAAGGAATTTGACTCTGGTGGAAGTGTGAACAGGTGTGGTCTCTACCTGCTGCTGGAATGTTTTTCTCTGGCTCCTCCTCCTCCTCCGGTCTTCTGAGTGTGTTTGAATAAGGCTTTCTCACCCCTGTACAGCGCTGGTTACAGAGCAGGTCTCTCCTCTTGCGGATTGCCCTTTGACCCCACCAACATTCCTTGTGTAGGCTGTGAGGTGATGTGTGGAATTCCTCTGAAGTCTGCTTAATGGGCTGTTCTGTCTCTCCTGAGGAAGAGGTTGGGTTAAAATGTCTCTGAAAACTCTCTGGGATGTTTATTGCTTAACCTATGAACGTCTATATCTGCAGTGTTAATGTCCGTTTGCTCATATGTTCTCTGAGCCTGATCACAAATCTGAAAAAAACTTTCACCAAATCAAACCACATGACTACAAACTGAATTTTTATCTGAGTTTTATATGGTAGGGTTTGGGCACGAACACATTTTTGGAGTAAACTTCGTGTTTCTATCTGTTTGTCTGTCTATCTAAGCTTAATTTCAGTCATTAATTTTAAAAATGAATATTTATAAGCTTGATAGCTTTTCATTTTTTTTATTTATAAGATTTATAGGTGCAGCAATACATACATTTACAGGTTCAAAATGATTTTTTATTCTAAGGTTTGATTTTTGATATTTAACGTGTTAAAATGTATTGAAATAAATGATATTTAAAGTGGATCTCACACTACGCAGATAGTTTTCCTCTGGAAAGCTTTATTTCAAAACCAAGCATTCTCATATTTGTGGAAAATAGTGATCTTACAGAGCA
This sequence comes from Pygocentrus nattereri, assembly GCF_015220715.1. Lineage (NCBI taxonomy): Eukaryota > Metazoa > Chordata > Actinopteri > Characiformes > Serrasalmidae > Pygocentrus > Pygocentrus nattereri. The sequence continues at coordinate 20,233,084 of NC_051228.1, read as the reverse complement.
GCACAGCGGCGTTATAACATCACAGATACAGGTGGGACGAACTTCAGTGTAAGTTGGGTAGTCATGAGTTGAAATGTGGGCCCATGTACAGACCCTCAGGGTGTAAAGGATGAAGATTAAGCCGGTTGTGTCCGGACTGTGAGATGTTTTCAGTCACGTTTGGATTGCGAAACCATTTGCACCCCCGTTGAAGTTGGTGCCACCCACCCGGCTGGAATGTGGGGCATGCGCTGCTCAGTAGCCCCCGATTCAGAAAAAAAGCTGGTGGTGCTGTGTTTAAATCAAAGAAAAACAGAATGGGGTGGGTGGAAAGTGTCAGGGGGGTGGGTGGGGGGTGTCAGAGGGGTTCAGGAGTTTATTTCCCACTAACATCATCATCTATAGCACAAACCGGCAGCACCTGATCCAACAAACCCCACCCCGAATACACACCAGTCCATTAAAGGAGCAGTGCTTTTTGACCTCATCCTCTGATGATCATCTTAATGCTCCATCCTTACAGAAAGGAAATAAAAACTCTTACTGGAGGTTATTGGGACAATCTACAAGTGCTTTTTCACTGTACTTAAGGTATGTTTTAGATATCTGCACTTTACTTGTGTATTTCTGTCACTTAATACTTTTTACTTTTACTCACAATACACACATGGACAAAATTGTTGGTACCCCTCGATTAATGAAAGAAAAACCCACAATAGTAACAAGAATAACTTTAATTTGACAAAAGTAATAATAAATAAAAATTCTATGAAAATGAACAAATGAAAGTCAGATATTGCTTTTCAAACATGCTTCAACAGAATTATTTAAAAAAATAAACTCATGAAACAGGCCTGGACAGAAATGATGGTACCCTTAATTTAATATTTTGTTGCACAACCTTTTGAGGCAATCACTGCAATCAAACGATTCCTGTATCTGTCAGTGAGACTTCTGCACCTCTCAGCAGGTATTTTGGCCCACTCCTCATGAGCAAACTGCTCCAGTTGTCTCAGGTTTGAAGGGTGCCTTTTCCAGACGGCATGTTTCAGCTCCTTCCAAAGATGCTCAATAGGATTTAGGGCAGGGCTCATAGAAGGCCACTTCAGAATAGTCCAGTGTTTTCCTCTTAGCCATTCTTGGGTGTTTTTAGATGTGTGTTTTGGGTCATTATCCTGTTGCAAGACCCATGACCTGCGACTGAGACCAAGCTTTCTGACACTAGGCAGCACATTTCTCTCTAGAATTCCTTGATAGTCTTGAGATTTCATTGTACCCTGCACAGATTCAAGACACCCTGTGCCAGATGCAGCAAAGCAGCCCCAGAACATAACAGAGCCTCCTCCATGTTTCACAGTAGGGACGGTGTTCTTTTCTTGATATTTTTCATTTTCCCGTCTATGAACATAGAGCTGATGTGCCTTGCCAAAAAGTTCCATTTTTGTCTCATCTGTCCATAGGACATTCTCCCAGAAGCTTTGTGGCTCGTCAACATGTAGTTTGGCAAATTCCAGTCTGGCTTTTTTATGTTTTGTTTTCAACAATGGTGTCCTCCTTGGTCGTCTCCCATTAAGTCCACTTTGGCTCAAACATCGACGGATGGTACGATCTGACACTGATGTTCCTTGAGCTTGAAGTTCACCTTTAATCTCTTTAGAAGTTGTTCTTGGCTCTTTTGTTACCATTCGTATTATCCGTCTTTTTGATTTGTCATCAATTTTCCTCCTGTGTCCACGTCCAGGGAGGTTGGCTACAGTCCCATGGATCTTAAATTTCTGTATAATAAATGCAACTGTAGTCACAGGAACATCAAGCTGCTTGGAGATGGTCTTATAACCTTTACCTTTAACATGCTTGTCTATAATTTTCTTTCTAATGTCCTGAGACAACTCTTTCCTTTGCTTCCTCTGGTCCATATTGAGTGTGGTACACACCTTGTCACCAAACAGTACAGTGACTACCTGTAGCCCTGTATATAGGCCCACTGACTGATTACAAGATTGTAGACACCTGTGATGCTAATTAGTGAACACACCTTGATTTAACGTGTCCGTTTGGTCACATTTTTCAGGGGTACCATCATTTCTGTCCAGGCCTGTTTCATGAGTTTATTTTTTTAAATAATTCTGTTGAAGCATGTTTGAAAAGCAATATCTGACTTTCATTTGTTCATTTTCATAGAATTTTTATTTATTATTACTTTTGTCAAATTAAAGTTATTTTTGTTACTATTGTGGGTTTTTCTTTCATTAATCGAGGGGTACCAACAATTTTGTCCACGTGTGTATGTCAAAAGAAAAATCTGTACTTTTTACCCACTATACTTTTAAAATAGGCTTTTAGAGAAAACGTCAGTTTTCAAAATAGCCCGTAAACCCACTAATCATGCACAAGAAAGTTCATCCACTGCTACATTCTGTTCCTGTTTTATGGCCAATATCCAAATTAAAATCTTGTAGCAGTACAGTCCCTCTCATTAAACACCGATTGGAATTACACATGCAAAACATGGAGGTTATGATCAGTACACACCACAACTGGAAAAGAGCTTGAGCCTAAATAAACTCCAAAATGCCATAAATCCAATAAAAGCATCAGTCGTGCTGTAGAGAGATGCTTCAAAAACTTCTCCAAGTAGTAATACAGGCTGTCAGATCAGAGCTAAAGCTAGCAAAGAAGGGAAGCTAAACCTAGGAAAGGGTTAGAAACGAAAGCTAGCAAAGGGGGGAAGCTAAAGCTAGCAGAGGGGGAAAAACAAAATTCCAGGTACTGACAACTCAGAACCATCAGCCTATTGTACAAACCCAGAAATCACATCAAATGACAGAAATACAAAATACAGTGTCGAATTCACATAATCCACTCCAATAAACTCATAGCACAAAAACGCTCAAACTGTGAACGTTACATCTGAGGTGATACGGCTCAGATTTGCTGGCTTTAACTGAGACTGGTACAGTGGATAAATATTAGCTAAAGCTGAAGTCATTTCCTTTCCCGTTCCACCTTAAATGATGAAGCAGTTACATTCAGATGCCTGAATGGGTGCTAGCAGGACTTTTTAAGGTGGATCGGTGGAATTTGAATAAGAAGCACGACTGTGTGAATATGACCGCAATATTGTCCAATTTAGTATTGGCTCAACACAACAGGCAGCTCTACAGAGTTTAGTGCATTTGCTTTAATTCATTAAGTTCATTATCAGCATGGCAGTTTTTGATTTTGAAGCTTTAGATGCATTTAATGACATTTAAAAGTATTTATGTCCCTTTGAATGTCATTTTCTTCCCATCTAAATAAATGTAAAAACTGTTGTCATTGGTTTTCTGTGAATTTGGTACTCTTAGAAAGCTCTTTTACTACAAAAGCTGGCAAGAATATTGTGAAAATGTCAAATCTGATGTTACTTCATTGCATCAAGTCATCACAGGTAAGACATGCATAGACCATAGATATGTTTAATGCCTGACATGGCAGTATGTCCAATAAGGTTTTTAAAAATTGCTTCTATAATTCTATATCTTCACACATCATCTGTCTGATTTTTAACTTTCAGGTAATGTTCAGAGTTGAAGTGTTGGAATATGTAAGGTGATGACTGCACTGCTGCTAGGAATAGCCTATAGCTGGATGTAATGATATTGCAGGATGTTAGCACAGAGCACATTTTTACACTTCTACTTGACTAAAAAATCTGTATCATTCTTAAACCTTTATTTCAGTATTTGTCTTACTAGATTACTGGGACTTGTGTACTTCTCCCACCTGCGGCTGGTGCTCAGCAACAGATCAGTGAGATTTCTGCTTCTCAACAGAAAAACAAATGCTACTTTAAATGTATTTATTTTTATATGTGCAGTCGTGTGCAAAACTTTTTGCACCTCTGAGGAATTTCCACATTTTATTGATATTCTAAGTGAAAACCAATCGATCAATCAATCAACCTTTATTTTAACTCATTTACAATGTAGACAACACAACAATCAGGGATTGTGAACAACAAATGCTAAAAAGTAATGATTATGATAGTGGTAAATGTAAGAAATAAAATCAAGAAACCATTAAAATCACAACAATATGGCCACATTTTGTTTTATTTTTCCTTCTACATTTGCACTTCACCCAAACTTTTGCATATGACTATAGTTAATTATTCATTTGTTTGTTTATTTGTACAGATAGTTAAAATATCACTCAAACCAGTGACTTATGTAGCAATGAAGTAATGACATTTTCAAACAAGACATCACTGAATTTATGGACTTCTAATCCTGTATGTATGTCTGTACGTACTAATCAGTAAAGGTGACTATGTAACAGTTATAGACTTAAAGGGCTCATATCCTTATTTTTCCCTCGAGGTTCACTAACATTTGTGGGGTTTTACGTAATAAAAATAGATCTAATTCATTTTGACATGACAGTTTTCCGGCCTCTCTTTATCCCTCTCAACTAAACAGGGCGTTTTGTTACTGTGTCTTTAAGAAAGATTCTGCTCTGATTGGTTGTCCTGTATTGTGCCTCAAAACAGTTTTCCATGTTATGAGAATTTTACAATATTCTGTTGGGTTTTTTAAGCATAGCCTACATTCCATTTCCTTAAAAATAAAGGTTCTCTAATAATTCTTGAGTTCTGGTCCTATAAACATACTTTAACTAGTACAAAACTCATAAATTACTCCACTAGAAATAAAAGTGCCAGGGAGGGGCTCTTTGTGCAATTCCATATGAGAATCACTTTTGGTTCCCTAAAGAGGCTTTAACTGGACGGTTCTTTAGAAACCATTTTTTGTAAATGAGTATGTATTTTTTAAATTTCCTTTTAAAGTCTAAAGAACCTGATGTAATGTATGTTTAAGCTAAATAGGTAAAGAACCTTTATTTTATATAACCGTTCCTCCAGCTCATAAATCTGTTTCTCAAACTTGTTTTTTTTAGAGAACCAAAAGTGTTTCTTTTATAGCAACACTCAAAGAACCACTTGGGGCACCTTTGATAAAGAGTGCTTCTGGAGGTTCCTTAAGCTTTTAAAATGTTTTTTTACACACATCTCATCCAGAAACATGGTTCTCCGATGAATCGTACATTTAAAAGGATCTTTAAGGATTCAAAAGTGGTTCTTCTTTGGCATTGTTCAAAGAACCATTTGTGGCACCTTTTTAAGAATGCATTTGGAGGTTCCTTAAGCTTTAAAAAGGTTCTTCACATGCATCTCATTCACAAACATGGTTCTCCGACGAACTGTATATTTAAAAAGTTCTTTAAGTACAAATCAAACGTGGTTCTTCTATGGCATCACTCAAAGAATCATTTGAGGCATTTTTTTATTAAGGGTGCTTGTGGAGGTTCCTTAAGCTTTAAAACTCATTAACAACTATGGTTTTCCATGGAACCATACATTTAAAAGGTTCTTTAAGGGATCAAAAGTGGATCTTCAGTGGCATTGCTACTCATTGGTAGCACCTTTATTAAGAGTGCATGTGAAGGTTGTTAAATCCTTTAAAAGGTTCTTCACGCTTGCATCTCATTCACAAACTTCCTTTTATGAAGAATCGTGCAATGATGTAAACGTATCATTATAAATGAATTGAAGCTGAAGCATCTTCCCATTGACTTCCACTATAAGTGTGTTTTGTGGCAACAGGTTTTCGGTTCTGTTCTAAGTTCAGGAGAACGTGGTGAAATTCTGGTCTGTGGAAATGAATCGTGCACCACAGAGGCAGCAGATGGAGGTCAGCGTGGAAAGCGGTGAAGATCCCCTTTAATCTCTTTAGGATGGAGGAATGATGAATGTCCATTGTCCACTGCTGTTCGTCCCTCAAGAGATGAAGGAGAAACGTGAAGAGGTAGAAAGAGTTGCGGTGCGACGGGGGTGGGGAGGAGAGAGGTCAGAGGGCAGAGGAAGAAGGGAGGAACATTTTTGGAGGAAGGGATTTGGTGGGGGTGAAGAGAGAAGGGCAAAAACAGAAAAGGCAAAACCTGCCGACTCAAAGGCCTCTCTCACTCATTCTCTCTCTCTCTCTCTCTCTCTCTCTCACTCTCTCTCTCTCACACTCACTTTCGCTCACACTCTCTCTCTCTCACACACTCTCTCTCTCTCTCACACACTCTCTCCCTCTATCTCTCTCTCTCTCACACACTCTCTCTCTCTCACACACTCTCTCCCTCTATCTCTCTCTCTCTCACACACACTCTCTCTCTCTCACACACTCTCTCCCTCTATCTCTCTCTCTCTCTCACACACTCTCTCCCTCTCTATCTCTCACTAACACTCTCTCACACACACTCTCACTCTCTCTCTCTCTATATATATATATATATATATATATCTCCCTCTCTATCTCTCTCACTAACTCTCTCTCTCACTCTCTCTCTCTCTCTCTATCTCTCACTAACACTCTCTCTCACACACACACTCTCACTCTCTCTCTCTCTCTCTCTCTCTCCCTCTCTGTCTCTCACTAACACTCTCACACACACACACACACACACACTCTCTCACTCTCTCTCTCTCTCTTCCTCTTTATCTCTCTCATTCTTTCTCTCTCTCTCTCTCTCTCTCACACACACACACACTCTCTCTCTCTCACTCTCTCATTCTCTCTTACTCTCTCTACCTTTCACACTCTCTTTCTCGCTCACTCTCCCTCTCTATCTCTCTCTCTCCCTCTCTATTCCACAGTCCATTCAGAAAAATTCACCACCCAAACAAAGCTAGAGGTGAAGATCTTCTCCACTCTGTCGTTTTTTCCCTTTAAATTTATCATCACGATTCAGAAGAAAAACAATGAGAATGTTGTCTTAATATTTTCTAGATAGATGACTAGAGAGGTTCATACACAGAGAGACAGACAGCTTTGTATGCAGAAGTTTGTGCACCCCTGGTCAAATGACATGTTGTGTTGAATATCTAAGTGTGAGTAAGTAAACAAACCCCCCACAGAGAGCACACTTCCACACACTTTATTGCACAACTACTGTTTATTTTATCATATTGGGGAGGGAAACAACATACAGTATGGCCTGTGCAGGTTATTGCCCATTTTATCTTCTAAACTCAGTTAAATAGAAATTTTGCACTAAAATGTGCAGAAAAAATGCCAGTTACTTACTTTCCCTTAGAAAATGAACAAAAATATAAAAGTTCACCAGGAGCCCGGACAAACTTTTTGCAACTATTTTGCAAACTTTAATTGTAATTAAATTTGTAAACTTGTAATTATTATTAATAATATGTATATCTGTTTATTATTATTATTTATGTTCTTAGTTTTTCTGTAGAGCACCAAGAAAGTTCTGTGAATAGCAGAACCTTTTGGTACCACAACAAAGAACCTTCATTTTTGAGTGTGTTGAGTTTAGAGATTCAGCTTTATTATGTATTTCATACTGACTGTGTATTAGATTCTATGACACTGTGTACTGTCAGAAAAAGGGTTCTGTTTAGTACCAAAAAAAGTTTCAAAGGTTCCATTTAACTGTAGTGGAACTGTTTGGAGCCATTTTTAAAAGGTTATTTTAAAGTAAACTCAGGTCATTCAGGGGTTGTTTAGTCAGTGGTTCTATAACAGTGAATGCTCAAAGAACCATTTGATGGTTCTGTTTAGCACAAAAAAGGGTTCCATTATTGTTAAAAGTCAAGGAACCTATTTTGGTACATATTCAGGAGATTTACACCATCTCATATATATAACTATATATATCCCATCTCTACATATAACCATTTTCTTTACTGAAGAACCCTGAGGAACCACCTTGTTAAAGAAGGTTTAACATTCAAATACAAAAAGTGTAAATACAAACTGTTCAGTGACGATTTCAAATTCATTAATTTGCAGTTTAAATGAATTTTATTTAAATAAACCAGTTGATTAAGAAAGTTAAATTAAGAAAATTTGAATAAACATAACAAACTATAATCTCCCTCTCTGTGCTGTTAGTTTAGAGAAGGGATTAAAGAGCCAATTCCCCCTATAAACCTTTTAAAAATGTCTGAATAAACGAAAGGTGATGCTTGATGTTTCGTCTCTATCAGCTGAAATGCTTAACTGGGTTTCATTTAAACAAATAATTATAAACTGATTAAAGAGGGATGTTAACTTCACAATAAAATAATTCATAAAGATTTAGTAGATTATAAAGACACTGTTTAACCTGCAGTGAACTTAATCACTGAAAATGAATGAAATTAGTTTAAAATAATTCATACCTGCTTCTCTTTACAATAACAACAAATTTCACATTTGATCATTTTAGTAAAAATCTTTAATCCCAAACAGAAACGTCTCTGTCATGTTAATCATATACATTTTGATTTGATATACTTTTTGAAATCATATACTTTTTGATGCATGTCAACATAAACTAATAATCACAAACTGAACTTCAAGAATGTTTAAATTAATCATTCATTTCAAAAACCAAAACGCAGCAACTTTTACAAAATCTATGAAACCAATTTGTACCTGTATCCTAATGAAATGTAATCACACGTGTTTTGTTGTTTTCTCCGATTTTCAATCTTTTGTGGGAACTAAAGATTTGGGATCATTTGTGTCATTTTGTTTTCATTTTAGAGCACAAATGAATTCAAATTCAAAAGCACAGAAAACGACAGCTGAAGAGTTCTTACATGATCGATTGTTTCCATGTTTTAAAAACCCCAATTTCACGTTGGGAATCAATAGCATAAATCTAACTCTCTCTGTATCTCTTTATCTGGCCAGATCAGCTTAATCCACCTGCAGGCTTCTTTCCCATTCAGACTAATTACTCAGTGATTATTAGGGCTGTGGTGATAAGATTCGATAAGATTTTTAAATTCTTGGGTTTTACAAACGAAACATTATTTTTAAATATCAATTTTAAAGTACTTCATATTTTTAAAAACATTGAAGACAAAAGTTTTGTTGTTTTGTTGATTTCCTAAGTGAAGTAAGGGGAACAGAGATACATTTAAATATGACATTCTTCTGCCAATTGTATTGCACAATTTCTGTTTATTTGCTGAATTTAACAGATCGGGAAAATAAGACATACAAGATGTGGTGTGCAGAGGTGTGGAAAGGTGTGGAGAGGTATGGAAAGGTGTGCAGAGGTGTGGAAAGGTGTGGAGAGGTATGGAAAGGTGTGCAGAGGTGTGGAAAGGTGTGGAGAGGTGTGGAAAGGTGTGCAGAGGTGTGGAAAGGTGTGGAGAGGTGTGGAAAGGTGTGCAGAGGTGTGGAAAGGTGTGGAGAGGTATGGAAAGGTGTGCAGAGGTGTGGAGAGGTGTGGAAAGGTGTGCAGAGGTGTGGAAAGGTGTGGAGAGGTATGGAAAGGTGTGCAGAGGTGTGGACAAAAATTGTTTACACTCAAGGGTCTCCAAACTTCTGCATACCACTATATGTTCACTTTCAGGCCTTGACACTAAAAGATAAATATATAATAAAGATGATTATTACATAATTATGAACACCAAAATATTCAGTATAATTTTCACTATTATTACATTGTTATTATATTTCACTATTATTATATCATTGTTTTACTGGATGATATTCTCATTTTTTTAAGTGTTGTCAAAAGTTTTTTTTGTTTAAAGAGAGAGAGAGAGAGAGAGAGAGAGAGAGAGAGAGAGAGAGAGTGATAAATAGAGAAATAGGACACTTACAAAGAGAGAAAATGAAAAATTAAAAAAGCAAGAGAAGGAGAAAGAGAGACAGAGAGAGAGAGAGAGAGAGAGAGAGCGAGAGCATCCCTTCTCTTTTTCTCAGTCTATTGAATCCATGCTCTCAACTTTGAGCATTGTTCACCGATTAACTGCACAATCAGATCCCCTCTGACTGAAGAAGAGAGTGAGGGAGCAAGGAATGGAGGGACAGAGGGACACAGGAACGGAGGGACAGAAGGACAGAGGATGGAGAGATGGGGAGCCACGGGCCCTTTCCCACCGGACAATACCATTATTTCAGCTCCCTTGGCCAGGAATGCCAGATTTCACAGCCCACTACCCTCCTCCAGATGTCAATCAGAGCACCATGAGGCCATCAGGCGCCTCCCCACAACCACCCCCTCCCCCTCACTCCTGGCTCGGCCCACCCTGGGACCCCCTGGACCCCCAACTCGAGTGGACGAGACCACACCATATATGTGTTTTTCCTCTGCTGACACTGATTCAATGACCATCAGTGGACACAGTAACACAGTGGATTTATAGATTACGAGAGGCCTGAGACTGAGATTGAGTCTGAGTTGTTAGAGTTTGAGTTGAAGCTTGTGTAAATGGTGTGGATCTAATATTAACCCTGTTTCATACTTAATATGGTTTAATGGGTTAGTTTGTAAACACTTATTACATGTTTTATGATGTGGCATATAATCTTAAATATAAACTTTGAAAAAATATGGTTCTTCAAGGGTTCTTTAGTAAAGATAGTGGTTCTATAAAGAACCATGAACACTCAAAGAACCCCCTTGCATGACCAAAGGAGAATGTGTTGTCTACAGTTCTACATAAACCTTCCTGTATATGGTTCTATATAGCTCCACAAAGGGTTCTGCTGTTGTTACAAGCTTGACATTGTGATATAAGAGCAGCCCTTTTTGGTGCTCTATACAACCCTTTTTAAAAAGATATATAGAACCATCTACAGCACATTCTCCATCATTCATTTCACAATGCAAAGAACAGTTTTGATAATACAAAGAAACATTTTCTTTACTAAAGAACCGTCAAAGAACTTTGTGGAGTTTAATTTTTTTTGTTCTCTTATTGAGGCCAGTAAATGCTGTGGGTCTAATATTATGGTTACGTCTAGTTGTGTAGACTATGTGTAGTTTAAGAGAAATGTTAAGTTTATTTTTGTATATGTGGAGTCTAAACTAAATTTAAGAGCTGTTTCTTTATACTTTTTTTGACATCTGAGATTTTGAATTCTCCTTTGTCAACCGTGTGGAGTGCAGGATTAATAATAAGTTTAGTTGTATGTAGATTTTGTGGTGTCTAATATAAATGATAAATCTTTTAAAATTCATTTTGGGGTGGACCTGCTATGGAACACTTTCTATGATCAACCTTAGTTTACTACATTTACTTAAGCAGGTGAGATAACAACAATCTGAATGCATTAATATAAGAATAACAGAAAGAAGAAAAATAACTGTTTATAAAGCAGCTTTCATATGTAAACAAAGCACGAAATTATGCTCTAACGACGCTGATAAATCATAGCCTACAAACGGGAATGAATGAAACAGTAATTCTGTGAATGAAAAAACAACGTCGTGTGTTTGTTGTTCAATTAAACTTCTCCGCTGCAACGTCACTAGCGAAGCTAAAAAAATCGGACCAATAGCGCCGCACTTTGCGACGACTAGCGCAAGAAGGGACCAATCGGCGCCGCGCATGCAAATGAGGATGTCGCTTCGACGGCACTCTTCTTTTTTTACACCCGTATTCGGACGGACACGGCTTTCTGAGATCTGATTGGGTAGCGATATCGCCTCTCCTGCGCTATGATTGGCCACTTTCGCACGTAGCAATTCGCATGACGTGCTTGCTCGTAAGTATGAACTAACCAGCCAATCGCGGCGCAGGAAGGGGGCGCGTTCTAGAACGGCGGAGCAACTGTGAGGTCTGCGTTCCAGCCAACCAGAGCATAGGGGGGCGGGGCGTGTTCTGAATACGGGTGCGGAGTAAAAAAACAACGTGGTTTGGCTGGATCTGAATGTCAACTAGTCAAAGATGGAGTCGTAACGCTGGAAGAGGGCGGGGAGGCCGTGTTATTCTCTTTTATTTATTTATTTATTTGTTCCTTTACTTGGGGGTTATTTTATTTGCTCTACAGATGCGGGAAAAAACACATTTTTCACACGTTTGAGGGGCTGAAAATTAAGAAACAGGAGGTTTTACACCTCAACTTTTTCTCCTGTTACTCCCCTCCCTCCCACTGTAACCCTCCCATCCTCCCTCTCTCTCTCTCTCTCTCTCTCTCTCTCTCTCTCTCTCTCTCTCACACACACACACACACACTCTCTCTCTCTCTTGCTTTTTTCCCTCTTTCTTCATTTTTTTCCTAACAGGGTTGTCCCTCCCTTTGGCTGTAGGTACCATTCATGAACATTTTAAAGGGGTCCAGGGGCTTATTTGTGGATGATTGGAGGAGAAATGGAAAGGAGAAGTTGGGGTGGATGGATGCATGCATGGATTTTTGAGGGGGGGGGGGGCGGAGAGGAAAGGAGGGGAGGGGGAGCTAAAAGAGAGAGAGAGAGAGAGAGAGAGAGAGAGAAATGGACAGATTTTGACGAAAGGAGAAACCTGTGGTCAAGATGAGCCACATTTCTCATGGCCACAGCCGGACCACGCTTCGACAGGACTGGGTACGGAGACATGCTTTGAAAGCCTTGCTGTGCAGCAGGACTGTCATTGAACTGAACGGCCACTTTAGCTGGAGCTAGCTGAGCTGGTGTGGAGAGCCACACACTCAGGGACTAAACTCAGTGTGTTGACTCATTTGGCTTAACAGGTTTGGGCTTTATCTCCGAACACGTCGCTTTCTTTTACGAGTTTAACGAGGCTGAACTCGGCTTCCTATTCGACAGCTTCTTGTTCGAATTTGCCGTTCCACCTTAAATGGTGCGGTTATTATTATAACGCCTCGGGCGCCAGAATGGAACTGCTGCACCGTTTAAGGTGGAACGGAGAAATTCGAACAAGAAGCTGACTTTAGCTTCGTCTCTCTTTCTCTCCCTCGAAGCAGAGCGTAGCAGCTGAAGCTAAAGGCTGTTCTTGTTGTGCAAATGTTCGCTTTTAAAGCATATTAGTCATGTAGGCTGCTTTAAAGTGTGTGCATTTCGTTTTTTTGTATTTAGATAAAACGCGTGGAATAATGTGTGCATAAAACGGTGGAACCAGTTTGTTAGTTGGTGTCTAGACACAATTATCTACCTTTTCACAACATTAATTAATTTGGTCAATTTCATATTTTTGTTTAATCAGATTTTTCATGCTCAGCACTGCACAAACGCAGAGACTTACAACTCACCCAATCCTACAGGTTGCACAGTGTTTTTGGCTGATTTAAATGAAGCAGTTTTTAGTTTCCCTTTTCATCAGATGTTGACTCTTATTTCATGTCTTTGCTTTGTTTTATGCCATAAAATCCTGTAAAATGAAAAAAAGTTTGAGGCTGTTAAAAATATTGCCGTGTTCCAGCAGCGAATGCAGAAGAGGAACACTGTGTTCAGGCCAGACTGAGGATGTGAAAGTTGTCTTGCAACTTTGGAAAGACTTTTTTTTTTGGTCATTGCTTACAAACTTTGGACTGTAATAATTGAATAATAATTACAATAGTATTAAAAGTAGATTTAAACCACCAGGGTTCATTTCACATTCATGCAAATGTGCATTTGATGCTGAAGCACGAGAAGGATTTGGAAGTGTTTAATGAATTTGTTCTGACTTCTGTCATTTTTCTAACTCTTTGTTAACCCTTTTTGGATTTTACGTGAATGCTTTTTACAACGGCAGATTAGGCCTATTTTATACATTCTGCATTTGTTTTGTTATGTTTCATAAAAAGGTTTTCAGCACTATTAATTCAGCACACATTCATGTCTCTAAATTCCTTCTGAAAGGGCCAGTGATTAAATTCAGCTCAGGAATCCATATGAACCAAGTCGATTGGTTGAGATCTAATAAACTTGACAAGATGGAGGAAAAGGATTGGCTGGAGAAATGGTGTCAGAGCGCTCCGATGTTGACCGTGTTTTTGTCCATTGCCCTTTTTCTGTTGTACTACTGTGAGCATTCAGAAGAGCAGTGCAATATTAAAAGGGCATTGGCTGGAAGATCAGAGACCTCCGCTTCTCACTATTGCCTTAACCCTTCACCTCGCTGCTGATTTGACATGCTAGAACATGTGGAAGGTGGTGGAGGGGGGACACCTGTTAGGCCACGAACTCTGAGATGTTTTGCTTCTCCACTGTTACTGTATGGGCTGGTTCAAAGGTTGCAGTGGCTGAGTTTGTACCTGTTTTTTCTTGAAACCGAAGCTCTGATTGGCAGGATAACATGAGCCAACAGTCCACACTTTGTAGGCTGATTCTTACATTTTACGACGCATCTGTTCTTGAAAGTTTTAGCTGGTGCTTTGCTAATAGAGCAAAAATATAGCTGCCGTTTAGGGGCCTGCAGAACTGTCCTACTGTACCTGAACCTGTATGTACAGATAAACATCTTGCATCAAGCAGTTGTAGGCAGTATAGTGTCTTCATGTGTGTTGCACACAGCTAATATTTACATAGGTATGTACATATTAGCTCTTGAAAATGTTGGTGAAATGGATAGAAATGGGTTCGGGACAGTGACTGCAGTTTTGTCACCACTTTTTGAGAATTCTTTTTGTGGTTCACAACATAATGTAGGCTACAAAAAACACTTTGTACATATTGGCTCTTAAATATTGCTTTTCTTAAAGTGTATTTAAAAAGACAGATTCAGGACAGAAGTTTGAAATTTTTCAGTTTTAGTATCACTTTTGTAAAAGTGGTTCTCGTAATATAGGCTGCAAAAAACATTCTACATTTTGTTTGTACATATAGGCTCCTAAACATTGTTATGGATACATTTACAAAGACAGATTTTAGTGATAATAGTTGCAGTTTTGCAGTTTTAATTCCAGTTTTATAAAATTGTATGTATGCTTCACAATGTAATGTAGCTAATATCTACATATGTAAGTACAAATCAGAAATGTTTTTTCTCTGAGAACAGATGAGGGACGGTAGTTTGAATGTTTTTACTGCAGTAGAGGCGCTTGTAATTGTTCTTGGGGTAGTCATTTATTTTATTTGGTTTAGTTTTCTTGCATTTTAAGATCGAACAGGGCTTGTAGCATGTTAAGGTGAAAAACATGAAACTGGTGCTGTCAGCGAGGGGTGGGCTTGTGCCCTTTTTGGCCAGAGAAGATGGCTGTCCCCGTGTCCACATGCTGATGTGCTGAGGTCAGCTGCTCTGACGATGTTGCACTACTGTAACATCCATTCTAGCAGTGCAATAGTATTGTCATAGCATTTAGCCTCCGCCTGCTTTCATCCAGCAAGGGCCAGGGCCCAAGGACAAATGACTTTGACTTTAAATAGGGTGCTGCTTGGATTGGTTAGTTGGTGGTTCCTTGTCTGTAGTCCTGGCCATTACTGATAGAACTGAATATCAGAGTAGTTTCCATATATATTGTGGTATTGGATGATAATAAAGTTAATGAACCTTTTCTTTCTGAGTGCTGCTGCTCTACAGACTGTTTTGTTTCCGTTTCTGCTTTTAAATGCCAGTGAATCTTATATGCTATTTAAAAATTAAACAAAGCTTTCTTTAAAAAAAACTACTATTTATTTCGTTTATTTCTTTAAAAATCCAGTAAATGGCAGTTAATTCATTTTTTACCTAAAAGTTAAAAATTAACACTGTCGTGTGATTTCACTCTGATATGCTGCCCAGCACTACCTGTGATCGTGTACAATGTAATGCAAAAGTTTGAACACCCCCAGTCAGATTCCATTTTGTTGCTTTTCTAAGTGAAAAGAAATTAAAAATATTTTTACAAGAAACTTGCCTGGCATTTTTCTTCAAATTTGGTTCTATTTATTTGAGTTTAACATAATGGTGGAAAAGACATTAAAACAATGTATAAGATGTGGCCCGTGCAAAGGTTATAGCATGTTTTAATTTTGCACCAATATGTTAAATTCAGCAAATCACCAGCAATTGTGCATTAAAATATGCAAAAATTTGTTTTCTGTAGAGGATGTGTACTTTTCTTTTGCAGTAAAGCAACATGAACGTGTAATTTGACCCACAAACTTTTGCACACAACTGTAAGTTTGCATTGCAAACTTGTTAAAATCAATAAATGTCTTTTAAAGAATGTTTTCCGAATCAGAAATTTTTTGATTTGTCAAGGAAATTCCCCTCAGTGCAGGTTATAACTGTAAAAAATGTGATTATTTTCTGTTCTGTATAAAAGTAATACATAAGATTTTACTTCAGGACGTTTTTAACACAGCTGACCTTCCACCTCAGGGTCTATAAACGTGTTTTGCTTCGCCATGTCGTGTCACCACGGCTGGTGTTTGTAGGTAAGCAGAGAATAGCAGGGGCAAAATAGAGGTGCATGGAGGGGCCTATGTAGGATCCTCTTATGTCGCAGGTCAGCCCTGGGGGGTTTTCAGAGGAATGTGGGGAGGCAAGTCCAGTTGTGTGAAGGGATGGGGGAGGGGGAGGGTCAGGACAGGGGCCCAGGACTGCTAAATGCCTCTCTCTGCATCGCTGACTGCCTGAATCCACTCTTCACTACAATACAAAGCTCTTGAATCGGTGTTCGTCAAAGTGCTAGAGGGCCGTTTAGTTAATGCAGTAACTATAAAAGGTGTTCCAAGTCTGTGCATGCCCTGAACCACATCTGTGGGACTTAAACTTGTTAAGATCCAAACTTTCAGGTGAAGCCTGAGGAGATGCTGATTGAAAAAAACATTTATCCTATTATTGCTAGTGTGAATTCTTCATTATTGCTCTTCTGTTAGATATTATAGCCAAGCCTGCGCTCATTAATTGCTTTTGTTGTTGATGTGAAAGAGTTGCGCAAGCCTACTGAAACCCAATCTGTACATGATTTTTTTTTCTATTCCCCCCTCTATTATAATCTGATTATTTGCAGCATGGAGTGGAATGGGATTTTAGGGCATGGCCATGGAATATGTGTCAGGTTAAATGTTAACCCAGCTTATCTATAGGGCTGAGAGGGAGGGCAGCACCCTCAGCTACTTTGGCAAAGAATGCAGCTTGTTGGGGCGTGTTTGAAATGGCTGCTTGGAAATTGTGGAATGTAAGGAATGGATGATGACGATGATGTGTGTCTGCAAAACTGTTGGGCACGACACTTTACCCTAACATCTTCTCATAGATAAAGAGACCCTAAAAGCTTGAATGATCTCAAATTTGATTTGTTTCTGTGCTCATGGAATGTTAAAATGTACTCAAACTGTAAGGACTGGTTTCCCAGACCCAGATTAAGCTGAAATCTAAACATTTGCAATGGTAATTCATTATTGGTAGTGCTATTTAGTCCCAAATTAGGCTCAATCCTGGACTGGCATGCCTGGGAAAACCTGCCCAAAGAGTACTTCAAATCACACAAAAAAAGGCTTTAAGTGATTTACGTATAATTTTTTGAAGCAACATGATCCACAATGGAGTAATTTCTCTACATAAAATGGTGTAAAACTAGTTTTTTAAAAGAAATCTAGAAACAAGTTTAAAAATCCTGTAAGATTATTGCAGCAATCACCAGGTGGAAAATATCTAATTATATTTTATGATTTTTTTGCAGTGTACAAGCTTTTGCTCAAAGATAGAAGGAACAGCTAATATCAGATGCTAAAGAGTACAAATAGAAATATTTGTGAGTTACATTTTAATTGCTTGCTAAGCGTATGATGGTAAGTTCACAGGTTTAAATGGGAAATTAGCATTTTTAAACTTAAGAAACAAAACACAAGCTGGTGAATTACTGGCCACAGTCTGAGGAAAGTGGTTTATGAGTAGAGCATTTTGTGTAAGCGTTTATAAAGTCATTTTAATGGAAAACTGCTAAATTTCCAAGGCTATTCTAATCAAATCCCATAAAAGTTAACTGAACTAAAGTCTACGGTTTTGTGACTTTTATCCATAATAAAAAATGAATGCTGCAGAAAACCTGAACCTTTGTTTAAGCTTGAGATTAGTCTTATTTTAGCCCGAATTTTAGCTACATAGCCAGTAGCAGGCGTAGCTAGTTTCACAGCTCAGAGCAAAGACATCTTCTGAATGAGGTCCATTATTCTCATGTGCTTCTCCTGGAAGTCCTGTTTGAAATCAGTCTGAGCTGAATATTACTTCCACAAGGAAAGTGTGAGATCTTATCATTTTTCTGTTCTAGATCACAGAACCCTCTCAGCGGTCTGTAGGTACAGAAGGAGAACTTGTGTGCTTCTCTCATTCATCACCAGAACTTCTTACAGTGAAACGCTGAGGGAAATCTCTCCTGGGGAGGTTTAGGATAAGCAGATTCTTCTTTATCTCAATATTGAGATCTGATTTATTTCTTTGAGACAATCGTGAAGATATTTTCTTCTGAGCGAGGCCTTTTCAGTGAGGTCTGGTTTCAGAAAACGTGTTTAAGCGGTGTGTAAATGGAGAAAAGACCCCGAACAGGTAGCAGAGCGAAAAGACAGCGTGTGGGGGAATAACAGCCGGATAAACAGTCTAATAGTAACAGGCTCTTCGACAGCAGGCCTGTAAACCTGGAGCTGGAACAATGACGCATAAAACTGTATCCCAAGCTAAGGTGAGCGTTTTTAAAGTCAGCTGCGTCATTAATCAACAAAGCAGGTTTAGAGTATAAAAATGCTCATATACAGGAAAACGAAAGGCCTACTGAGTCACGAATCTACGAATCTCCTCGCTGTGTGCTGTGCTGGTGCTGTACAGGGGTCGTAAAGACGGAATAAAAGCACAGAAAGGTTGCGCAACTGTTCCTGCCAAGTATATTAATTTTATTTTTTATTTTATCTTCTCTATGGATTTTTGTTTTGGCTCTGTGATGCAGGCTCTGTTGTGGCGAAACTGATGTGGGTGAATCTTGTTTGTAACAGGCCGCTTCCACTCGCAGCAGGGCGGCGCATTAAATGCGGACTGTGGCGACATCTAGCGGCAACAGCGCGTTAATGATTCTCTCGACATCTGCTGCGGAGAAGTGTGATGATAAAGATGGTGCTGAAGTATGTAAGTGTCCGCTGGGAGTCCCTGCCAGCCTGTCTGCTGTGTTTTGGGCGTCCCTGGTCAGATTACACACATTGGTCTTCTAAGAGTGAATAAGTGAACACATTCACAGAGAAAACACGTCTGCACGTTTTAATGCACAACTGCATTATTTGCTGAATTTAACATATTAACCTTTTTTTCCCCACTGATATGTTAACCCAAATAAATACCAACAACAGTTAGCAGAAAAATGTCATGTTTAAGTTTCCTGTAGAAGATGATTTAACCTATTATTACGTAGAAATGGAACAAAAACAATTTTACGTAGGGTGTTCAAAGTTTTCATTAGACTGATCAGATTATCTGTGTAATTCTAGGTGGTTCATGTACTAAGTGAAAATAAGATACATCATTTACAGAGAACACACTAATGTACACAGAGGGGCAGTATTGGCAGATATTATATGTCTTTTTATTTTTCAGTAAATTGAAATATACAATAAAATTCACACACATGCCACATTTAGGTTCCCTGTAATGCCAATGTCATGAAGAATGACAAATGATGTAGAAATAAATGAATAAATAGTCCTCCTTATACTGCTCATAACAAAACATGGCTACCTATGTTTTCTGTGCCTGATGAGGCAAAAGACATCTTTCCTGCCTCATCAAGTAAAGTTCTGTTCGAGTCAGTTGTATTCTGGTCTATAGTGAGATGTATAGTGAGTGTGCGAGACCCCCTAACAAGGACTACATACGTTTGTATTAGTAACTAGGCTAATAGTCCAGTCTAGTCTGGTCCATTCTGTGTAGACTTGAACACTGAATTGCAATAAAATAAATCAAATAATGACATTTTAAGATTTTTATTAGTTATATAAAAGATACAAATCTTCAGAAAAACAATTTCAGTTTTACCAGGAAGACTATAAAGAACAGCTTTAAAAAAGAAAAAGTTAAAAAAAAAGTTAAAGTTTACCTACTTTTAGAAAAGTCCAAACACTGCCTACACCTGACTGGCCTGTATCACCATATAAGGTAAGAAAGAAAAGAATGCAGAAAGCTGAAAGAACCAGTTCTGTGGATTTCAGAGCACTAAATCTGGCCAAGCCCAAGACCAGCCTAATCCTCTTTTCTCACTAATGTATATATATATATATATACACACACACAGACGCAGATAGATATAGAGTTAATCAAATGTAAAATATGACAAATATCTGATAAGCATTACAAATAAAGCAGATATGCACAATATAAACTAATAGCATAAACATTGTAGACAGTTGATGTCTGTTGTTGAAACAGATGAATTTGTGAGTAGCTAAAGGTAAATGATAAAAGTGATAAAATTCAGACTTTTAAAAAAAAATACACTGAATACACAAATGTGACAGGAGGAACTGTTTACACAGCAGTGGCGTACATGGACAGTACAAACACCACACTGACCCTTTTCACATAGAGGTGTACACAAAAGTTTGTGTATCCCTGGTCGAATTCCATGTTTTGTTGATTTTCTTAGTGAAAGTGAGTTAACAGAGTTTACAGAGAACAAGCTTCAATAGGCACTTTTTTTTGCTAAACGCAATTTATTTATATTTATTTTATTTCAATTAGTTTCAAAGATCAACAAACAAGAAATATGCATGGGGTGGTCAAACCTTTATATAAGACTCGATTTGAAAAACAGTCTGGCCAAAATAAAGTGTGCAGAAATTTGATTGAACATTACTGTAATTGATTTTAACTTTCCAAAATGAATGTAGTTGAATCAAGACCTCCAGATCGATGTGTTTTCACGCTCCTAATATGCTCTTCTCAGCCTGGAGCTGAAGAATGCTGTCTTAATAACCTACAGGCATATTCACAAAGAGTGGTGAACAAAGTAGAAAAAAGTAGAAAAGCTTGAGGTGAAATACTCTCCAGAATCCTCTGGGTCTTGTACATCTTCAGAGGAGGTTTATGATTTCTAGGAACTAAAAAGTCTGCATTTTTACTATATCGTCATGCTTGTTGTATTTAAACTATATTTCTGCATAAATAAATGGTTAAGATGTAAACAGAGTCATTCAGATTGGTTTTGTGTGAAATGCTCTGTTGTAGAGAAACTTAAGTCAGAATTGTTCACAGTGGTGGTGATAGGAACCAGACGTCCACCTCTAAAAGCTCCCTCACAGACAGTTATTACATGAAGTGGTTATGTATACACTGCCTGATGTCTGACACATTGTTTTCTGATAGTTTTGAAGTTTTTGGCCTCAAACGTTTTTTATATTTATTCATGCAGGAGGGATACATGCAGGGGCTTGTAAGGCAAAATAGAACTGAAAACAAAATGTATTTTGCGTTTATTGAACATGATCAACATTACATAGAAAACTTATGACACGTGTAGTTTCACTGGTCATTCTGGAAAGTAAATAAAAAGGCTAGATTTGTACTGTAGTCATGAGGAAACTGGTTCTTATCACCGCTACTGACCCAAAACAGACTGCTTAAAGATTATATCTCAACTACTCAATCATGCAGAAATTATGAAAAACTGGCAGAATGTATTTCTTTATTTAAATAACTAATGCAAAACCTGTAATTACAAGGTGAAATGTATGTTAAGGTATGATACAAGTCTCAAATAAAGCATTCAAATACCTGCATTTAACCTAGAACAGCCTAAATGTGTTAAGTATGACCGTTATCTTAGCACTAACATACTATTAGAAACCTTGTAGGGATTCTAGGAGAAATCAGGATTATGGTAGTATGGTAATTTTTTTGGCTAAGATCTGTTATATATGGACTGAACTGAAGAGCCTGGCCCTCAGGCACAGCTCACCACTGAATGTAACTTTAGTATAAGTGTTATTTTCTATTTATATGCGAGTAAAATAACAAAAGTACTTGCCTTATTATTTAGGTATCTAAACTAAATGTACTGTCTGTTATTATGGTTATTAAATTACTCTTTTGAGCAATTTCTGCTAAGCAGACCTGTATAGCTGCAGATGTGAACTGTATTTCTATTTTTTATACACCTCACACTGTGGGTGTAGAATGGGGTGGGCAACATTATGACATTTTATGGCATATCACATGAAACAACACCAGCCAACTACATGTTTCATTACTTAATGAGGTTACTTAGTCCTGTTTATTTAGATTTATTCAATAGATTTAAAAATAATTGTAGTTGTAGATATTTTGTTGTTGTTGTTGTTATTATAATAATAATAATAATAATAATAATAATGAGGAGTGGTAGTAGTAGTATACTATTTTTATATGCACTACAGACTGTATATTGTCTGTTCCAAAAATCTCAGAAAAACTAAACATGATCATATTGATATTTGATATATTTTTTATAAAGTTTTTGCCATATTGACCACATCTACTGTAGAATATTTACTGTAGAAAGAAGAAACTTTCACTAGAGTGATGATTGATAACTAGTAAGTAAAGAAAATAAGTAACTAGTAACTAAATAAAAGTTCAAAAGCAAAAAAAGCACCTAGGACATGACTTACAACACTTAAAGGTAGTTCACCCACTAATGCTGATAATCAATGATAACAACAGTGTTCAGTGAGTCAGTTCAAAGTTTTGACCTTTTTTACATTGATTGTTAGCAGCATTAGCATTTTTGGTGAAGTACCTTCTTTAATACATAGGAAAATGCAGAGGGTAAGAGCTGCTATTGCTTGGGTTCCCTGGCCTGAGCAGTTGATAAAGACAACTGAGAAAAAAAAGAGTTTACATTTACAGAAATACAAAGGAAATCGCTCTCTCTCTCTCTCACTCTCACTTTCCCTATTTTTCTTTTTTTCGCTCTCATGTCTCCATCCTTATGGCTGCGTTGTCCTGCGCGCAATTGTCCTGCCCACAGTTATCACTGTCACACTGACACAGCCTCTGTGGAAAAGACAGAGGAGTTGGATTCACATGAATTAAAGGACAATTTATGAATCAGGAAGAAAGTGGTTCAGTGCTCTACTTTTAAAAGCAGCCCCTCTAGGAACAATTAGCTGCTAAATGATAGTTTGTAAAATTCTAACTGACGCCTCTGGGCTGACTGCATTTGTTTCAAGACCTGCAGTCAGAATAGCGGCTGCAGGAAATGAGTCAGAATTATTACACTATTAAAAATGATGGTTCTTCAAGGGTCCTTTAGGAAAGAAAATGGTTCTATATAGAACCATGAACCCTCATGAACACTTTGCATTATTAAAGGATTCTTTCATCATTAAAGGGTTCATCAGATTAATAGAAATGTGCTGTAGATGGTTCGATATAGAACCTTTTTGAAAAGAGTTCTATATGGGACCAAGAACCCTTTTTTGGTGCTCTATAAAACCCTTTTCAAAAAGGTTCAGTACAGAACTACATAAAACACACTCTCCATCAATCTGACGAACACTTTCATGATGCAAAGAACCCTTTAATCAGGCATTGGGCTCTTTGAGTGTTCATGGTTTTATACAGAACTATTTTCTTTACTAAAGAACCCTTTAAGAGCCATTTTTTAAAGTGTGTATAACACTAATAACAGGGATAAAAATAACAATAATACAAATATTAATACACTGTGTTTTTGTTTTATACTACTGACTCCACAAAAAAAAAACACACACACAACAATTCTAGTGCAGAAGCATCTCATACACTAAAATAATACAGTGTTTAAATGTTATTTTATCTTACACATTTTATTCTTTACAATGTTTTTTTTTTACTGTAGTTTTAACACTAGAGCAGTTTCTCTACCAAAACACCTGCATGAATTAGGATGTGCTCCATGTAAATTCAGTGCTTGTAGACTGGCGCTTGATTTCACGCACCGAAGCAGGTTCATCGTTTGTATTCAAATCTCCACTCTTTTCCACATCTGAGTTTCATGAATCGGACGCAGAATCTTTTGTTTATCGTTAAAGGCACTCAAGTCATAAAGTAGTTTTATTTCTTTTGAAAAATTTTGTTTGCACTGTCAGCTTCTGAAGTAAAGCAACAGCACTGCATAGCAATGTTTAATGGGTTCAGATATCAACAATAACAACTGAGCTTTTTCAAAACAATGATTATGAAGTCGTATTCATATGTACTTGGAAGCGCTGCACTTTCTTAAGAGGTTTATACTTAAACATTCTAAACCACATTACAATGAGACTACCATTATAAAAGGTTTATTAACACCATAAAAAATAAGTAGTTATAATATAAATAAATAGGGAACTGTGAGCTGTTATATTTGAGGTATATGAATGTGATGCTGGTAGGTTTAATGGTAACTGATAAGATCAGCAACCAGCTTTACCACAGCAGATTAATGTGAGTTCACTATTTGGCAAGAAACAAGTCACAGTTACTCTTTTTATGTATGTGCTTATTACTTAACCATTATTAAACCATTCATAAAACATTTTACAAGGGTAGTCTTATTATAAAGTGGTCCCTCCTGTTCTTCAGCTTCACTTGACTCTAGTGACAGCTGCAAGCTGCATGTTGTATCAAACGTGTAACGGGACATAAAACAGCAATTTAATAAGCAACCTAGCTAAGACAGTAATAAGCCACACATCTTACAAACTGGAAATACAGCATTCGCATGAAAATAACAAATACATTTCTGAAATAATTATTATAAATTCTGGAATACTATAATAAGCGAGTGAAAGACTGAACTTTCCCACCTGAAGTGATGTGATTCTGTGGGTGTGATTGGGTGACAGGTTGGAGATGGGCAGCTCCTGGCTGTGTTGAGGGCTTATAGCAGATTCATGAGGCATCTGAAAGAGAAATATTTTATATAATAAGTGGGTTACAATCGATTGCTACAATTGATTTTAATAGTATTCTACCAGCTTTGTTACTGATACACACAAAAGTATTCTAATATGATTCCGTTAATTAAACCTGGTTTAATAATTAGATGTTGGATGTGTTCATCTTTGTCTGTTATTATTATAATTATTATTAACAATAATAATAATAATAAGTTGGCTCGAAAAAGCCAAGTTATTGTTTTTGTTGCTGTTGTTTTTCTGTGCTCAGAAAATAAAATATTTCTCGTCCTTAGTTTTTGAGCTATAACCATGAGCTTCGCAGGGTCATAGGTCCCATACCTAAATGATGTGCTGATGCTTTTCTAAGCAATCTGACGTGCATTTTTCCTAAACGATTGTTCAAAGACAGTATTTTTCCCCTAGTAAATGAATGAGAGAATGTTCAGGATGTTTTAAGTCTATTTGGCACAAGTGATTTCACAGTGCACATCTCTTATACAGACACTTATACACAGTACACACAGATTCACATGCTTACAGCCTAATGCACACCAATAAAATCATAATGGATTTAAGGTGGCATTGTTTTTAAGGTAGCAGTGAATTTAAGGAATTAGTAACTTTAAGGTAGCTGTGAATTTAAAATATCAGTAAATTTAAGGTGGCAGTAGATTTAAGAAAGCACTGTATTTTAGGTGGCAGCAAATTTAAAGTAGAAATTAATTTAAGGTGGCAGTAGATTTAAGGTGGCAGTGTAGTTAATAGCATAGGAACCAGCTAGTAACACCTTAGCAACAACATGGGACAATACAGCAAGCACCTAGCAACACTTTACCAAACAACTTGGATACCATAGCAACCGCACAGCAACATCTAAGCAACATTTTTGTTATGAGTTTTTTTTTCTCGTTTTTGCAAGGTATGATAATGGTGACAACCGATGTGACATCAGCGAATAAAGTGTTCAGATTTCACAGCCAGTTTTGTCTGGACTAGACAGTCCGACAACACATTACGTGACATGAACTTTCTAATGATATGTGATGTTCCATGGGTCATAATTTGCATTATCCACAAGTGTTAGAGAAGGAGCTTCGCCATAGAAGTACTCAGATCTTTGAAGATGAGTTCATTGGTGGAGATCAACACAGTAATGACAGTATATTTCTGTTATTCTTACCAGGACAGAGGGAGCTCTGAAGAGGTAGGTGATGGGATAGTGCAGCAAGTTGAGGCAGGATGCGGCGTACAGGTCAGCATAACGAAGCAGCTGACTGGCAAAGAGAGTTTTTATTGAACCATAACGCAGGAGACTCCCCATCTTTCCATAACACAGATCCATAGTGTACGTCATCTTCTGCAGTTTACACACATAAGCAACACTTTAATGAGGAAGGAAGATGGCAATGTGCAGAGTGAAGATGTAACACAAACTGAACTGATCTGCAGTACATTCAAACTGTGTTAGAAGTATTAGCTTACCTTAATCTTACTGTGGATCAAACCAATATCTGGACCACTAACAATACCACTGTCCAAATGCCTATAATGACAGCACCAACAGAGAGAGTGGTTATTAAGTGGAATTGTTACACTCTGTTGCCACCTGTAGTTAATTTTGTGCATCTGCTATTAAGACAAATGTAGTAGGAATGCAGAAACTGTGAAAACAAATTCATACTCACTTATGCAGCTCAGCCAGGTAAATATCGAGCTGCCTGAGCTCCTCAAACATACCTGCATACAGATGTATGACATTATTATTTATTACAGTCTGATTGTTACGTCTAATTTTAAATGATGCAACACTGCCTACTTTACTAGAAACTGTCCAATTGAAGCTCCAAATATCTTACGGGTCCACTATATTGGTGTACAGTTACAGACTGTAGCCATACCACATTCCTCACTGGTCAATTTCTGACCACAGGACTGTTGTTGACCAGAAATAGTTTGGGAGGTGGGAAAAATATCCAGCCAAGAATGGCGCTGTGATTATAACGTCAACATTTTGAAACTAAAATTTTTTTTAAAAATGTAATGGAAAATGGAAAAAAAAAGTTATAAAAATGCAAACACTGCTAATATTAGTGGCTAGCAAAGCTAGCTGTCAAGCTGTTATGCTAACTTGTCTGAGTCAGCATGCGTTATTGTTGGCCACATTAGCTTAACTGGTGGTCAGAATCTTTAATTAAATCTCCTCACTAAATTTTTCCGTCCACACTTGGAGCTCCTTGGCGAGCTCAGGCACCACCAAAAAGGTTTTCCAGCCCTGGCGCTTTTTGGACTTGAGGATGTCCCCAAATATGTGGTCTCCAACGTAGAGAATTTCTTTCCCCCTCACGTCCAGCAAGTCACAGATGATGTCTGACGAACCTGAGACAGGAGCGTATTAGGATCAACATTAAAGACAAGAAACTTTCTGTTGGAATTGGCTTTTATAGCAGGCTAAAGCATCAGTCTGATGGAAAATGACATACATTTCTCCTCCTGTCCTAAATGTACTCGATGAATGATAAATAAAGTTTTAATTTCAAGAATTTATAATAAAATTTTTTCTTTTTGGAATTTGGAATTGGAGCTTCCTTTTGGAGCTTGGAATGAAGAGTTGGGTCCGACTGCACCTGAAGAAACTTGGAAATCAGCTATGAACATAATCAATAGATCTTTGTCTTGTACATGGCAAACTTATTCAGTTCAAGGTCCTTTGTAGGGTTCACTACTGCAAAGTGAAAGTGGCAAAAATTCAACATGAGACATGAAACATCATTTAGCCAAAGCTGACCGAAACCATTTGTTTTGGATTTGCCCTGTTTTGTCAAGTTTTGGGTTGGCAGTTACAAACTATCACAAATATTTGACCTAGAAATCGTGCCAAGTTTTGAATTAAGTTTATTTGCGTTGATTATCACAGATTCAAAAATTTCAAATAGGATTTAGGAAGTCTTGGCCTTCGCTTCCCTTGTGTCTAGGAAGAGGATATGATCAGGAAATCACTGTACCCACCAAAGACCTCACAGTAGTCCCACCCCCCGCCTTCGCCAAACTAACATTACCCTCTTTCATATATATGTGAATGTTACTGTTTGGCAAAAGTAGGTTGAATCCAAATATCTCTGTGATTTATTACTAAGTGACTATATATTTATGTATGGCTTTAGTTATTGTAGTGATATAAAATGTAGAACCTATACAAGTGTCTGTAGTTCTGTTTTTGCATAGACCCACAAATAAATAATCATGTTAAAAATCAAAAAAATCAAAAAGCTAGCTTACGTAGCTAAAAACAGCAGCACCAGCCATGTTTATACTTGAATTTTGTCCATTTGTTATATACGTGGTAACACAGTCTGGGACAAAGGCTCTTGAGCTGTATCACACAGCTTTATAAACAAAAAAAAACAACAACTGGAATACCAATATTTTATTTATCCAAGCCTAGCATGGCACATCAGCCATTCTGCCGACCTCTCTTAGTTATAGAAAAAAAATGCCTACCTCCAGAGTAGACCGTTCCATGCTGCAGGTCTCCAGTGTAGGTTCCTATCCTCAGCTTCCCTGTGTTCTGGAAGAGGAACGTTTAGTCAATTCAGTGGTTCTACTAGCATTATATCCAGCCCAGTGCAAGAAATGAATGGGCTCCCGCATCAAATATACAGTAAATTTAAAAAAATGGAATGTAATAAGGCTGTTTAATTGTTGAAGTGTATTACTGTTGAATGTTGAAGTGCATTATTCAATTACAGCCGTCCATGAGTCTTTTCCATTTTTAGCACAAAGACCTTTTCAGATGTTTTGTTGTCTTATACTGTAATTCGTCCGCCCACTTAGTTTATATAGAACAAAGCTGTCTTTGCTCTGATTGTACGCTCGCAGATTTGCTCTTAAATATTGCCTCTTCATTGCAATTAAAGACTGATAAGAAGTATGTTAAAGGAGAATCCTACCTCTGGAAACATTCATTCAGAGTGGTTTGGTGTGAAATGCTCTGTTCTAGAGAAACTTACAAAGCAAGAATTGTTCACAGCGGTGATGATAGGAACCAGATGTCCACCTCTAAAAGCTTCCTCACAGAAAGTTACAACATGAAGTGGTCATGAATACACTGCCTGTTGTCTGAGACAAAGTTGTATGGTTTTGAGAAGATTTTGGCCTAAAACATTGTATCGTTAACCTATTTATGATATTAATATATATTATAATAATGATATTTTATTTATATATATATATATATATATATATATATATATATATATATATATATATATATATATATATATATATATATGGTGTAAGACAAAATAGAGAAATGAAAAGTTTTGTTTTCCAGATTTACGACTACTTTACCATCATCTATATTTCAAATAAAAACCCAGAAGATGCATGTAGGTTCACTGGTAATGCTGGATAGTAAACCTCTGGTTCTTATTGCCAATGTAAAAAAAATAGAAATAAATCTAAGTCTATAGTCAACCAATCACACCCCTCTGAATGACTCAGAATGATGCAGACTCATGATGCAGAAACCCGCAAATATATGGGTCCAAAAATAAATACGGCACTTCAGTACACAAACTATGGGTCAGACTAGATTACAGAGAGACATACCGTGTCCACCTGTCTTAACACTGTCCCCTCAGCAAAAAACAGCGGCTTCCGGGTGTCCACTACCACCAGGTCAAAGTAGGAGCGCCATGATTTCCTCGGGTTCTAAGGGAGATAGAGGCAATTCATTGGCTCTTTTTCATAGACAACAAAAAATTAAATAACATGTGGAGACTTCTAATGGTTCTACTGAGGCCTGCAAAAACCCAGTGACCCAATTGGGGGAATGGGGGATAAAATACGAGAAAAATGAAAGATATGAACTCACCTTAGAACCAGATGGAGAATCTAATAAGTATTTCATGATGGCCTGGTTAAGAAAAAAGACAAAACAAGTCAATTTCTCCGGTCACTATACTATAAACCAGATGTGTCAGGCTCTAGTCCTTATGGGCCAAAACACTGCAGACGTCAGCATGCTGCCTCATTAAACACACCTGATTCAGCTAATTAGCAATTAGCCTTCATGAACTGAATTCAGAGTGTTGGATGAGGGTAAACACTGATCTCTGCAGCACTTTGGCCTGGAAAATCCCCAGTTTGACACACCTGCTATAAATATATCCCTGTTAACAAGCATAGAATTCAGGTGGGCAGTGCAGATTCTAAGTTTTCAATAAGGTGTGCAAGTAGAGGAGGAAGTATTTTTGTTATTTTTTGTGATAAAGTTTTGTTTTATGTGTTAAAAATATTTTTACACATTTTGACACATTTTCAACATTGA
Source organism: Pygocentrus nattereri (assembly GCF_015220715.1). NCBI lineage: Eukaryota > Metazoa > Chordata > Actinopteri > Characiformes > Serrasalmidae > Pygocentrus > Pygocentrus nattereri. The sequence goes on along the minus strand of NC_051228.1, from coordinate 20,203,218 downwards.
ATGCTAATGTAATTTCATATATTAAATAAATAAATGACTATGTAATCTGAATGTAGATTTCTTTTAAATCTTAAACTTAATCATGATAAGAAGAATATGCTTCCTGGAGGGACTGTCTACATCACTTGCCTCAGTGTAGTTGTAGTCACTGTTGGTTGCCAGGAACACTTTTGCGACGTTCTTTATCCGGCTTAGCAGCTCAGGAATCCGAGGCTAAGACACAGAGAGAAGAATCTGTCAGACGTTTGCTCATAGTTCAATTGTAATCCAACACAAGCATTTTTCTCAGCTAAAGCTAATAGGACTGGAGAAAATTTGTTTCAAAAAGAAATGTAGAAAATTCTTATGGTCAGACAGACAACCTCAGTAAACATCTACACTCACTGGCCACTTTATTAGAAACCCCTCTCTTGTAGCTCATCTGTGGATTTATAGCTTGTGGTAGCTGTCCTCTAGCTTTTTATCAAAGCTCGGTGTCAGACCACAGAGACACTCTTGGCTGCATATTTTTCTGAGGGTGGTCCACCATTCAAACAATACCTGAACAACAGCAGTCCTGACCAATGATAAGTACAAGTACATGGAAGTACAAGGTAGATGTTTCCAATAAAGTGGCATGTGAGTGGAAGCACAAGGTGGGTGTTTCTAATAAAGCAGCCAGTGAGTGGAAGCACAAGGTGGGTGTTTCTAATAAAGCAGCCAGTGAGTGGAAGCACAAGGTGGGTGTTTCTAATAAAGCAGCCAGTGAGTGGAAGCACAAGGTGGGTGTTCGAATTCATTACTTACATCTCTGATCACATATTTCTCCAGATTCTTCAGCGTTCGCTCCTTTAGGCTGCCCTGTGGGTTTAAAAGTTCATTTGGTACTGCAAGCAAAGCCAAATTCATTTGAAGTCGTTCTATACTTCAGCACATTCTGTTCAAGATACAGGGTCACGGGTTGTGTGACAGGTGTCTTCTCCAATATTCAGCAAAGATTAAAAGGGATATTCCAGTGTTTTTTAAACTGCTTTGCTTTGCAACTGGTCATCAGTAATGCAGTGATTACAGTCTGTTTTTCTATGTTTGCAAAGAACTGAAAACCTTATAAGATACAAAAGCCAATGGGAAGGTATTAAAGTAAGTGCTCACTGACTCCTGTTATAAGTGTATCTTGTGTTAACATGTTTTCTGTTGTTTTCTAAGAACAGTGCTACACATTGAAATTACTGTCTGTGGTAATCAACAGTACACAACCAGGTGGAGATAAGGTTGAAAAAAACTGGACTGTTCCTTTAAATTAGTAGAGTTGTTACAAAATCAGTTTGTATGCTTATATGCCAGCCAGTGCCAGCTCTACCTAATCAGAGACATAAGCATCTGATTATAGGGGCCCCCTAACAATGTCTGGGTTTTTATTGTATCATCAAGTTGTCTTCGACTGTTTGAGTGAGAAGAAAACAAGCACTTTCATTATAATGACATGATTAATCTTAATTTATTTACTCAGACTGTAATTAATCCAAGTTTAAATACTCAGACTGTGATTAATCCAGGTTTATCTACTCAGATTATGGTTAATCCAGGTTTAGATAGTCAGACTGTGATTAATCCACATTAAAAATACTCAAACTGTGATTAATCAGTGTTTAGATACTCAGGCTGTTATTAACCCAGGTTTAAACACTGAATCTGTCATTAATCCAGTTTTTCTTTACTCAGATTGTGATTAATCCAGGTTTAGATACTCTAAGTAAACAAGAAGTACTGAGTGGTGAGACACAGCCTACTAAGAACTTTACTGTGTTAACTTACTGTGTCATGAAGGTAGTTCATGGCATCTCGCACATCCTGAAACATACTTTTGAATGACATGAAAAGGTCTCCATGCTTAAAGCCTTGACTGCAGCTACAAAGAGAGAGAGAGAGAGAGAGAGAGAGAGAGAGATGAAAGTGTAAGTCTTCCACTAATTTACAATGCATCATTTAAAAAACATTGGAAGTGATTATTTTCATTAAGCCTCAATTTATCACTTATGTTACTTTGAAGTCCTTACACTGAATGATTTAAAGGGAAGCTCCACAGATTTCTATATAATTAAATGGTTGAGATGTAAACAGAGTCATCCAGAGTGGTTTGATGTGAAATGGTTCACTGTAGAGAAACTTGCCGACTCATATTTACGTTCGAGTTGGGGTGGTACGAACACAAATACAGGCACTTTAATATCCAAAACCACCAGTGAACCCACACGTGTCTTCTGAGTTTTATATAGAATATTGATGAAAAATCGGGGGGGGTCTATTTTGCCCTGCGTGCACCTCACCACCATGAATGTTATTTTAGGCCAAAACCTTCATATTTATCATAAAACAATGTTTCAGGCATCAGACAGTGTATTCATAACCACTTCATGGAATAACATTCTGTGAGGCAGCTTTTAGGGGTGGACGTCTGTGAACAACTCTCAGCAAGCTTCTCAAGAACAGAACATTTCAAACCAAACCAACACAATTTTGTTTACTTCTTACCAAATCAAGGAATTCTCCTTTAAAAAGCATCTAATGTGTCACCATTTACAACACACAAAACAAATGATGGTGATTATTTGAACAAAGTAAATGAAGGAAAAGTGTCTCTGGTGCTGCTGAAGAATCTTTCACTCACTTCTGGTATCGAGTACTGCTGGTGAAGAAGTCCACAAGGCAAGCGTACAGGTAGGTTTCTACCAAGAAACAGATCAAACAGTGGCTCTTACTCATATAGTGGCATATGAAGAGCACAGATGTGACACTTTTAATGACATATGAATTGCTCTGCATCTGGTTTATGAAACTTTTGGAAAAGGCTTCAGTGTGTGAAATCAAGCCCCAGCCTACCAGCACCTCCTTTGCATATTATTTATATGAAATACGCCATAATTCATACCAGTGTTTCACCAGTAAAACGACAGCATTCAGCTGGTGAGCTAATGGTTGTGCTCATAGGCTGAGTTTGAGGTGGAGCAATGAGTGCAAATCACAAACTTTACACTTTATAGTGTTGAAACTATGACTGCTGGAAAGACTAAACTGGGAAATAAACAAAACGGCTGAACGTTTTTAAGATAAGGTAAAATGACGTGATTATTTTCCTAAAATAACATATTTAAATGCTGTATTACTGTAGTGTATGAGATGCTTCTGCACTAGCTGTGTTCTGTATTGTTTATGTGTGTATGTGCAGAGTCAGTAGTGTAACACAAAAGCACAGTGTGGCTTAAATGGAACATGGAATAGTTGCAGCATGTTGTTTACACCAGTCAATGTAAAATAAGTACATCCACCTTTGTACTTGATTGTTATTTTCTGTTTTTATGCTTATTGTTGGTATCATACAATATACTGATAATAGTTTTGGTGAATTAACAAATCAACATTTTTTCCAGGTTGTTTGTTCAAGTATTACATTCATTTTTACACACAGTTCTACCAGACGTGAGTTTGATCGTACACACTGTATATGCCAAAAACGGAACTGACAAAAAACTAAACGTACATCATTTATACCATTTCAAAACACCAGCTGACTTTCATATTGTATAAACATGTTATGATGAACAGTTAAAAAACACATGGAATAAAATCTCATTACACTACAGGACACATATATTACATTTATAATGTTTGTGTTTTTATGTACTAGAACAGTCATAATTCATTTTTACATGATCGTTTTCCAACCTCTCTTTATCCCTTACAATTAAACAGGCTGTTTTCATTACTGTGCCATTAAGATTGAACTCTGCCTGTGTTCTGATTGCTTGGCCTTTATTGTGCCTTGTCTGGACTGAAACACTCTTTATAACTTAATTAAGTGAATGGGCAGAGCTTAACTGCTATAGGCTGAATGGGTAGATGCATGTGAATGCAACAGTATTTTTTTTTCACTTCAAAATGGCTATAACATACAAAACATTTATGTATTTTTATCATTAGGTGGGTGAAGGGAAGGTGGGTGGGCTGTTGATACCTGAGAGGTTGAAGAGTGTGTTGAGGATGTAGAATCGTTCTGTGTCGTCTCTCTGGATGAATCTGTTGGGATAATACTCCTGGATCTCCCCTCTGCAACATCATGTAATATTCTGATTAAGCCAGGGTTGCAGTTTTGCCAAAATACACAGTTTGTTTATTTCTGAAGTGACAAGAAGTAAACACAACCTCTACAGCAAAGTATGTTTAAAAAAACTGACATTTTTTTCAAACGTTAAAGTACAGTTAGTTTACCTTTTAATATTCTACAAAATAAATAAATAATCTAACCAAAATACACACATACAAAACAAATATCAGTTTAATTTAATAAAAATAATTATATATATATAATATAATATAATATATATATAGTATAAAGCTCCCAATTTTGACAAAGTCATATGCTGCAGTGGGATTTTGTGCATTAAAATGTGGTGAAGTGTGTTCTCTGTAGAGGACACATTGTCACTTATTTTCACTCAAAAAATGAACAAAACATGGAATATGAGGTGGCTAAACTTTGCATATTTGAATTTATGTTATAATATAATTTTATGCACTTCTGAAACGTAAAACTAAGCCTGCGTGGTACGGACTTCCGCAAATTAAGTAGGTGCTAAAAGCCTACAGCGTAAAAATAGCCTGTAGTGTATATGTAAATCAAAAGGGGCCAGACGACTCAAGGCCATCCGCTTTCCATATAACAAACTCGACACCTTCTCATAAACTGACCCCTGCAACACAATGCCTTGCTCTCTAATCCCCCTGCAGCCCGCCGGAGACTGCAGTGCTTCTTGTCTTTGGCCACATCATCCACGTCTGACCCACAGATGATTTAGAGTGCTTTTAAAATAGAGCAGCTGGATGGTTCCCAAACATTTAAGTTCGTTTCAGGCATCCAGTGTGCGCAGTTATGATAAACCAGTTCTAGGCATTACAGCCGCTTACAGCAGTTTGTTCTGAGCGCAATGTGTGAGGTCTGTATATATATACATACAGAGTTATACAGATATATATTTATAGACCTCATACCTGTCTACATGTCTACATGTGCTTTAAAGCGGCAACAAAAATTACTTATGTAAGATGATATGGGACATACAGCACAAGCACACAGACAAGCCCTTGTTTGGTTTCCTATGACATCATCCTCTCCTTCAATCCCACATCTATCATTTGTTTTTCAGCAGAAGAAAGGAGTTTATAAACAGGTTTTGGCCCCACAATGTGGCATAAACCTGACACACACACACACACACGTTTGTCTTGCTATACATATGAGGACGTCAATAGGTTTATATTGATTTTTGTGTTACTGTAGCTAAATAAATTACACCTAAACTTAACCTTAACCTCAGTATCCAAAAGGCAATTTTTCTGCTATTTTAGTTTTCAAATAAAAATAGTAATCATGGGGGAAAACAACATATGCTCAAAATTCACATAGTCCTATCATAGTGAGGACTTCACAAGTATAGCAGTCCAAGAACACAGCCACACACACACCCACACAGAGAGAGATATATATATATATATATATATATATATATATATATATATATATATATATATATATATATATATATATATATATATATATATATATATATATAATATAGGACTATATGAATGCAGAACCACTCCTTTATTGAGTGTGTCTTGCTAATTGCCAATAATTTCCACCTGTTGTCTATTCCATTTGCACAACAGCATGTGAAATTGATTGTCAATCAGTGTTGCTTCCTAAGTGGACAGTTTGATTTCACAGAAGTTTGATTTACTTGGAGTTATATATATATATATATATGCAAAAACTCCAAAAGGGTAACTTTACAGGGAAGGAAAAATAATCTTTACTTGTAATGGAAGTCAAAGGAACCAGACTTATTTCCAAATCATTTTGGGCCATATATTTTGGTCCATTCATATATTTACACATAATGTAAAGACCAACATGTCTTTTCAAATCTTGACAAAATCTGAAAAATGATAAAAATGGAGATACGAGGTTTTGTTCCAACAGCAGCGATATACACATACAGAATGTAGCTGCAGCACACACTCACTCCTCTCTCACCCTGTCAGATAGATGAAGCCGTGTGAGCACACCAGGATGTTTCCGTGTGCGTCCACCTTCAGCAGGTTGCCGTAAGTAGAGTCGTACAACAAACCACTACAAACAGAAACAACACAAACTCAGTACTCAACAAAGACACTGTTTAAAGGGCCCATGTTCTTCATTTGTCCAGAAGTACCAGGAGCACTTACCATTTGTGAATCTCTCTTTATCCTGTATAATTTAACAGGCTGCTTTTGGTACTGTGCGTTTAAGACTGATATATGCAAATGAGCTGTGTTCTGATTGGCTGCCCTGTGTTGTGCCGCATTATCTTACATTTTCAGGGTTCAGGGTTTGTCCTTTGGAAGATTGTACTGATCTGTTTGCTTCCTGACTGACAGCAACAGCACAACGTTTATTTTCTCACATCTTTCTCTGCATTAACTCTGCAATTAGCATCACTTCAACTGCTTTAGGCTGAATGAGCGATTGTGTGTAAACGTGTTCATGTTTGTGACAAGACAATCACAGTGAATTGAAAATGTTTTTCCAGTTTATTGTTTATATATGGACTGGGTAAAAAACATTTTGAAACTTTAATCATGTTTACACTGTAACCTTGTAAAGAAAAATAAATAAAGGTGTTCATGCACTGCTGCGAGTTACCCAGTAAATTCTGAAATAATAATTGAAGTCAGAGGTGTCAGGTCAAGTTTTTTACACTACGTTACACATCTTTATATTATAGCGTCACACATACTGGCTGAAAAAGAAGGTCTGACTCGAAGTCCCAAATGCAAAATCAAAATTATACTGATGAAGATGTGATCAAGAAGCATCCCTCACCAAGTTGTGACTGAGTTCACAGCAGATTCATCTGCTCGGGCACAGGATCTGAAGTATGATCCATATGATCCATAGATAAAAATAAAATAATCCTCCTTTGCAGTAAAATAAAGCTCTGCTGATCATTCTAACACAGATTTAACAAGAAATAGTTAACTGCTAATTCAACCTTTAACCCTGAAGGTTGGCACTCAGACTGCTGGTCACCATAGCAACGCAGACTCACCTAGCTAGTAGCTAACAAAACGAGAAAGTTTTAAGACAAACATTGATAATTTGGAGATGAATGGACTTTGCATTTGCATTTATAATCACTCCAGCTGGTTTCCTGCTACGTTTAATCGGCAACAAGAAACTGTCAAACGTAAAATGTCTCAAAGCTTCTCTTTCTCCAGTTTCTTGTTAGAATTTTCCGGTTCTACCTTAAACGGTGTCTGAGGCGCCAGGATGTAACTGTTACACCATTTAAGGTGGAACAGGAAAATTCGAACAAGACGATGTGAGAAAAGTGGCTGAGCTAAAGCTTAAGGCAGAGCAAAGTAAGTCTGTGTTTTCATTAATATTATATTTTTAGTCTGTACTAGGACATTAACACATATTGAGACATATTTACAGCCAAGATCGTAAAATGGACAAAGTGTTGTGGCTCCCAAGGTGGTTTGATTTTTTGCTCAAAGGACAAAATGGTCCTTCTTAACATTTGGGTTGCGACCCCTGCACTACAGGATCTGTCGGTAAACTCAGAGCTCACCCTGTCTCTGTTATGACTCACTGGAGTTGTGATGATGGATGGTAAAAAGTTGAGGAAATATCCCCCCTCAGGACAGCTAATCTATTTTTGAATGACATTTATATTCACCCCCCCTGTGGATGGAGCTTGCATCTGAATGCTGAATTTTTAGCTTGACCTTTGTCAACCTTTTGCTGTTTACGACAACTCTGGTAGGACAGTTGATGATTAATTTGCAGTTACTGAGCTGTTCACAGAGGTGTTCCTACAGGTAAAAGGAGAGAGCTGATAGGAGTTTCTGAGGTTCAGAAATTTAGGATGTGATATTAAGCTGGTGACAGTAATATCTGTCATTAATCTCATCACTCAGTCGCACCCATATGGTTTCCTGTAAACACTGCACTGATCGACAGCTTCCAACAGCCAAGCCCAACACCAACAGCAGCTGAGTATACAGGGCCAGAGAGCTGAATGTAACCTAACACAGATCCTAAACACATAATGTTAAGAACTTGTCACAGAATAAAAATATGTGAATAACTCAATTTTGACAAATGTCAAAATATAATTCAGCAACAATATAATATACACTACCACACTTTAAAATTAAACAGGATCTTTGTGCCTTTAAGACGGATATACATCAGTAAGCACTGTTCTGATTGGCTGCCCTTATTTGTGCCTCATTCAAACGGCAGTGTGGGCTGAAATGCAGAACAAATTCTATGATTCTATGTATCTAACTAAACTAAAGCTGTACCAGGTAAGTTTTGTGGTGGAAATGTGTACACACTTGCACATGGAAGAACATTCTGTAGAGTGGGTTGTGCTTTGCTGCCTTCCCCGAGGGGATGAATCTGATGATTGAAAAAAATTCTAATAAAACTTGGTGAAAGACGCGTCTTTGGATGGGATACTATTGTCATCATATCTTCATCTACCTACACATTGAACTGGACCTTCTTTTTGTGAGTCTGTGTATGTGACTTTAATACATAAAGATGTACAACGTGGTGTGAAAAACTTCCAACCCGACACCACTGACTTTTAAATGATGATTTCAGGCCTTATAGGTGACTCACAGCAGCTTTACCAAAGAGGTTATTCAAATAAACTTATTGCCTCACTTCACATCTCCAGAGGTGTCTGTTTATTGTTCTCACCGTGTAGGGAAGTTGGGGTCATATGAGTAGCGGAGCAGCTCGTGTGGATATCCAATGGACACCAGCCTGTCCCGCAGCATTTCAAAGCCCAGCCCCTCATATTCAGGAGATTTGTAAACTGCAGAAGGGAAACAGTGTTGATCACATTAGTCATAAGATCACATCTAAAAGGAGGCTGATATGGTCTAAATTAACTTACCTAATTAGGTATAAAGAGGGAAAATGTAGCAGAACCTGATCTGATTGGTTTAATCAAGGGGTTGACACACAGCAGAATTAGAGTTTTGGGTAAAAAATAAATGAATCATCCAGTAAAGCTCTCCTGATCGTTCTAACACTGTTTTAACAATAAAAGGTCTTGAATGCTGGAATTAATGCATAACTGCTAATTTACCCTTTAACCCTGAAGACTGGCATGTAGACTGCTGGTCACCACAGCAACACAGACAACAGTCTTGCCTGAAGCTGAAGTAAAATTCTTATTCACCAGCTTCTTGTTTGAATTTTCTCAGTCCACCTTAAGGGGTGCCTGAGGCACCATAATGTAATTGCCGCATCAATTACAGTGTAATGGGGAAATTCAAACAAGAAGCTGACTTCAGCCAACATTTTACAAGAAACCGTTCTACTTTTAAATAAAACTTTCCCATCAGAGATGCAACAAAAGCAGCTACAGCTGAGCTAAAGTTTAAAGCAGAGTAAGTCTGCGTTTTCGTGTATATTTTTAGCCTATACTAGTACATCAGCACATAGTGAGACATATTTACTGTCAATGGACACTGTGACCAACAGAGTGAATTTAATTATAAATTAGGTGATTTACTCATTTTTGAGCCATATGATATAAATAATTTCTTCAGATTTGTGCTCAATCTAAGAGAACATTTTGCACCAAAGGAGATATGAAATGTCAGTTATAGAGTGAGCTTCAATAAAATACATTTGCTTGCCAGCAAGCTAAGCATTCAAATTTATATCCAAGCATCCAAGTGAATCATGGAATTACATCTATGTATCTACTTATCTAGCTAGTACATTCCTAGCTAGCTAACTAGCTATCAGCTGTCCACAGTGCACTCACTAGCAAGTGTGTAGTCCATGTCGAAGCCATAACACTTGATGTTCTCCAGAGTCACGGATTTGTTGACAAACACCCTGAAAGCAAAGCAGAGAAAAGAGAGACTGACTTCAAGATCCACTTTTCAAAATCACAGTGGTGACATGTCAACAGTCCAGAAACGCCACCGACTTCTCTGGGCTTGAACTCATCTAAAGTGGACTGATGCACAGAATAAATCTGTATTGTGGTCTAAAGAAAAGGTCCGTCTAGATCGTTACCAGCATAAAGTTCAAAAGTCAGCATCTGTCATGGTATTGGGGATATTAGTGGGTAACCTGCACATCTGAGCAGACACCATTACCTAGACATTTCAGAACACATATCACCACCATTGTGTAATTTCTTTACATTTTTTCATAATTTGAACACTCCAGTTACTATTAAGCTCAAAACATGACAATAAAGGCCCTGTATGTCTGCACTGCTGACAATCTGTATAACGGAATAACTGTGAAAAATTCTGCTTTTAAATCTACATTTTACATTTTAGGCATTTGGCAGACGCTTTTATCCACTACACTATACCAACCCACAAATCTGAGTCAGTTTGTGTCCAAATGATTGTTAAGTACTGTTAAAAGAGCAGTTATGTAGCACAGTGGCTAAGATGCTCAGTCCCAACATTTTTAGTTCACATGTGGTTCATAAGGTAGAGCATAAAATATTTTATTTTTGTATTATACAGGGTGTCCCAAAAAATTGGCATAATTTGAGATGTGAATATCTGAGTAACTACATGTCCTAGGCAAATGAAATGAAATAGGCTTTATCTCCTGCCAAAATAACAGTCTCCAGCAAAGTAGTGATTCTCTGCTTAAGTTCCTCTAGGCATGTTGGGAGAGGGGGGATGTAGACCAGTCCTTTCATATAGCCCCATGGAAAAAAATCACAAAGTGTCAAGTCAGGTGAACATGGTGGCAATTTCAACATTAAAAATTAAACTTGGTTAGTTTTTACACAATTTGTTAAAATTTTAGATAATTTGAGGGAGAATTGACCATGTTATTAGACTATGAAACTATGTCAATTTTTTTGGGTCACTGTATATTATATATTTTTTGTCATATGTAATTTTTGGGGGAGGTGTGTGTGTGGCAGGAGTATTTTTTTTTTCCAGGATACTGTCATTTGTGGTCAGCTGAAGCTGAATGGAGGAGAAATAATAGCTGATAAAACAGATTCCATGCATTCTTCACACTCTCTCTCTCTCTCTCAGAGTTATTTTAAAGCCTCTCCTGGTTCTCCTCAGTTTGTTGAATCTATCAGTGTCCTGCAGTATGTGAAACTCTTATCAGCTTGCTCACACACTCTGACGTCAGCACGGCTCGGGCTCAGCGAGTGGTTTCGTCATCTGGGAGGAGTTCACACACTAGCCCACTTCACTCTTGGCAATGACATTTTTATTCACCTACTATCAAAACACACGACCAGCAGCACGACAACAAATCACGAAACTACACTGAGACAACGGACGTGTTAAAGGTCACAGAAGTCAGTCTTGGGGGGTATAAATGTAGAACCTCCGAACAGCCTGATTCAGTTATGATTCTTTAGGAAATTATTCACCCTTAATAAAAGATCTATAGTAATACTATAACACAATACATTGTTGCATATATATACTGTTTTCACCTCTGTGTAAATACTGTACACTCACTGCCAAAAATTGCAAGACTTTAAAATGTCTTTAGAGAAAGATTCTTAAAGGAACCATAAGTGGGTCTTTCAGGGCACTGCTCCAGAAAACCTTTCTTTGCCTACTTATTTTGAACAGTGTAGTCTCATAGTAAGACAGTCACATGTAAAAGTTTGTGCACCCCCGTTTTCTTGATTTTCTCAGTGTAAATAAGTTAACATCTCCTCTGCTGAGAAGACACCTCTGCAAACTTGAATGCACAGTTACTGTTTATTTACTGCATGTAACATATTGGGGAAAAAATAAAACATAAAATGCAAAGGTTATAGCAGATTTTGTTTTATTTTGTGCACTAAAGCTTACGGTAAAATACCATATTTAAGTGTGTTCTCTGTAAAGGATGAATTAAGTTATTTTCTTTTAGAAAATCAACAGAACACGTCATCAGATTGGGGGGGGGTTCAAATTTTTACATACGACTTTTTTATATGTTGAAAAGGACCTGCATCATGATATCTTACAATTCAGTTAATGATTATATTAACTACAAATGTAAATGCATTAGAAATTGGAAAATATTGTGGTGCAAAAATGAGAATATATTTGAATGAATATAAATTGTTATTAATTCTAAGACTCCAGAATCGTTACCTTCAGATTAATGCATTTTTACCCGCCTGCTAAGAAAAGCCCAGTAATAAAGTCAACCACTTACAGTCAGAACAAAGAGCAGTAAACTACACTCTCAAAACATGATGGCACATTATGTTCTTTAGTAAAGAAAATGGTTCTAGATGGAACCATAAGCACTCAAACAACCCTTTGCATGATTAAAGGGTTCTTTGCATCATGAAAGGGTTCTTGAGACTGATGGAGAATGTATTATTGTTCTATACAGAACCTTTTTGACCTTTTCTGTTGTTATGATATCAAACTTGTTACAATGAAAGAACCCTTTTCAAAAAGATTCTATATAGAACCATCTATAACACATTCTCCATCAATCTGAAGAAGCATGCCATGCAAAGAACCCTTTGAGCATGCAAATGGTTCCCTGAGTGTTTATGGTTATAATGGTTATATTGTAAACTGTAGAAAAAAACATACCTGTAACTTTTCTTTTTTTTTTTAATGAAATACATCCTTCATCAACTTTCTGAAATTTACACAAAGTTTTGAGCAAGTGATTAGAAATTATTTTAACTTTTCATTTTAAGCTGTTGAGCTCCATTTACCCCCATTCATTGAGGACTCACTTGTGGATGCCCTTTGATGTTTTGCAGTGATGTTTTTGATATAATGGGCGAAACAAGAAGAGGCCAGGCTCTTCATAAACCAGCTCTGGTAATGTAACTTTCCTCACTAATATACTTGAGTCAACGTATCCTTTGAAAACAATAAAAGCACAAATCTATCAAAAATGACTGCAGTTAATGGAGCTGAGCCAATGGAACTATTTACAACCTATAACTGAACAGAAACACAAGCCACAAAACCACAAAACCATTCCAAGTGTCTATGGATCGAAGGTTCACTGCGAAATGACCATGGTCATTTGCATTGAATTGACCCCTACATGAACACTCAATAGCGCTCATTACTGCAAATGTAGCTTATATGCAAATGATGCACTGACACAAAGCTCATCAAGGTCATGTCAATGAAAGCTTGATATCCTTCTCAGCTCTGCGTGCTGCGTCCAGTCTCTCTCTAACAGCATCTAAAGTTGCAGTTAATATTTTACCAGGCAGCTCCTGTGTCTCCAGCAGGGCGACCCCCCCACTCCCTTCAGCTATGTAATACTTTGCTTAACAAATGCACAGATCAGCCTGCAGCTACAACTCAGGTCCAGATCCCACAGTTTATCAAAAGAATGCAAACTGATTCTCCTACACATCCTTTCATACATCTCTATAATTGAACACTAGCACACACAGCGTTTAGTAATCTAATAAATGACTGAAGTCTTCTTTAGCATCCCTGTTTCTTGTTTTTCTCAGATTTCTGACTTGGTTTCATGTTGCTTTTCCTTATAACACTTCACTAAATGTTTATTACTCCTATAAGGCACATTGAGCTGCAACAATAATGGAATGTAATCATACTGTAATGTCATTGCAACGAAACATGCCTAAATAAATAACTTCATAGCTTTATTTATTGAACACTTTTTATACCGACAGCAGCTCAAAGTGCTTTATAGACAGGTGATAAAAAAGCTAAATTAAAGCTAAATTAAAGAGATATGCTTTTAAATGTATCTTAAAAGTGAGCACTGAGCTTGACTGTCTAATAAAAGGTGATCTGACCTCCACAGTTTAGAAGCAATATAATTGAAAGAGTTTCTCTATTTTTCCCTTTTTTACAGAAAGTGTCTGCAGAAGGTTAGTATCTGCAGATCTAATATCATGTGCTGGAACATAAACAGACTCTGTGATGTAAGCAGTGCTTTAGGGTCATTTAGAGCCTTAAAAACTCATATTAGAACTTCAAAATTTCTCCTAAAACATCCAGGCAGCCAGTGCAGTTTCTAAATATGGATAGAAAAGACTGAATTTTAGCAATACCGCTCAAATGAAAAAAAAAGCTACTTCAGTAACTCTATTTAGATGTGGGATAAAACAGAGCTCTTTACCTGCTACACAATGTCATAACAGCACTATAAACAAGCTATAAACATATCGTGGCAGACATCATAGGCTGTTATGATCGATTTTGTTCAATAATATAACAGTTACCAAGAGCATATTTTGCAAAAATACTCATGTTTTACTGAAAAACAGCATACATTAAGTTACAGCACACCTACATAAGCCCTTCAGGACACCTGCACTTAAAACCTACATAGATGATTCTAAAGAACTGGTTAAAAGTCAGAGTTGAAAACACATTTTACACAAGTGTTTTGAACTTTAGTCTAAAGTCCTGTTGCTTTTAGTGACCCTAATTTCGTAAATTTTGTTAATTTTATTACAATAAATCACTGAATCTTCCATTTTGTCACTACCAAAACAATCATAACACTATCAAAAATGTACCAAATGTTTCAGTAGTGATAATTTTAGTTCCTTTTTAACAGAACCTAAAAACGCAAACAGTACATGACTAGAGAACCCAGCTTTGAACAGCTGTACGCAAATAAAATCATCAGACTTTTCATTAAAGCACAAAAAAGTTTAATTAATTAAACTTTAAATTAATTAATTAAGTTAATTATTTCATAAAATGTTTCTATAGTGATCATTTTGAATGTTCCACACTGATTTTCAGACTTTGGGACAAATTAACTTCAAACCAATGGGATCTAACTGCTCATCATGGGGCCATGAGGGACAGGGATGCAGTATCACTTCCTGCTCTAAAATGCAGGAGCATGGCTAAAATAAGGGTAAAACTCTTTTGCTGTGTCCAAAACAACATGCTACTGTATTAAACAGTATGTACTGTACACCAACATTAGAGGCGCATTCATTAGTTAGGTATGTTTAATGTAGTAGTATGTGGTTTGGGACGTAGCTTTTGTGTTTCGGTAGTGACACTGAGTGACAGTGAAAACATCAACTTTGCTTAAAAAGACAAACAAACAAAACAAAACAAAACAAAAAAATCTGCTACTTTGCAATATAAAAAATAAAGATAGTAATTTCACATGAGGTTAGGGTTTGGGACAGATACCTCCCAATAAAAAGTAACATATAAATGATGCTTTGAAAATATGTAGCTTATACCAACTCCATAATAGCATGATGAATGGTTTAATAGAGCCTTGGGTTTAAATAGATCAGAACACATTCCTTGTGAGTATTTAAGGTCTCTCTCTCTCACTCTCTCTCTCTCTCTCTCTCTCTCTATATATATATATCTATCTATATATATATATATATATACACACACACACAACACACACATTTTTTTCTATGGCTCTGCTGTTTAATTTGAAACAATAGTCTATATAGACATTCATAAAGGCTTGTTCCTTGTGTCAGTTGCTGTAACACTCAACATAAAAACTAACAAAAGCCTTTATGAGCACTGAAGCTTCTGGAATAAGCCTTTATTAAGTCTATGTTGTGTTCTGATGATAAAGCTGGGCCAGTGAAATAATTTTTCAACACCAGTTTTAGACCAGGAGCTCATTTCACCAAGCATGTTTTCTCAGTCAGCCAGATTACTTAAGCCCAAAATCAAGGATTTCTAATAGGGGTGTCCTTACTAATCAGTCCTCGCTTAAATCTTCAATCTTGAACAAGTCTCCAGCTTACTGAGAAGCTGCTGTGTTTGTATTACAGGTGAATGTTTTGCACGCTGCTGTGTTATCAGTGCTGTACTTCTGTCACTTTGTCATCAGGGCAAATCAACACACAGTTATTTTTATATATCCAACTATATTGTTAGTTTATTAACTTCTCTAGTTAGCAACATCAGCCTCATAGCTCCATTGCTAAACTAAAAAAAGCAAAGTTTGGACACTAAACATGTAAAAAAGGATCTCCATTTTTGTTTTTTTTCCCCCCACATCATTTGAACACAGCAGCCGGTGTTATGTGCTCAGTTTCATCATTGTTTGAATTATCATTATTCTCAGCATCAAACTCAGGAAATCCCAAACAATCCTTCTGTACTTGGACAATGAGAATAAAGGTCTAATCTGCTGTACTTTGGTCCTGCTCTTCTGCATTAGTTTGGGCACTACAGGTCAAATGACATGTTTCCAAGTAAAAAAAAAAGCTCCATTCTCTACATAGAACACAGTTCTGCACATCTTCATGCACAGTTACTGTTTATTTGCTGAATTTAATGTATTTGGGAACAACACAATTTTGCTAAAGTTACAGCACATTTTATAGTTCCCTGATATATATTAAACCCTGCAGTAAAATTACTAAAAAAATAGAGTATTTAAGTTTCCTGCAAAAAATGTCAACTTGCACTTCAAAACAAAGAATTTGATACACTTTTGCATTCGATTGTACATCTTCTGATTTCACATCCACCTGTACACTTTAGTTTAACATTCGAGGCCCTAACAAGTACAGAAATCCATCAGAAACCTTAGTAGCCACTACATATAATAACACAATGCCTGGCCACCTGCTCAGTGGTGATGCATATGTAGTGAAAGTAGGTAAATCAGTGAGAGTGCATTGACATACATATAAGGACCACAGTGAAGAAGCTGAGACGTTGCCACTACATGCTGTAAAATACATTCGGACTGGAAGGACGATAAAGATCAAAGAGCAGAGAGTAAACAACAACTCAGCTGCTCCATTACTGCTTCTATTATTAAAATGTATTACAAAAATTAATAAGATAATCCTTTATTAGTCCCACAACAGGGAAATTCTCAGTAGCACTACTATTAGCACTATTGTTGATATATCAGAAAATATGATAGAGTATTTTATTATAATGTTAAATATGAATAATATAGTTATTATAACCATTGGAATTAGTAGAGGTTCCAGGAGCAGAAACATTAATATCATTAATAACACCAAGTGCTACACGCCTAAATGGTTCCTAGATGGCTCTTCAAGAGTTCTTTAGTAAAAACAGTGATTCTATATACAACCATAAACTCTCAAAGAATACTATTCGCATGCTTAAATGGTGAAATGGTTCTTCAGATAAATGGAAAATGTGTTGTGTACTCTAAAAAAAAGATGCTTCTTCAAGAGTTCTTTAGTAAAGACATGTTAAAGGTTCTATACAGAACCATTAACATTCAAAGAACTCTCTGCGTGATTATAGGTTCTTTGCATGATGAAAATGTTCTTTAGACTGATGGAGAAAGTGCTGTAGTAGATTCTATACAGAACCTTTTTGAAAATGATTCTATGTAGTGCCAAAAAGGGTTCTTCTGTTACAATAAAAGAACCCTTTTCAAAAAGGTTCTATATAGAGCTGCAACAGATTCTGTATCTGAAGAACCCCTGCACCATGAAAGAACCCTTTAAGCATGCAAATGGTTCCGAGTGCTCTTGGTTCCATAAAGACCCACTCTCTTTACTACAGAACCACTTGTATATGTCATATATTATATATAGTGATTTGAATATTTATCATACAGTAAGTATTAAACAGTAATAGTTTCTAAAGAGCCTGTTATAATGTAATAATGGTGGAAAAGTGATCAATAATTGTTTAAGTTAATGTTGATCTTTCTTCTAAGCGCACGCGGCGCCAGCCTTTCACTGCTAC
The DNA here is from genome assembly GCF_015220715.1 of Pygocentrus nattereri. Lineage (NCBI taxonomy): Eukaryota > Metazoa > Chordata > Actinopteri > Characiformes > Serrasalmidae > Pygocentrus > Pygocentrus nattereri. The sequence goes on along the minus strand of NC_051228.1, from coordinate 20,185,467 downwards.
ACATCTTATTGCAGCTCGTGCTCTATGTCCTCACCGGTGGGAGATGTCCCTCTTGCCCGCGAGCGTCTCTCCCATGGTCTCGAGCACTGCGCTTTGCTCCATGGCTGGCTGGCTGACTCTCCTCGCGCTGCTGTCGTCCAGTTACTCTCAACTCCGTTTTTCAAACCCAAACATCGCGTGCGCGAGGACCCCTCCTGCGGCTCCCCTGCGTAAAACGGGAGCGAGAACAGTGACTTGCGCACGCGTCCTACAGCACGGAGCGGCCCAGGGCACGCGGTTTACGCACGCGGGGGCTATCAGAGGCGTGTTATCAGAGAGGCGTGTTATCAGAGCGTTGACAGTCAAGTTATCACTGACCGGCAGAGGACCCCCGCCAAGTGCACACTGCACGCGCGCGCCGTCTCCTCACTCGAGAGGTGAAACGATCACCCTGTGCTTCCACTCGCTGCCCACTATATCGGAAACACCCACCTTGTGCTTCCACTCACTGGCCACTTTATTAGAAACACCCACCTTCTGCTTCCTCTTGCTGGCCACTTTATTAGAAACACCCACGTTGTGCTTCCACTCACTAGCTACTTTATTAGAAACACCCACCCTGTACTTCCACTCGCTGGCCAATTTATTAGAAACACCCCCCTTGTGCTTCCACTCACTGGCCACTTTAGAGAGACCCACCTTCTGCTTCCTCTTGCTGTCCACTTTATTAGAAACACCCACCTTGCACTTCCACTCAGTGTCCGTTTTGTTGAAAACACTCAACCTACAGTTCCAATGATTTACATAAGCACAACCAAAACATCCTTCAACATCTTCACCACAGACACAGCTTTTACACAACGAAGACAATATAAGTTCAAATCAGACAGCGGCGCATATAACACTTAAACCTAGGCTAAAGCATACTGCCACAGCAGGCACAAAGCATGTTTACGGAGCATTTATATTCTTTTTTGATAACTTGATGCACTGAAACAGATGTTTGCTTTAACATTTTGACACAGTCCATTTGAGCTTTTGTGGCAAAAAAGCATTGTAATGCCACATTCGCAGACCACTGATAACAACACCATTCTTCAAATGTGTTTTAGTAAATAAATTGAAAATAAGACAGGTTGACTGCACTGTACCTTGCACATTTAGAAGTGATGAATGAGAGTGAAATCATTTTGACTGGCCATAATACAATGATATCACTCATAGAAAATATGAAATGCAATTTAAAATATTCTTTCCCCTTTGGATTGGACAGTCCTGTGATCAATCTGGGTACACAAAAGCTTAATGATGGGTAATGATGGTCCCTGTTAACATCTTGAGGAAGAACCACTGAAAGGAACCAAGGCTCAAAAGGAGACACAGTCCACAAGGGTAAGGAGCAACCACTGGATGTTTATTTACTGGCATCTAAAAACAGCTACACTGTTACATGAGCATGTGACATATCAGCATTGGAATCACAGTTTGGTGGCCTGTCCTGTCTGTGAGTGAGTGAGATACAGAGTGTCAAGTTTGTTCTCTGGTGCAGGTTTGGTTTTGTTGTGCATTCTCTCAAACTCGGCGCTGATCTCCATGATGCTCCTGTTCCTTGTCTCCGGCACGCCGTACCACACAAACACACCCGAGACAAAGCAGAAGAAGAAGAAGATGAGAAAGCAGAAGTATTCCAAGTACTCCTGAAAAACAATCATCAGAAAAGAGAGAGATGCTTCAGAATGATCAGACAAATTAGGATCCTACATAAATACCTAAGGGTACTTATCTTTTGTGGCTAGCATGTCTAGAGGTCTGTGTCTCTTTTTCTATAGTTTGTAAATGTGCAGTTATTTCACTGTAAAATCTTTCACTGTAAGAGTCTGTTTGGGGTCCGAACTTCAACTCCTCACTCTTAGAAGTACAGTGTCATAGTAGATATTAAATAATTAATCGTAGATACTGAATAATTAAACATAAAAACTGAACAATTCATTGTACGTAGGGTATAATGACAGTAGTTATTGAATAATTAAGTGATTACTTTATTCATAGTAGTAACTGAATAATTGATGTTAGTTTTCTGCATTAACAGTAGACACAATAAAACAAAAAACTATAATTGTGTTAATATCTATAATTACAATTTAAGGAGAAAATGTTGATGTTTAAAGACTTTATATAATTGGTCTAAATCTGTATCTTTTTATGATTCCATGCAATTATTCAGTGCTGACCATACCCAACACATCTAGTTATAACATATCATATTGCAGACCCCTGTGTAAATGTATAATGTACTGTATGAGTCACTCACCACGATGAGAGGAAACACCATGCCAACAAAAAATAGCCCCACCCAGTTCAGTGTACAAGCCACAACAAACGCTGCTGCTTTATACGACTGAGTAAAAATCTCACCAGGGAGGGGCGCTGTCACACCACCTGAGAGAGATAGAGAGAGAAATTGTAAACACACAGCACAAACAACTGGGAGCTGTGGTAATTACTAAACCATAGTTATTACGGTATAAATACTATAACAATGGACAGGGTACACTAACCTGGTCCACTGGAGAAGAAAAAGATGAAGATGAAGATGAGCATCATGCTGCAGTATGGCATCCATGAAACGTATTCCTGCAACATCAAACATAGGCTGGATGCAAGTGCGAGCTGTATTTGTTTTAAAAATGCAGTTTAACAGAGTCCCGAAACAGATTAGCAGAGGTTCGTAGAACACACAAATCCATGAGACAAAACAGAACTAAACCAGAAACAAAACCTAATACCAGTGTAAGCAGGCAATAGCAACAATCAATCAATACACAGTCAATTCAAAACAAAGTGAGAGAGCAAATACAGGGGTATAAACACACTGAAGGGAAACAAGAAACACCTGGGTCTAATCAGAGGCTACAGACTAGAGACAGGGTTAGCAGATGACAAAACAAATACTAAAGCACACAGCACATGACAGACGTAAACTAAAACACACGGCACTGAGAAGAAAGCAAACCAAAGCTAAACCAGAGAAAGACCTGGACTGATTTACGTAATAAACACTGAATCTTCCCTCTACATAAGAGGCACTTCTAATAAGGTTCAAATGGACAATACAGGATGAGGGAGTATCCAGAAGCTGTATGAATGGGAGTATACATGATAGAAAAATCAGAGACCGCCCTTCATTTATGTCATTTTCACTTAAATGTTTTCATTTTGCAGTTCCAGATATAATATTTTTAAGAATTCAGTGAGTCACTCTGTACCTACCTTTATTATAGATTCCATTCTTTTCAGGACTCACTTTCAGTTTCTCAAAGAAATCTGCAGACACACCTCCACAGTTCAGTCAGTTTGAAAAGTTGGTTGATCATTTTCTGAAGTAATCAAACACGTTCAGTGATGTTGAGGTCTGGACTCCGGGGTGGTCAGTCCATCGCTTCTTTGTTTGATGTGTCTCCTTTTCTCAGTGAGGCTACATATCCTTTCAGACCCACAGCATTGAGCTGTCTTCTCACAGTGGAAGGACAGAGAGAAACATCTGTGGTTGTTTTCAGATCTGAAGCAGCTTGATTTTCTCCTCTCTCTCAAAGGTGGAAGCTTTAAGTGCTGTTTATCTGATGGGGGCAGTTTTAGTGTCTAGCATGTCTTCCAGGTGGTTGTTACGAGTCCAGTTTTCTCTGTAGCTTTTAATCGTTTGTTGAGCTCCAGTTTATGTGAACATTTTTAAGTACACTGCTAATTTTCAGATTTTTTGGTCTAGTATAGCAGTGGGTCCTCAAAGCGCTCATCAGTAACTCCCAGACTGTTTGTTCTAACCTTATGCATTGCAAACTTGGTTGGAACAAAAATGTGGACAGTCAAATTTGAGAAAAAATTCCATATTAAAATTGTTAGTTCCTTTAAACAATGTAATGTTGTCTATCTATTGCTGCACAATTTATCAGCCCCAATCCATCAATGGAAAGGGACCACCATAGGACCACCGCTGACAAGGTAAGACTGACACAACAGAAAAAGAATGTAGGTAAGAAGGTAGGTGTTCCTGATGAACTGCTCAATACGATTGGCAGGCGAGTTGAATCAGGTGCGTCAGGTGGTTTTGCCTTCTGCTTTTTCTTGTATATGACTGTGCCTTAGCTAACAGGAACAATGCTGGTCTGACCACAAATGGTCAAAGAAATCACTCCTAATTGGGCCGATCGAGGTTTAATACCTGACATGAAGCATCCTGTCTTGTAGTGGAGCAAGTGAGTAACTGACCTGCAGGTACAGCGTGAGGGTCAGGATAAGCAGCGTAGCGGCCATCCCCAGATAACCCCGAATCAACAGCACTCTTTTCCCTGTGCTCTCAATCACCATCCCCTACATATACAACCAGGAAAACATAAACAATCAGAAAAAGTTTTGTGCATTTTTGTGCAATTTTGTGTAATTGTGCAACATACAACAGTAAAAAGGGTTCTGCTATTGTTACAAGCTCATATCAAACCCTTTATCGTGCTTTATAGAACCCTTTAATAATGCAGAGGGGTCTCTGAGTGCCCATGGTTCTACATAGAGGGTTCATTACTAAAGAACCCCTGAAGAACCATCTTTTCTAAGTGTGTAGGCTTTGTACGGGGTTAATGAAAGCATGAAAGTGAATGAACAATGAAAACATACACTCTTAAAAAGATGGTGCTTGAAGGGTCTTTAGTAAATAAACTGATTCTACATTCTAAGACCATTAACACGTAAAGAACCCTTTGCATCATAAAGGGGTTCTTCAGATCGATGGAAAACTTGCATGAATCTGCTACAGATGGTTCTATAAAGAACCTTTTTGAAAAGGGTTCTATATAGCACTCAAAAAGGGTTCTACTATTGTTAATTATTACAAGCTTTTGGGTGCAATATAGAACCCCTTATAAAAAGGTTCTATATAGAACCACCAACAGCACATTTTCCATCAGTCTGAAGAACCTTTCATGACGCAAAGAACCCTCTTTTACACACACACACACACACACATTACATGTATGTGTACACACACATACATATATATATATATATATATATATATATATATATATATATATATATATATATATATATATATATATATATATATATATATAAAAAACAAATATGTAAATAACAAACACAAGAGGTACACTAAATTTCCAAATGTATTCACTCGTCTGCCTTCACATGCATATGAAATTGAGTGAGATCATATTTTAATCCATAGGGTTTAATATGATATCCTCCAACCCACTACAGCTATAACAGGTTCAACTCTTCTGGGAAGGCTTTCCACAAGGTTTAGGAGAGTGTTTATGGGAATTTTCAACTGTTCTTCCAGAAGTGCATATGTGAGGTTAGACACTGATGAGAAGGCCTGGCTCACAATCTCGGCTCTAATTCATCCCAAAGGTGTTCTATCAGGTTGAGGTCAGGATTCTTTGCAGGCCAGTCAAGTTCTTCCACACCAAAATCGCTCATCCATGTCTTTATGGACCTTGCTTTGTGCACTGGCTTTGTGCAGTCATGTTAGAACAAGGGCCATCCCCAAACTGTTCCCACAAAGTTGGGAGCATAAAATTTCTCTGGAACTAAGGGGCTGACCCCAACTCCTGAAAAACAAGCCCACATCATAACACCTCCCTCCACCAAACTTTACATTTGGCACAATGCAGTCAGACAAGTACCACTCTCCTGGCAACCGCCAAACCCAAAGTCATCCATTGGATTGCCAGATGGAGAAGCGGGATTCGTCACTCCAGAGTACACGTCTCCACTGCTCTAGAGTCCAGTGGCGAACTGCTTTACACCACTGCATTCAACGCTTTGCATTGTGCTTGGTGATGTAAGGCTTGGATGCAGCTGCTTGGTCTTGGAAACTCATTTCATGATGCTCTCTATGCACTGTTCTTGAGCTAATCTGAAGGCCACATGAAGCTTGATGATCTGTAGCAATCGACTCCACAGAAAGTTGGCGATCTCAGCATCCGCTGACCCCATGCTGTCATTTTTTTTTTTTTTTTAACCTGTCATGTCTGGCCATTTTTGCAATCGGAATGGTAATCCGAATGTACTGATGTACCAAACATATTTGTTTTCACAAGAAAAAGCTCTATAGGTTACTAAAGCCTATTCTTGTTAAAGTTTTTATTTTATTTGTTTGGCCAGGCCTGACAGGCAATAAAAAAGAGGACAGGAAAGAAAGAGAAGAAGGGAGGAGAGAGAAAAAAATAATAATAAAAATAATAATAATAATAATAATAATAAATCATAATAATGATAATTAAGTAAGTAAATAAATAAATTGAAATAATAATAATAAAAAAGAGAAAAAACAAATAAAATAAGTAAATAAACAGACAACTAAATAAAAATAAATAGATAAATAAGTAAGTTAAAAAAAAAAAAAAAAAGGGAGGGGAAAAAAACAATTATACAGATATACATACATATACATATTCACATATACATATACATACATACACCCAGACATAATTCTACTATTTGCTGCTACATACATACACATGTTTACATATCTATACATATGCATATATACATATACACCCACCCACCACACACAATTCTACTGTTTGCAGCAATGTGTATATGTGTGTATATGCGTTCACGTGTCATGTGTCATGGAATGTGCTCAGCAATGAGGGCAAGAAGCCGCAACCATGCCCCCGTGGTCCAGAGACAGATAGGGAAGGACCCGGGGGACCCGGACCATCCACAGCCCATTAGGAACTCAGGAGACCTGAGGCCACATGCTCCGATGGCCACCGCGTGCACGCCCCAGAGGACGAAGAATGGAGGCCCCAGACAGAGCGCCCACAGACAAAGGGCAAGTGACCGGAGAGCCAGAGGCAATGAGCAGCCCACCCCCCCGGCAGGCCAACATCCCCAGCATGAGCTGAGCATGCGGCCCCCGAGGGCCCAGGCGCCCGAGACCGGCCGACCCCCGGCAGGACCCCCCCCCCCCCAATGCCAGAGAGGCCCAAACCACCCTCAGGACACAACCGCCAAGGGAGCAGGGCAGGGACCACGCCAAGATGTCCAGCCATGCACCCAGGGACCCACAGGGCACCCGGGGGGGGGGGGGCGGAGTCGGCAAGCAGCGGGGAGCGGTGGGGAGGGGTAACTCCTGCCCACCACCATGTACCACAGATGTCCAGGCTCAGCAAGTCATAGACCCAGGCCCAGCTGTCCACACACACATGTTCACATGCACCCACACACACCCACACCCACACTCGCACACACCAGTCACCCACTCATGCATACACACGGAACATACATGGACTCACAGTATCGGCGGGCGGACACCAACACGGGTCAGCGGTAACCCAGGGAGGCAGCCACCCCGGCCCCGAATGACCGGTCGGTCTCCCCACCAGGCAGGGTGCACCAAACCGGGGTGTGAGAGGACCCGCCCACCCCCCCCCCACACACACACACTCAATATGTGTGTGAAATGAAAAGAATATGTGTGAGCTACAGTGCAATTAAAATTGGAGGGACAGAGGCAATGTAGTACTGAATAACAGCACACTGCCACACTGCCCCCCAAGGCCCTCAATGTCTAATGTGTAAATAAAATTGAGGGGCAGGTAGCAGTGAGCAGATAAGTGAGGTCACATCAGCAGCGCCACCCACCATCCACTGAGTGACACCTGCCCCCCAAAGCCCTGTGTGTACTGTACTGTGTCATGAAATGTGTCATTGTAAGGGGGGAAAAAAGGGGAGGAGTGGGACATCACGCATCACAGTGAGCAGAGCCAGGTAGGTGGCCCTACTCACTGTAGCATGGGCCCCCCTCCCCCAGAACCCCCATGTGTAGTGTGATGTTTGACTGAGTGGGAGGAGGGGAAGGGTCAGGATAAGAAAGACCGAGAGGCAGAGAACTACCCCTCGAAGGAAGAGAGCCAGCTGGCGCTAGCTCACTAGGCACCCCGGTTTCCTACACCCGGCCGCGGCGCAGGGAAGGCCGGCCCTGGGCCCGAAGCGGCCATGACCCCAGGACACCACCGCGCTCCAGGCCGGCGCCCGCACACACAGCTGACACAGCACAAAACATACACACCCACACGCACACAAGAGACAACAATCATCACACATACACATACTCACGATTACAATACACATACTCACAATTACAACACAAACACACACACATACATACCAACACAAACACACTCACCCGCACAAACTTCACACACACCCATATATACGCAAACACAGTGGTCCTGGGTCCAGAACCAACCAGCCCTACTTGAGTGCCCCACCCCTCCTCCCGGGAGGCATCCAGAATCCTGGAATGCCAGACAGACACCCCGGCGCGCCCCAGACCCCCCACCACCCGGCGGTGCGCCCAGGGGGGCACAGACCCCTCCAGCGCAGGGAGGAGCCCAAACGGGGGACGGGCGACCCCAGGCGCCAAGGCCCCAGACCCCACACCCCGGCCCACACAGAGGAGGCCAGCCCCCCGGACGGGGCCAGCACCCACCCCCACGGGTCCCCAGGTCCCCACCCCAAGACCGTGAGCGCACACATCCAGGCCCCCCACCATCAACAACAGGGCCTGCACACAGAAACCGCAGAGCGTCAGCCCCCATCTCCAGTCCAAGAGCCATCAGACACCCAAATTTGATTTTGATTTCCACTTCATGAGGATAGTTTTCTTGGCGATGCATAAGGCAATAAGAACTATATGTGATATATTCGTTTCTATGTTTAATTCACTTATATCACCTAAAATGCACAGTTTTGGTGAGACTTGGATATCACAATGGAACCATGTGGATAAGTCTTCACATATTGTCTGCCAAAATCTCTGAACAGGCATGCAAGACCATATAGCATGCATATAATTTTCAATATAATTACCTGTGCAGTTAGTGCATATATTTGTTTCTCTGAGGCCCATTTGGAACATTCTGTGCCCTGTATAATGTATTCTATGGAGAGTTTTGTATTGTATAAGTTGTAAATTTGGATTTTTAGTCATTTTAAAAGTATTTAGACATATCTGTGTCCAGAAATTTTCATCCGGGATGATGGAAAGATCTCTCTCCCATTTTGTAATTGGAAGGGATATTGAATCATTAATTTTTAATAATAATTTGTATATTTTTGATAACAGTTTAGGGGTATAGAGGTTTAGAAAGTCTGTTATCCACACAGGGATTTCTAGATTTAGATTACTTAGATTAAATCTTGCCTGCCATGCTGTCATTTTACATGGCCTACCACTTCGTGGCTGAGTTGCTGTCCCTCTCAATCGCTACCACTGACTGTTGACTGTGGAATATTTAGTAGCAAGGAAATTTCATGGCTGGACTTGTTGCACAGGTGGTGTCCTATCACAGTTCCATGCTGGAATTCACTGAGCTCTTCAGAACGACCCATTCTTTCACAAATGTTTGTAGAAGCAGTCTGCCTTCGTGCTTGGTTTTATACACCTGTGGCCATGGAAATGATTGGAACACCTGAATTCAATGATTTGGATGAATGGACAAATACTTTTGGAAAAATAGTGTACGTTATGACCCCTGTGTGTGTAATCAACAGAAGTCTTACACAGGTGACAATGGTGGATATCTCACACAGTCCTGTCCCCAGAGCCACATAGCGCAGGTTGTGGGCCGGGATACCTGCAGCACGGAACACATCAAACGAGTACAGGTACACCTGCAGAAAAATACACACACGGCTCACAGGTCTCTCACAAAATTTCCATGCAGTTAGCACCATTCTAATGGATGAAATATAAGTCTTCATTACATTATTAGTCTTGTAGCTCTGTGGCAAAACTAAAGAAGCAAAGTTCAGATACCAGACATTTTGCGGCAAATGGTTGACACCATTTGTGTAAAGGGGAAGAAAATGTGTACATTGCCAAATTACTAGTTTAATGCAATGCAATTAAACAGAAAGCCATATATTTTATTTTCAGTAAAGGTTACATCAGCCTCATAGCTCCGCTACTGTTATTATTATAAATTTATAAATTATAAATTTCACTGCTCATGTGCAGTAATGTGTCCTCAAAGTAGTAATAAATACACACACATGCAAATCAAATTACATTTTGTTGATTTTCTAAGCATAAATAAGTTAACATCCTCTACAGAGATGCACAAGTTTTAATGTGGAATGTGCAAGGGTCTGCATGTTTGCAATTTTTAGACATCAGGCAGCGAATTCATAAATAACTTTATGCCATAATATTCTGTGAGGGAGCTTTTAGAGGTGGATGTCTGGTTCCTATCACCACCACTGTGAATAATTCTGCCTCATTAAGTTTCTGTAGAACCAAGGTTTCACACCAAACCACTCTGAATGACTATGTTTACACCTTAACTCTCATTTTGAAGATATTTCGAAAGAAAAAAAACAGTGGAATCCTCCTTTAAAGCAGGGAATTTGATCGAAAGTGCTGAAACTGTTACATAAAACAGTATCTATGCTGTTGATGCTATAAGTGCTGGTAAACAGGTGTAGGTGATACATCACCCAGCAGATAGACTCACGGCATTGATGCCACACAGCTGCAGTGTGGTGAAGGTGACGATGATGGTGAAAAGTTGCCAGCGAACAGATCGGGACAGCAGCAGCTCCAAAATGCCGTGACTCTTCACACCCTGCAGCGCTGCATGCTCCACCTGCATCTCCTCCACCTCTGAACTGAGGTCCCCACTGGCCCCCAGCAGCCGCCGCAGAGCTACATACAGACATTCATTTACACACTCACAAAACACATATTCCAAAAACTATTCTGAGGTCCATTTTTTAAACTGATTTTCATTATTTTACTTGTTAAAGCCGCAGGGAATACTGTTCATAATGTTTTAAATTTTTTTGTTTAAATATAAACCACTTTATATTTAGTAGTTGTAAGAAGTAAGAATTTCTTGTTTCTTAAAAACAGTAGTTGACATCTAGTGACCTTTCTTAGATGAACACAGGTTTGAGTCTGGACTTCAACTTGATGTCCCCAGCTCTCACAAACATTTATTACATTCCATCATCAGCACACTTGATTTAAACAACAAAGGATTGTTTAAATAAAGGTTTTGATAACTTAATTTTCAAAAATAGCCTTTTAAATATAATTTTCTCATTCCTGTAGACTACATAGACTCTGTGTGTTTAAGAAATAATCATTAGTTGTAGCCCAATTCTCCCATTTAAATAAGTGTAATTGTAAAGGTTCAAATGGGAAAGCAGAGGGATATATTTAGTTCCTCACCCTTCTCGCAGCCTGGTCTGTCCCCCCGGTCCAGAAGGAGAAAGCGAGGAGACTCTGGCAGGAAGGGCAGAGTGACCAGTTGCAGAAAACCAATAAACCCACTGAAAGCCAGCAAAAAGGGCCAGCGGTCTTCTGTCCCCATCACCTCACTATAAATGCAAATACATACAGTCAGCTCAGTCATACAATGACATTCAGAAGGGTCAGCCTTTCCCCCACAGGTCCACTTATGACATCTGTGTGGGTTTTTATACCAAAAATATTCAGAATTCATGATGACCATTTTTCCATTAGAAACTGAAAAGGCTGTTTTTGTTACTGTTCTTAGATGATTGCAATTGTTTGAGATTATTTAAGATGACTGCAGTTTCCTACAGTTGTTAGATTTCAAGGTCACATTATGCTACCACAAACAAAATGAGATTTGAGTGTGCTGGTTTGAGGTAAATAAAAGAAAGCAGTAAATGCATCCATTGAAACACCAAGGGGCTAGTGCCAGCTCTACCTAATAATCAACATAAGCAGCTGCTTAAGACCTTGTTGCCATCAGGTGGCCCCCTAACAACTTCTGAGTTATTACACACAGTGTGTAATACAATGATATTTATACAGAATTTCACATACTATGCTGTCCTAAATCCAATTAAACAAGATTTCTTCTGATCTCTTTGTAATCAAATATGCAGTTGGTCAGTGTTCTTGGAAGTACTGAATATTGTCATACTGCACAGTCCTACAGTGTCACATATTTAACGCATCTCGTCAGTGAAATTAGCACCTGCCCAGTGGCTTTTACTGTAAGTATGTTTCAAGTCAGCATGTTTCTATGTTTTACTAAGTAAAGGAAAATGTGTCTGTTGTAATCAATCATGCAGTACAGATGAGGCAGATAGAGTTATAAATAGATATGAAAGATGTTAAAAACTTGCTGAAGCACTCCTTTAACTACTTTATTCTTCTTGTACGGTCTGAGAGCACTGGTGAAAATGCTTTTATAAAGTTTTTCATTGAAAAATTGCATTATCAGCATAAAAATTTGAGGGAGAAGCAGGAGTTTACATGAATTTCAGAATTTCTTAGTATTTGGTGGTGTGACCCCCTTTTGCTTTAATGACAGCATGGACTCAGGCTAACATGACTGATCGCTAACAGTGACAGACGCATCTGATTACATCAAATCCATCGGAGAATCGTCTGAACACAAGCTTCAGTGGAAGAATAAGACAAAAATGTGGTCAATTACACAACTTTGCTTCTGTCTGAATGCTGAACTAGACGCAGCGCAGAATTAAAACGATTTCAAGATTAGCTTTTTAGTGTGATCTCAGACTTTCGGTCTTTGTATGTCATCTTTTAATTAAGTAGATATAAAGACTGGATTCAAAATTGGTTGATGATCACCCACCTGAGGCCGAGCACTTGGCCGGAAAATTTGCCGATTGAGACAAAGCCGCCAACGGAAACACCCACAATCCCTCGCAGCTTCTTGGGGGCGCACTCCAGCACATACATTGTATGGACAGTAAGAGCTACACCTTTACAGCACACATGCAAACATTTTAACACAACGTCCATATATATATACATACACATACAAAAACACACACAGCAATAATACACCAACCACTTCATTAAGTCCACCTCCTTGTTTCTACACTCCTATATGGTCAGTGGAGCTGATAAAATGGACAAGGAGTGTAGAGGCAAGAGGGTCAACTGAAGTGGACGATCGATGCATATTACACACACACACATATATATATATATATATATATATATATATATATATATATATATATATATATATATATATATATACACACACACACACACACACACACACACACACACACACACACACACACACACACACACATGTATCCACAGTATATGTAATAGTATGTCATACATATCTACAGAGTCTGATCCCTTTTTTTCAGCAAACCTGCATTAATGCCATAAAGGAAACGTGCTGCCATGATCATCTCAAAGGAGTGGACAGTTTTACTCAGCAGCATGAGCACGGCTCCACAGATGGCCAGCACATTGTTTAGTACCAGGCATCTCTTCCTAATAAGAGAGGAACAGGAGGAGCTGATTACAAATACAAGGTCGCATCCCACAGGAATCTTTGTTGTGAACATAATAAGATACAGATACAGTTTACGGAGTGGTCATATTCAACTACTGTATCAGACCACACAAATACGATCAAAACTCTCCACTCATTAACTGTTCTCAAATGTAATTATTAATCATAAACATGATTCAAGCATTTTACACCTTTCGCAGGTAAATGTTTAGTATGAACTGTCATAAAAGAAGAAGTACACAGTAAGGTTCTTATAAAACGAATATCCAGAATGAAATCATAATGAAATGAATACACAAAATTAAATTATAATAAAATGAACATCCTACTACACACAATTTTTCAAAAGGATAAATGAATAATTAAACAAATAATTACAACATGTTACCATTTTATAAGATCTTTTTCCACAAATAAGTGACAAATAAAAGAAACACCATTTACACCACCTACCATATAATGGTTTTTTATGTAATGTGATTTGAAATTTCTAAACTACAGTGGGCTGCTATCAGTATATACTGCTACCAGTAGCTTCTGTACTAAATTACTGTTTGATCCACACCTTCCCAGCAGTGTGGCAACGTCCAATAGAAACAAGTGAAATGCAGCAAATTGTAATTCCAGTGCAAGAGATTCACACATTAACAGCATTAACTTAATCATTGCCCCCATCATCATCTCTCAGTGAGGCTCTTACTGACAGATATGATATTCACTCAGGTCCAGCTGACCTAAATAAACATTGCTGTCGAAAGGCCCCCTCCTCTAAACATGCCTGTGTCTCCTAAGTACTAATTACTTATACACTAAAATACACTGAAACCAAGTAATCAAAGGATTATTTTTGATAATTAAGTATTTTAAACAACAGGCAGAGCAATAAAAATGGACTTAACTGCCCAATATCAATCTGCAGTCATAGTATAGAAATACTTAATATTATGACACATTGTGTACTGTGAACTATCATGATCATGTATTTGTGCCATATTTCTCCTCATCCCTTTCAGGCCACTATGTAAATGTCTTGTCCTGGCATACGCATTGCAGAACAACTTTAATAATAGAGCTCTTTACTGCCAGAGTGACCTGCCAGAGTGAAAAAAAGACAGTAAATGGCCCATAGCCTATACCTTTAAAAAAAAAGATGGCTCTTTAGTAAAGAAAACTGTTCTAAATAGAACCATGAACAGTCAAAGAACCATTCACATGATTAAAGGGTTGGTTACATCGTGAAAGGGTTCTTCACATTGATGGAGAATGTGCTGTATATGGTTATATATCTTCTAGAGCCTTTTTCAAAATTATTCTATAAAGCATCAAAAATAGTTCTTTAATTGTTATGATGTGCTATATAAAACCCTTTTAATCTACTCAAGATTATCCATCAATCTATAGAACCCTTTCACAATGCAAAGAACCCGTTAATCATACAAAGTGTTCTTTGAGTGTTTATGGTTCTTTATAGAACCTTTTTTTTAAAGCACCCTTGATTAACCACCTTTTTTAGGTGTGTACATTTTCCTTGTATTTTCATTTGTGAAGTTATATGTACCAAAAATAGTCATAAGTCATTTATCCATAGCCTTTTTTACAACCTGTCTTTGTCCCTTAATTACTAAACAGGCTGTTTTTGTTACTCTGCTTTTACAACCCCAATTCCAATGATTCCTTTTCAACCTATATTCAACTGAATACACTACAAAGACAAGATATTTATTGTTCAAATGGATAAACTTTGTTTTTTGCAAATATTCACTCATTTTAAATTTGTATGTACCTTTCAGTGCCTTCACAAATGTGCAAGTTACCCAGGCGCTAACACACCCCCACACCATCAGAGATGCTGGCTTTTGAATTTTGTGCTGATAACAATCTGGACAGTCCTTTTCCTCTTTGGCCCGGAGGACACAACGTCCATGATTTCCAAAAACAATCTGAAATGTGGACTCGTCAGACCACAGGACAGTTTTCCACTTTGTGAACCTCGCCCCATCCTTGCTTGTGAACGACTGAGCCTTTCAGGGATGCTCCCTTTATACCCAATCATGACACTCACCTGTTTCCAATTAACATGTTCACCTGTGGAATGTTCCAAACAGGTGTTTTTTGAGCATTCCTTAACTTTCCCAGTCTTTTGTTGCCCCTGTCCCAACTTCCTTGGAACATGTTGCAGGCATCACATTCAAAATGAGGGAATATTTGCAAAAAGCAATAAAGTTTATATTTAATGTTCAAATGGATATTGTCTTTGTAGTGTATTCAATTGAATATAGGTTGAAAAGGATTTGCAAATCTTCATATTCTGTTTTTATTTATGTTTTACACGTCCCAACTTCATTGGAATTGGAGTTGTAGATCCCCAGTGGTGTTTTCTAGTTTTGTATAATATATGGTTTAAATCAGTTTACTGCCGCAACTTCATTGGAATTGGGAATTGTACAACTGATATGTAAATGAGCTCTATTGAGATTGGCTGTCCTGCATTGTGCCTAAGTCTCTAAGCTGAAACACTCCTTATAACTTCAGTATGGTGGAGGTAAACTGCTGTAAGCTGAATAAGTGGATATATTTGGAAATAGCCCTCACAACATCTCAAAAACAATGAAACGGACTCTGGAGAGATCTGTACATTTTGATGTATATAAATACTTAATGATACTCATTTACTGGAATCATCAAAAATGTAAATGGTTTGATTCCTATATCCCTATCTAAGGTTGACAGTGTACTACGGCTATACCTCCTGCATGCATGACTGCTCTAAGAAATATGATCAGCATTCTCATTTACAGGACTGATTACAGAATTCTGTTTCTACGTTGATTCAAACGTCTCGGGATGTGTAAGGATACTGTATCAACTAAGTGATACATCTCATACCTAAGAAACATATCTACAGCTACACTCTCACTGACCACTTCCTTAGAAACACCCACTTTGTACTTCCACTCACTGGCCTTTTTTTGATTAGAAACACCCACCTAGTACTTCCACTAATTGGTCACTTCATTAGAAACACTCACACTGTACTTCCACTGACTGACCACTTTATTAGACTCTAACTCTGTAACTGTACACCCATATAGTGGAGTTGTCCAGAAATAATGTGAATGATGGATAATCCTCGGCATTGCAGTGATGCTGAACTGCTAGTGCATGTGATGCTGGTACAAGTGTCTCAGATACAGCGGTGTTGCTGGGGTTTTGACACACATCAGTGTCACTGCTAGGTGTCATATTTCTTGATTGCTGGATCCTTTGTTGATGATGATAATGTTTATTATACATTCTCTTTAAGGGTGAGCAAATTTCCCAAAATAACGCAGCCACTCAGTGTTCTTTAAGCACCAACGATACTTACCTCCCATAAGCAGCAGCCAGACGTCCAGCCACCAAACAGCCAAGCAGGCCTCCAATGCTGTACATGGAGACGGTGAAGGACCAGATGAGGGACAGTTCCCAGGCCTCCAGATAGTGACCATAGCGCTGGACACACGTCGCATTCATCAACTGTTTTATATACTGAAAAAAAACAGTATTCTGATTAGACCAGCACCCTTTTTTTAACATCCTACAGTGCTTTATATATAATGGAATTAAATCAGAGTTTAAAAAGTAAAAGTCCTTGTTAAACATTTTCCATTTAGAGCACAGAGCATTATGATCTCAATCTAAAGTAGGTTAGGATGGTATTGCTGACTCATCCTGCCATCTCTGTGAGTATGTGGGAATTTATTGGCTTGTTTGTTGTTACGTTGTACAGCGTTGTTTTTCAATTATCATTTAGTTGCCTGTTTGGATAAAGTTAAGCCCTAAAATGGGAGTGTCACGTTTGTCAGCTGGAATGTTAAGGGTATGGGACACCAAATAAAACGAGGTAGAATCTTTGCACATTTTTCTAATCTTTGTCGGCAGACGTGATATTTTTACAGGAAGCTCACATAAAGCCTACTGAGCAAAGGCAACTGCGTGCAAATTGGATACCACATGTTTTTTCAGTCTACCTTTTCTTCCAAGGCATGAGGTGTGGCCTTTTTCGAAATCTATTCAGTTTCAGGTAACCTCAGTTGTCATAGATCCTGGTGGGAGATATATATTAGTTAATGGGTTAATTAATACATATCCGATTACTTGTTTAAATATTTATGCTCCCAATATTGATGACCCAAATTTCTTTCGCAGAGTATTTGATATACTCCCTGATTCCAGTTCCACCAATATAATTGTTGGAGGTGATTTTAATTGCTATTTAGACCCTTATCTGGATCATCTGTCTACAAATCTGCCTCCTGCAATCAACTCTGTGGGAGCTCTAAATAATTTAATGAGGTCTTTAAACTTGATTGATATTTGGAGAATACAGCACCCAACAGAGTGATATTATTCCTTTTTCTGTAATGTTCACAAATCATATACTAGAAAAGATTTTCTTATTGATTCGAAGATTTTCTTATTGATTCGAAATTACTTTCCAGTGTTGTATTTATAAAATACCATAATATTTTCATCTCTGACCATGGTCCAGTCACTACGCTGATTAATATATCAGTACCTAAAACCCCCTGCTTTTGCAGGAAGAGGGGTTCCGGGCCTACTTATCAGCATGTATCGAAGAATTCTTAGAAACTAATGATAATAGTGCAGTTTCAGAGTCTTTTTTGGTTGTAATGACGGGAAGAATTATTCCCTACGAATCTTCCAGGAAAAGGGATAGGTTTGCACGTCTGTCAGAAATTGAAGCTCAGCTCTGTGCACTTGAGGTGAAATATAAGGAGTCTCTTCTACAAAAATATCTTGATTGCATTCTGAAATTAAAGTATGAATATAACAACATTACGAGTGAACAGATTGAGTTTAATAAGAAAGTTTCCAAACAGAAGCACTTTGAGTTAGCAGAAAAGCCCAATAAACTACACTGCTCAAAAAAATAAAGGGAACACGTAAACAACACAATATAACTCCAAGTAAATCAAACTTCTGTGAAATCAAACTGTCCACTTAGAAAGCAACACTGATTGACAATCAATTTCACAGCTGTTGTGCAAATGGAATAGACAACAGGTGGAAATTATTGGCAATTAGCAAGACACACTCAATAAAGCAGTGGTTCTGCAGGTGGGGACCACAGACCACTTCTCAGTACTTTTCTGCTTTCTGGCTGATGTTTTGGTCACTTTTGAATGTTGGTGGTGCTTTCACACTCGTGGTAGCATGAGACGGACTCTACAACCCACACAAGTGGCTCAGGTAGTGCAGCTCATCCAGGATGGCACATCAATGCGAGCTGTGGCAAGAAGGTTTGCTGTGTGTGTCAGCGTAGCGTCCAGAGGCTGGAGGCGCTACCAGGAGACAGGCCAGTACACCAGGAGACGTGGAGCGATCTGCTGCCTGCAACATCCTTCAGCATGACCGGTTTGGCAGTGGGTCAGTAATGGTGTGGGATGGCATTTCTTTGGAGGGCCGCACAGCCCTCCATGTGCTCGCCAGAGGTAGCCTGACTGCCATTAGGTACCGAGATGAGATCCTCAGACCCCTTGTGAGACCATATGCTGGTGCGGTTGGCCCTGGGTTCCTCCTAATGCAGGACAATGCTAGACCTCAAGTGGCTGGAGTGTGTCAGCAGTTCCTGCAAGATGAAGGCATTGAAGCTATGGACTGGCCCGCCCGTTCCCCAGACCTGAATCTGATTGAGCACATCTGGGACATCATGTCTCGCTCCATCCACCAACGCCACATTGCACCACAGACTGTCCAGGAGTTGGCGGATGCTTTTGTCCAGGTCTGGGAGGAGATCCCTCAGGAGACCATCCGCCACCTCATCAGGAGCATGCCCAGGCGTTGTAGGGAGGTCATACAGGCACATGGAGGCCACACACACAATACTGAACCTCATTTTGACTTGTTTTAAGGACATTACATCAAAGTTGGATCAGCCTGCAGTGTGTTTTTCCACTTTAATTTTGTGTGTGACTCCAAATCCAGGCCTCCATTGGTTAATAAATTTGATTTCCATTGATGATTTTTGTGTGATTTTGTTGTCAGCACATTCAAATTTGTACAGAACAAAGTATTCAATGAGAATATTTCATTCATTCAGATCTAGGATGTGTTATTTGAGTGTTCCCTTTATTTTTTTGAGCAGTGAATTAGCCAGACAACTAAAGGGCGGGCAAGCAGGGCAATTTATAAAATAAGGTCTGATTGTGAAAATACATGAACTAATCAAATGGACATCAACAACTGTTTAAAAAAAATTATTTAAATCTTTATTCAACCAGGTGCCACATCCCAGACTTTTCTTGACTCTGTTGAATTTCCTACATTGAGTGATGAGGCTAGGGAGGAATTAGATGCAGAGTTTTCAAAACAAGAAATTCTGGTGGCGATAAGCTCATTTTCAAATGGTAAGGCTTGCGGTCCAGACGGATTTGGCACTGAATTTTACAAAGCTTTTAAAGACACTATCACACCTCTACTTCTCAGAATGATTACCCACTCCATAGACATTAAGTTGTTCCCTCCTTCCTTGTATGAAGCTAATATATGTCTATTGTTAAAAAAAAACAAAAAAAAAACAAAGACGAACTGGATCCTTCAAGTTATAGAATAATAATAGTCTATTGAATTGTTCTCAAAAGATCATTTCTAAGGCTATTACTAGTAGGTTGGGCAGACACATTCCTTTACTTATTCATTCGGACAAGACTGGATCTGGCAGGTTTTCTTTCTTCAACATACACACATTACTCAACGTCATGTACAGTACACACAGTAGAGATTCTGTGCCTTCTTTGATCTCCTTAGATGCCAAAAAGGCATTTGATCAAATAGAGTGGAGATACATGCATTCAGTATTAAGAGATTTTGGTTTTAGTTGTCAATTTCTTTCACTAACAGAGATGTTGTACGTCCCTCCCAAATCAGAAGTGCTCACTAATTCTGATAAATCTGATTATTTTCCACTCCAACATGGAACTAGGCAAGGTTGCTGTGTGAGTCCCCTCTTGTTCAACCTGGCACTGGAACCACTTGCCATTAGTGTTAGGAGCCATCATGACATCAAGGGCATCACAGTTGCAAATATTAAGTGCAAACTGTCATTGTATGCAGCTGATCTGCTTTTGTGTATAGGAGAACCTGCTTCCTCCCTACCTCCACTTTTGGACCTGATTAAACATTTTGGCTCCACTATCAACTGGAGTAAAAGCTTATTTATTTCTCTTACAAAACACCTAGATCCAGAATTTATTAAAACACTACCATTTAAAATAGTTCACGACTGCTTCACATATCTTGGACTGACCATTCCTAAAAATCCCAAGCATACATTAAGACTCAAGTTTGGTGAATTATTAAATAAGTTAATATTGTCACTAATTGCCCGTGTCAGCGCTATATAACTGTTTTCCCTTCCCAGATTTCTTTACCTTTTTCAGAATCTTTCTATCTTTTTGTCATTATCATTTTTTAAAAGTTTAGACTCTATGATTTTGTCTGGGGTTACAAAGTTCATCATATTTCTAAGTCACCACCACATTCCAAAATGGAGCCATATATATATATATATATAGTGTGAAACAACTGAAAATATGTCTTATATTCTAGGTTCTTCAAAGTAGCCAAAGAGGCCAGGTCATCTGGCGCAGCACCCCATCACTCTCCTGGTCAAAATTGGTCAAATAGCCTTTACACAGCCTGGATGTGTGTTTGGGGTCATTGTCCTGTTGAAAAATAAATGATGATCCAACTAAACGCCAACCGGATGGAATAGCATGCCGCTACAAGATGCTATGGTAGCCATGCTGGTTCAGTATGCCTTCAATTTTGAATAAATCCCCAACAGTGTCACCAGCAAAGCACCCCCACACCATCACACCTCCTCCTCCATGCTTCACGGTGGGAACCAGGCATGTAGAGTCCATCCGTTCACCTTTTCTGCGTCGCACAAAGACACAGTGGTTGGAACCAAAGATCTTAAATTTGGACTCATCAGACCAAAGCACAGATTTCTACTGGTCTAATGTCCATTCCTTGTGTTCTTTAGCCTAAACAAGTCCCTTCTGCTTGTTGCCTGTCCTTAGCAGTGGTTTCCTAGCAGCTGTTTTACCATGAAGGCCTGATGCACACAGTCTCCTCTTAACAGTTGTTCTAGAGATGTGTCTGCTGCTAGAACTCTGTGTGGCATTGACCTGGTCTCTAATCTGAGCTGCTGTTAACCTGCGGTTTCTGAAGCTGGTGACTTGGATGAACTTATCCTCCGCAGCAGAGGTGACTCTTGGTCTTCCTTTCCTGGGGCGGTCCTCATGTGAGCCAGTTTCTTTGTAGCACTTGATGGTTTTTGCAACTGCACTTGGGGACACTTTCAAAGTTTTCCCAATTTTTTGGACTGACTGACCTTCATTTCTTAAAGTAACGATGGCCACTCATTTTTCTTTACTTAGCTGCTTTTTTTCTTGCCATAATACAAATTCGAACAGTCTATTCAGTAGGACTATCAGCTGTGTATCCACCTGACTTCTGCACAACACAACTGATGGTCCCATCCCCATTTATAAGGCAAGAAATCCCACTTATTAAACCTGACAGGGCACACCTGTGAAGTGAAAACCATTTCAGGTGACGACCTTGAAGCTCATCAAGAGAATGCCAAGAGTGTGCGAAGCAGTAATCAAAGCAAAAGGTGGCTACTTTGAAGCACCTAGAATATAAGACATATTTTCAGTTGTTTCACACTTTTTTGTTAAGTATATAATTCCACATGTTATTTAATAGTTTTGATGCCTTCAGTGTGAATCTACAATTTTCATAGTCATGAAAATAAAGAAAACTCTTTGAATGAGAAGGTGTGTCCAAACTTTTGTTCTGTACTGTATATAGGTAGACAGAAACATTATACATGTTAACTTACAAAATTCTAGACAACTTTACACTTGTCTTATTTACATAAAGTAAACTTCTCATGTGTAATTTTATCTTAATTTATCTTAATGTGGCAGAGCGTTTTTAGTCCACTTCTTAAACTGAACTATTTATTAATATTTAACTAAACAGCTTTAACAGATAATAATTATACTGTGAAATATCAGATTACAAATATTTAAGATGCTTCACAATGGACAATATTTTCTACATCTTAAATCTAAAATCTAGAAAAAACACCAATACTCACTACAGACGGTGAGGTGAGGACAGAGATGTGAAAGCCATATTGAAATGTTCCCCCAATTCCTGTGATTAAAACGACAGCAACGAGCACAGGGCTCTCCAGCTGGAGACAGAAACAAAACTCTTTAGATCACTGATTGAATACTGCCATATTAGGCTAATAGTGCTGATAACTTACCAGTAACGTTAAGGCATGCGCCATGACTCCTCTCAGTCCTCTCTGTCCTGTGGGCTTGTTTTGCTCACAAGCAGCCAGATGATTATGACACAGCAAGCCTCTGAATTTTTAACCAGCTACGTTGAAATATAACTTCTCCAGACGGTTGAACTTTGGGTGAGAAAATAGGCAAGTCAAAGTTTGCATGACTGCATCCTGCTGCATAATTACAAAGAAAATACATGAACTACCATTCAAAAGGTAAAAATCACTGCTTTTAACAATATAAAACCAGACAAATGTAAAATTACGTTCATAAAAATATGCTCATTCAATGAGTAGAAATCCAGAAATTCAAGAGACAGAAAGCCTGAAAGAAACAAACAAAGAAAAAGAAGTTAATAAAGACAGAAAGTAAGTTAGAAAAGTTAATAAAGACAAAGAAAGTTAAGAAAGATAAGTTAAGGGAAATATAGACAGAAAGGAATGAAAGAAATTAATCAAATAAAGACAAAAAGTTAAAGTCAAGCAAGCAAGTTAATAAAGACAAAGAAACATAAAAGAAACCAATACACAGATCAGAAAGAAAAGAAGACAGAAACAAAGAAACAATGTTTCCAGAATGATGATCAGAGCAGGACAAGAGTCTAAAATATTCTAATATTTTAACACATAAAAGTTCTACTTAAAAATTTAACCAAACATTATCATGGCCACCCAAACTTTTGCATACAAATGTATGTTGCAACGAGCTCACATTATATTCTTCTTTTACTTCTTTTAGTGTACTAAATGAACTGAATGCAAATGCGTATTAATTTCATGCAAAAACTTCACCTTCAAAATTACCTTAATAAACAACAATGAACAGATCAAATTCTTTATTGTCAGCGACAAAATAACGGCATTATAGAAACATAAAACATATTTACAAACCTGGAAATTACAAGTAAAACATCTCAAGAGATCTTCAATCTACAGTGATTTAGAATACAGCATCCAAAGCTCCCAGATATAAACACGGACAGCAGAGAAAGTCAATTAGACCTCTGTTTCTTTGCTGTTTCTGTTTGTGCTTTATATACAAGTTAGCAACACTGCCTTAAACACTGTGTTAACATTTAAAATGACGAAGGGACAGGAAAAAAAAAAGTTCCATCAACTTCCATTGAAAGCTAAGGTGTGTTTCCTTCTCCTGTAAAGCCACCACTTTGGAGATACAAAGGAGACGTCACGCTGCAAGCCACCTAGATCTAACAATGTCACATTAATTTTACAGCACGGTTTAAACATCTTATGCCAGATTATAAAACTGCTTATCACTATTAAAGTAGGAGGAATGTGTACATTCAGTTTTTTTACCATATTATTATTGCTGTACAATAAAAAGTGAAGTGAATGTTAGACACTATAATGTCTTGTTTTCAGTAAGCAATTCAAATATCATTTTCTCAAGTTGGCTAAGCCTTTTGCACAGTAAAAACAAACATTAAATGAATGTTGGTCTTACATTTTACAGTTGCTTCAGAGAAATATTTCAGCTCAAAGCAAAAAAAAAAAAACCCACTTAACAAAGTTAAAAAGATTTATATTATCAGGTGTTTTATGCAAGCAGCCAAATGTCAGTCATGTTTGCTTTAGGATTTTTTTTTCTACTCTCCACTTCATTTTTATTTATTTATGTTTTTTTTTTTACATTTTTATTTGATTATTTTGTGATTTTATTAAGCTAGATGGATGTGCATTTTGCAACTGACACATCACATTATAGTTATTCTTCTATTAAATTTGAATTATTTACATTTTCGTCTATTATAGACTAACACCAGTTACTCAAACTGCCTAAAACTGCCAAAGCCTCTAAGCTACCACACTAAACAAAGCCAACTGGTTTGTGCGGGGTACTGTGTTTAGGTCAGTCTTATGACGTCAGTTCAGTGTGCAACAAATGTATGGTGATTCCTTAACAGCTTTGTAATTCAGAAGACCCAGCTACATTCAGGTGAAGAACACACACAGAACAAAACATACAGAATTTGGAGTATTTTGTTCATCACAGGGCACAACAGCAGCGATTTACAAGAACGTCATTCATTTTTTCCCATAGAGAAGAACAGCTTAGACCCAGAATTCCTTATATGGGCCCAATCTGATAGGTCTGTGGATCACCGCTCGCTGTGTAGCGCCCGCACTATGCTTGGACAACCTCACAGCAGAACGTAGCGTATCAGGCCACCTCCTCTGAGCTCCTTCAGCCGCTGACAGTGTCTCAGCATGTTCAACATGCCAGCGAAGCGCTTATCCACCTTCAGCTGGGCCAGATCACGCAGATCCTCCTCCACCACGAAAAACTGACCTGGGAGAGAGGGAGAGATGGAGACAGGGAGGGATGGGAGGAGAGACAGAGATGGAGAGAAGATGAGAATGAAAAAGTGAAATGGCAAGAGCAAGCAACCGAGAAAGGGGAAGGAGGCGTGTTGGGAAAAGAGGGAGGGGAAGTATGAAAGATGAGAGATAAAGAAAGAGACATAAAGAGCAAGAAAGAGAAATAGAAAGACAGGGAGAAAGAGAAGCGAGAGAGAGAAAGAGAAGCGAGAGAGCGCGAGAGAGAGAGAGAGAGAGAGAGAGAGAGAGAGAGAGAGAGAGAGAGAGAGAGAGAGAGAGAGAGAGAGAGAGAGAGAGAGTGATGGATCACCTCTTACTGGTGCTAACAGCTTGTTAAGACACTGGGAGACAGGATAAATGACCTTCGTTATGAGAGCAATTACATCCATTCACGCGGTTACAGGTTTTTGCAGCAAATGTCCGAGCTCTCCTTTACAGAAGAAATTAAAAAACGTGCAGGCCTACATAATTAAGGCCAAAGAGGCCTACAAGACCTCACCAAATCTAGTGTGATAGAAAAGAATGATTATCACTCTAAAGTCATCTTCATCAATGTTTAAAAATAACTGACAATTGTGAAAGAGGCCAAAAGTATTATACATAATGGAAAATGCATTTTCTTTTAGAATTAAAATCATATTATAAAACACATTTCCAGTCCTACAATCTGACTGGCTGAGCCGCATTTGAAGCCGTTGTAAGATCCACTATCACACACCTTTTACTTCCTCACAACAACCGAATCGTGTATTACTGCCCTATGACACGAAAAAAAAAAAGCCCTTGTGCTGTTAATTGAATCATCTCTGACCCTGATGCTACTTGCATGGAGCTCCAAGTGTACTGATAAACTCAGAACTCTTTTTTTTGTTTAAACTGAGTGGCTGACACCTTATGTTCTTAACTAGAACCAGGTTGGTCGGCTAGCTAACAGACTAAAAAATAGCTAACAGCCTAAACAACACCATCATTAATATCACAAGTTCGGATTGAAGTGCTTACGATATATATAACTATAAAAAAAAAAAAAAAAAAAAATATATATATATATATATATATATATATATATATATATATATATATATATATAACTGTAGTATATAACGGTAGTATAAAAGTCTAAAAATGTCACTTTAATGGATTCTAAACTTCAAATATCCATGTTTCAGTCAGAAGTCACGCCAAACCCAATCCCAAAAGGTTCTGTACTTTGTAAATAGTGCACTAGCTATGAAAACCTTTACAGCCAAACAGTACACCATTCATCAAGTATGGATGTAGTTGAATGTGGAGCCAGCTGAGATTCAGCCCCAGCGCGAGAAGGGCACTGTTGGATTGGTGCTAAATAAGACTCACTGTGGTAATTTATAAAAGTATTTATAAAGCAAAGATTTTTTGCATTAAACAGTGACGTGTTATCATATGTTCATTGTTATACAACAGAAAGTTTACAACTAATGTGAAAGGGTTAACTCTGCTCCAACTCTGCTCTAAGCAGACTTTGCAGCAAGCATAGCTACTGTCCTTGGCAGTTTTGCACAAACAACTTGCTCCTCTTATCGGGACAACATTCTGTCCAGAACCATTTGTTCTCTTTCGTAGGTAAGATTATCGTACACAGAGCAGAAGCCCCCCTCCTTTGGGCAGTTCCGGTGGTCCGTGAGTGTCAGCTTAGCATTTCATGACTGTTAGACAACTTATTTGGGTCCACCCTGTTTGCTTGTACGCAACAGGGCAGGACGTGTTTGTATAAAAGAAGGAGTGCCCTTCTTTCTTTGTGCAGAAGACTTAATAAACTCTTTGATTGATTAAGAGAGTCGTTCTGTCTTCCTGCACCGAGCGCTCCCGCTGCAACTGAGGCTTTCCACAGGACAGGTGATCCACTCTCTGGTTCCTCTTCATGAACGGACCAAAAACGGCCGGTCCTTTCATAATGGAACGACTGCAAAATCATGCAGCGGTCCATGGTTGCTTGGCAACGACACCATATGCTACTAGAACTACATTTCAAGGTGGAATATTTATTTTTGCCAATTATTACTAATAATAAAATTTTTATTTTCTGAAAATGTAAAATGTATTATCATATTTTATGTTGGCTGCTGTTTTATAAAAGCACTTGAGGTGGTGCATTACTACAATTTTATCACAGGGAAGGGAGTTTCCTCCAGTATCCAGGGAAGAGACGCTTCCTGTCTCTCTTGGCTAACTGCTTTAATACAGCAGTGTGTGTGAAGTCCACTCCCAATAATATGTATGTTGAGAAAAAAATTATTCGTCAAAAGGGGTCTATAATGCATTTGTATAATGTATATGGTTATGAGAAAAGCTCGGGTTAAACCTTTAATTCACTATATTATAATTCACCTTTAGTGTCTTTGGTTTCCTGGTCTTTAAATCGCTGGTGGAGTTTCCGTGAGGCGTTGGTCAGGCTCTTAACTGGCTGGTGGAGGATTTTATATTTCCCAGTCACAGCAACGTTGATGCTCTTCACGGCAGCATTCAGCTGGTCATACGTAACTCGTCCTTTCATGTACCTGAGTGGATAGTGTTACAGCGCTTCAGAAATAAATAAAATACCCATAAACTAAAAAAGCAGAAAAGTTTTAAAGTCAAAATGTCTAAAGTCAGGACACAACTGTGCTTTAGTAAAAACATTTCTATCTGTGTAAACTAACAAAAATAAAATTATACAAAAAACACATATTAATGGAAAAATATACATTTCTCTCCAATAGTACTGGTAGCCCTCAGGGATTTAAAAGGAAGGTGGAAAACGTGGCTATGCTTGTTCCTTATGTTGCCCATGTACTTTATTTTAAAGAGACAGTTTCTGCAAATCGTCTTTGTCTATTTCATTTGTGGGTCCAGACCTTGGACTTGAAAGTGGACTGTGCCTGTCTGTTTTGCTGAAGTAGAGAATCTGGTAAATCAATTCAGGGGGACACAAACCGCTGCATGTTTCAATACATAAATTGATATTTGTTTGCAGTGTATCAAGAACAAACAGCAAAAGAAAGTGATATAATACATTGCTGTATCGATATTTTATCCCACCCCTGTTTTTGACACTGCAAGACACACTTATCTAAAAACGTGGACAAAAGTACCAATTACTGTAGCAGGAGCCATCCCGAAACCTGGATTCTGTCCACAGTTATTCATGCTTACAGACAGCAGAATATTATACAGTTTCAGAAAACACATAAGTCGGCCTGTTGTGCAGTTGGGCTCTGTAGGCCACTTTGGAAGACTTGTGCTGTGTTCCTATTGGTTTAGCTAGTGCAGGTGGTACTCACTGTGGGATGCTGTCGAACTCTTGAACAGTGATGAATTCCATCTCTTTGATCAGGGCCCGTGAAGGCTTCCTGGGCGGTTCCTGCTCCTGGGGGGCTGCCTGCACATCTGCGGGCCTGCTGGATGCCGCCAGCTGTTCTGACCTGACAGGACACAGAGAAGAAACTTTTATGGATGTTAGTGTGTTTGTTTAAACATTTTCAAACCTCTCCTCGAGGAACCCTAGTATTATATGTAGTTAAAAAGCAACTGCTGGTTTGACCAATCAGTGCTTCAGCAAATTGTGCTCATGATGTAATTGATGATATTAACAAGTCTCTGTGGCAGCTGTGAAGCGGTCAAAAAAAATATGGACCCAAGAAATTCTTGTTACTTTTTATGTTTATTTGAATTATGAATATGACTTCATTCTAATGTATATTGTGAAACTCACTGCTGAGGTAAATTGTTGAAAATTTGCTTAGATGCCTAAAGCTTTTGCACAGTACTGTATATATAGAGCTTACAGAAGTTTGTAAATACTGTTTAAGTTTTAAAATTTGTTTACAGTCCATATATGAACTTCAATCTGCAAAACAGCTTTTGTGAGGTCACATTTATATACACCCACCTATTTTGACAGTTTAGCCCTGCCCATTCACATTGACGTTATAAGGTGTCTTGACTTCCCTGTATTGTGCCTCATGCAAAAAGAAGTCTGGGCTGAAACACTCCATGTAACTTCGGCATGAGTGGGCGGAGCTACATTGCTGAAGGCCGAATTTTTGGATATATGCAAATCTATTGGTTTTTATGACATCACACAAAAAAAATTATGTAAAACACGGACAGGAGGAATTTGGAAAAGTGATGGATACAGTTTGAAACTTTAACTATGCTTACATATTACATAAAACTGTTTTATTTAACAAAATCTCAATGGTATGGACCCTTTAAAAGCATAGTAACAAAAACTGCCCATTTAACTCGAAGGCATAAAAAGATTGGAAAATGATAACGTAAAAATGAATGATGACTATTTTGGTAGACCACAGGTCATTACACAAAAATGTACAATATACCCCCCTTTAATAATAGTGAATCATGTGAAATGGTTAACGATTGGTCTGTATTACAATGTTTAGCCTAGCAAAGGCTAACATCACAATAACTATAAGAAAAAAAAGATCTACTGTGCAGCAATACAACCTTCATTTTAAAGTGAGAATATCCCCTCAACACACTCCAAACAACTGAATTTTAATTTCATTTTGTGGAACGGGGGGGCCAGGTTTCACACACCAGGTTGTTTCTTCATAAAGCCAGATAACACAGACGCATGACAAGGCAGGATTTACTTTGGTGAGCGAAGCCTTTGATCACAGCGTATGGTGCATGCAAGTTTTATTCATTTCACTCGGTTCCACAAAGAAACTGTCCCAGATACAGACATCCCAGCTGAGAGCACGACAGCTGCACAGAGCCAAAGTCTGCAGCTTGGTGTTTTTCTCTGCTCTACCTCTCCCGATTCAGCTCAATATCAAACCTCAAACCCTTCACAAAGACAGTGAAACAGTCTGCATACTGATGTGACCT